>NC_134037.1:142963434-143279570 GCF_965140245.1 Athene noctua | reverse complement strand
TATAGAATTCTTGTTAATTCTTGTTCTTAATTTCTTGGTATTTTATTTGATAAATATAGGGTTAATACAATAAATCTGACATTTTTGATGAAAACACAAGCTCAATTATTTTCAGAAAGAAGACTTTAAAAGCCGTAATTAAACACCTATTCCTTAAACTGCCAAAAAACCCCAGAAACAGTTCTTCTAAGACCCTGCTGTTCACTCAGTATATTAAAGTCAAGGACTTATCCAAGGTTTCAGATCCCTTAATGATGCTAGCTTTGATTCAGTTGTACATTTTTAGCATGTAGTTAGACCAATATAATTACTACTTTATGCAGCTGTGAGGAAATATATGTACCACTGTAGCTGCTTAACTCCAGTGTGCCAAACACAACATGTAGTCTTGCAAGGCTTGGAGCAGCATCTGCTCTCATAAATTTGCTATATTAAGACTCCGTAAGCTGGGGTTGTTGGATGCCTGACTCTAGTTTTATCAGAATGGTTAAATGCAATGTAGCATTCCACTAACTGTCTTGGCTTTGTTGGATGAATGAGTTTAAAGGCATGTGTAGAGTGTTGCTGTGCAGAGGTAAGATAAATGGAAAAGGCACTTCAGTAACATTAATGCAGATTTTAAAATAATGTTATATCGGAATAAGGTAGTATCTGGACAAATATTTTTTCTGCAGTGCCTCGATCATTTATCTTTATGTGGTACCTTGGATGCTGCTGTGTGAGGTATCAATTTCTGCCCTTTACAACATGTATCATAACTGGGAACTGTTGCATTGAATTTTCTCATGTACTTCTCTTAAAACTCAGTGAAAGCAAGCCCACTGAATAAAGCCTTATTTTTAGCAGATTTCTCAAAGTAATTTAATATTTGTAGAGAGGGAAACAGTCAGAATATTGTCTTGTCAGTACTAAAATACTAGATATTTTAGTGTAAAATATCCAACATTTTAAAAAAATCCAAAATACATAACAGTAGTTGTTTCTTAAAAGATTTACTCTGTTCCCTATCTTCCTTATTTCTTTGCAGAAGTACCTATTTACCTGTTACTTGTTTGATTTTGCACATTTAAGCTAATTAAGTTCTAAGGTTTCATTCCACCAATGACTTTTTATTTGCTCTTTAGTAAAATTTACAACTCTAATTCACTTGTCTTCCTAGTACAAAAGTAACTGTCTCCTCTTGGATGAAAGAATAGGTTGAAGGATGCCTTCTGTTCATCCCTGTCTGATGTTATTGAACTCCATCTGGCAAAACAGTTGATTTAATCAGTATTTTCCTGGCTTACACTATGTGTACCGCACTGTACCCTACACAGCCAGGCTGTGAAGGAGACCATGCTTTTCCAATTAAAATATACTCTGGTTCCCAAAGCAAAAGCAGATGTTTAGTACCGGAGCTGCTTTCACCCCACTTCCAAACTCTTCCAGCCATTTCTCTTCCTGAAAGGTATTGGTACTGCCATAATTCGGAAGGGCTCAGACCCTATTTGCAAGCTTTTCTGTCAGCCCTTTGCTTTCACTTTGCTCTTAAAACTCTAAATGCACTTTTTCTGCTTCCTAGCTGAAGAGGCTGGTGCAGCCTTACTCCCTGCTTTCAGGACCAAGAGGACTTTAGGATTGTGCTGCAGGGTTGGAAAAAAATGGAGTTCCCCAATCCAGAGCCCTGGGGCCAGTGACCTCGGCTCAGCGGAGGTTTTACCTGCTTCCATAACCTTGATTCAAAAATAAGGATGGTGTGGTCTCCCTGATTTCAAGTTTTAGTTTGTCACTTACTGTGGCAGCTTTAACATGTTAACTCTTAAGAAGGCGATAGGAAGGATACCTCTGGCTCCCTTTAAGTTTATTCTGTCCTCAGCTTATTTAGTGTCCTAGAGAAGTCTGAACCATTAGATAGGAAGCTGATGCAGTGAAAATATTCACAGGATCTTCCCTGTGTGTGAGTGTGGAGGACATGGGAAATGCCAACCTCTCATTTAAGGTAAGCTTTTCTACGGTGCATACCTGAGCAATCCTGCTGTGCTCATCTTGCACATAGGCAGGTTTGAACCCAATTTCAGTCTGTGCTTCAGAGCCATAGGCAGAAATATAAACAAAGTCTGAGCACTGTACAAAACACCCAGAACACAATAAACATCTGATCAAGGTTTCACCAGTCTAGGACATGTGCTCTGCAGTTTTGCTCTGGGCAAAAATTTTTAGGTGTACATAGATCACCTGGAGTATGCTCTTGTAAGACTACGCTTGGGTGAAAGTTACAGTTTTGAGACCTTGGCTTCTCCGTGTTGTTTGTTCATGTTGGGGCAATGCTATTCAGCTGCATGAGCAGCAGTTTTAATAAGGTAACTGAGGTATTGCTCCCTTCTCAAGCTGAATTCCCATTTTGCGACATTGTATAACTCTAATCCTGGTTTCGGCACTTCAGAGGGATGAAAGTGGCAAGTATTGGTTCTTTTCCTGTCACATCATCATGGTGTAATGGTGGATTTAGCAGGGTGAAATAAGGATTTTCATCTCTTCCTACTTCTTATGTCTCTCTCTGAAGCCAGTAATAGCCACACTGCCTGCAGGTGTTAAGGACTGTTTTTCAGGGAGTGAAAGACTGTTCCTTCTTCTGGACAGTGAATTGAATTAAAAGTGAAGCTGCAAGTAGTTTGTCCTTGGATGAGGGAGGGAGGAAACTTTTGGTTTAGTGCTGAATTCAGTGGTCAGGAAATTGCATAAATTGATTACGTAACTTTTGGCAGATTTATAGGAGGGATGGGGGGGTTTGAGAGTATAACTTCGAAACATTGTGCTTAGAATTTAAACAAGATGCATTGTGGCAGCAGTGATATCTAAGCTGTCTTTGCAACTCTCACTTTTTACTGCACTTTTAATGTGGCTCATCATGCACTATGTGTTTCACATAGGGAGTAAAATACCAAACCAATTCACTTGCAGATTCAGCTTCTGAGATGGCCTGCTTTGTACTAAAAAGCAAAGTGTTATGTGAGATTCTGAAGACAGAAGCAAAAAGTTTTAGGTGTTTTCAGACAATTTATCTCCTGAAACAAAAAGGAGTAATGTACTAAGCAAATGACAGAATTAGGGACATATTCCCTATTTCTGTTACATCAATCATTAAAACTAAAAAGCTCTAGGTCAGGTGTAAAGAACACCAGGTCCCGTAGTAGGCTTCTGCTCTCCAGGAGTCTTTTACATTGAACTACCACTGGATAAAGCATAGCTTAGCAGATTCTTCCTAAACTAAATTTAAAAATATAGTCAGGAACTAAGATTAAACAGACAAAACTTAACCAGACTTCTTATTTAAGGATTATCAACTTCTGAAATTAAAAAGTAGAGATATGAAGAAACCTTAAATATATTTGTTAGCAAAATTATGACATTTCTCTTTTAGTGAATATAGTTGCTGTGGTCAGCTACATCATTAAGATTGTTAATATAATTGCTCTAAGTCATTTTCTCAGAGGAAAAAAACAATTCCTAAATTAGAAGAAATGTTGAAATCACTCAAAAACCTTTTAATAACTTTGACAGAGGAAAAACTGCTGGTTTGTTATTCTTTGATTGAGTAGATGTAGTTTGTAAAAGAGTATGAGCACACTGCAGTTGAACTGTCAGATTTTAGTTCATGCATTAAACAGTCTCTTCAAACATGTGTTATAAGCCTTATTATTATTATGTGCCTGAAACTGAGCAGATGTCCAGTAAAATTGCCAGAAGTACCAGTGGTTCCCTAAGGAGACTTTTCTGCTAATAGGGAGAAGTGCATTAAACCCAGCCTTTCAACACTGTTCTGTGGGAAAACATGACTGCCTTAATGCCAAAAGGACAGGCATCTGAAATGCCACCAGTGTGAGCCTTTACAGTCAGACTTTGCAGGTAAAATTAAGCTTGTAAGAAGCCGGCTTCCCTTACTCTCTAAGTGCAGTGACACAGTAATTGAATGTATAAGGTGGGGCCTCACATGAGTTTGCAGTACAGTTTCCAGGTGTGTTAAGCCTCTGTCGGTGATTTGGGTTGCACTTCATTTACTGAAATGGAATCCACAATTGATTTGCATCCATCTTAAGGCGTTCAATAATTCAAGCAGAGTTATTAGGCAGTGCAAGCTAAGCAACATGAATATTCTGTCTGAAAGAAGGTCCTCCTTCATCTCCTTTCTCTGTTGCTACTCTTACCCTCCTTACCGAACTCACAACCACTGTGCATGCGGTGACATGAATAAATACACCGTACACTGTTCAGTGGAAGCTGTTGCATCCCTCCAGCAGAAGGCAGCTCTTCTGCACCTCTGCCAAGGACAGAGCAAATGGAGTGGGAGGGAACCTCATCCCTGAAATACCAAGTGACTGTTAGGTGTCAGATCAGCACGTGCTATTTCTGACCCCATGTGCAGAGACAAATTGCTTTCTGTGCTGCAGCTTCTCATCTGAAATACAAGCAAGTGTTTTGTAAAACATGGAGTTTTTTCATCATTGATGTAAAATTAAAATGATAAAAGCTTTCTGTTCTTCTGCTTGGCACTGCGTGGAAGACACATTGATGGCATCAGATAGCACAGACACATAGTGAAGACACATTGGATAGCACAAACAGTTGGCCTGCAGTCCAGTTCTTTAATTTTAAACACAGCAAATTACATACTATGTCTGCCAGATGGTTTAGTATCATCTTATACAGCTGGTTGGAAAATAGAATTAATTTTCATAAAATTGAGAAGTTTTCTTCTACTTAAAAGTGTACTAAATTGGAAACTGCCCATTAAGTAAATTTTCTGCTAGTTCTTCTGATGGAATGGCATGCACTGAAGTCTTGTAAGCACACTTTGTGTGTATAATATTAATCTTTCTTCATAAAAGCTCTGACTGAGCTACAAGAAGTTAAAGATTTGCAGTGCTTAAAAGCATAGTTTCATTTGCTGCACACAGCTAGTTTCCCTCCACTGTACTGGGGAAGAGCTTCACTACAAGCCATGGCCCTTAGTAAAGATGCCCTGACTGAGCAACCAGGATGTGATTTTTCTGGCCTCGATTCTTTAAAAATCTTCAACACTGATGTGAATTTGCTTTTATTTTCATTTAACTTCTTAGTCCTGCTGTAGTTTTTATATCAAGAGAACAGCTTGCCTGCACACCTATAGGGGATCTTACATCTACATTTACAGCATGGGAACCTAAAGCTGCCTGACTGTATTCACTCAAAATTAGAGTATGTTCCACTATAAAAGGTCCACACTGGTATAATTTTTAAAAATGATGCTTTCTAAATAGGGGGAATATCCTGCTGTCTTGAGTACTTCTGACATACAGATGCAGACAGAATTCCTGTTTCACTGGAAATTGCAGTGACACCAACTGACACATAGACATGTGAAGAAATTGCAGAGTTGGTATCAAGGTGTGCAGTGACACAACCTTTCCAGTGAGGTTTGTAAGGGAGGTGACTGGCCTCTCCTGTTTTTCAGTGTGGGCAGTGTCTGCTTTTATCCCCATAATCAGCTGCACTGACTTTTTGCGTGAAGCCATGTACAGGGTGCAGGTGTCGATGTGCTGGCAGCTGGAGGGCTGCAGGGGTGGCCTCTGTGAGGAACACTGGAGCAGGTATCCACACTGCAGCCCATGGGGAGAACCACACTGGAGCAGGTAGACATGCCCTGAAGGAGCTACGGCCCATGAACAGCCCGTGCCAGAGCAGATCTATCCTTAAGGACTGCAGCCCATGGGAAGGAGCCGCACTAGAGAAGGAGAAAAGAGTGCTGAGGAAGAAGAGGCAAAGGGGAGATGTTACGTAACCACGGCCCCCATTCCCTGAACTGCTCAATGGGGAGGAGGTAGAGGAGTTGGGAATGAGAGAGTGAAGTTGAGCATGGAAAAAAGGGGGCTGTGGGAAAGGTGTTGGTTTTGTTTGTCTTTCCTTCTCAGCATGGTACTCTAATTGGAAATAAACTAATTTAATTTTCTCTGCGTCGTCTGTTTTGCTCATGACAGCATCTGGTAAGTGATCTCCCTGTGTTTATCTCAACCCATGACCTTTTCCATCTTATTTTCTCCCTCATCCTTCTGAGGAAGCAGAATGAGAGGGCGGCTGGGTGGGCATCTGGCAGACGGCCACAGTCAACCCACCACAACCATTTACAACAGAAGTTGATATGCTTTAGGAATCACCCTTGGTAAGTACAGCTGCTCAGCTTGACTGTTTTTACCAGTTCACATTACATGTGCTTAGCTGCTATGTTTTGTCTCTGTGGACAAATTGTTACCCACTTGTTTCCAAAACTTTGCAGATGTACAATGAACTCAGAAGACAGGACTACACCACCACTCAGAGAAGCTGAAGCCCACTGTGCTCCCATTAATAAGCTGCTTTCCTCCAGCTTCTGCATATTGCTAATGCAATTTAGAAAGTGAAGAGCTTCCAGATACCTTTAAGGTGAATGGCTAAGATCAGATATTTTCATGCAATGTTTGAATTGCTTCCCCATCAAGGACCCAAGAAACAGATTTGTTTTCAGGGATATTTTCATCTTTTGTCCTATGCTGTCTTGAAGCATCAGAAAATTTTACTACCTATGCGTGTTTACTGGGGGCTTGTGTTACTGGAAGATGCCAGTGGTTGGTTGTCCAAAGTGCTTGTTCACATTTTCTGAGCTTTGTCACGCAACAAACTTCAGTTTTTCCAGGAACTGATCTGCAGAATTAAACAGTCTGTTATGGTTCTTCTGGTGAGCTTCATTTTAGATCAAAGGACTTGAAACTTATCAGAGTATCAGAGGGCAGGTTTATCAGTTGTCCTGGCCTTTTTCTCCAGTACAGCAGACTTATTATTTTTAAATACTCCAATGTCACCTGTAAGACATAGAAGGATAACTCAGCTGTGAAAATGTCATTATTCACCAGCTGCTGGTAAAGAGTTAGTTTGTTCATCTAGGGCTTCCATACACTCCAGAATTTAATTGATGTTCTCTCTTTCCTCTCTTTGCTTTTGTCCAGTTGTTCCTTTACAAGCTTCTCTTGACTGTTTTTATACATACACACAATACTCAGCTCCTGAATGTAAATGGTAATTATTTTTCTTTCTAAGTAACAATAACCAGAAACCCCTCATGAACAATTAAAGAAGTCAGAATCATGCTGTATTCAGGTAAAAAATATTATCTAAAATTCATTTGTATTCCAGGATGATGTGCCGCTAGATAAGTGTAATTATTCTTTGTGGATGCAACTTTCCAAGGAAAATAGCATTTCTTTGATTTACATTCTTGAATTTATGTATGTTTAATACTCCAGAGAGTCTTCTTAAATTATGTGAGGTAAACAAAAAGGTTAGGCTTAATTCAGAAAACCTGAGCTCAGCTTTATCTTTCAGTTATTGATGCAAAATATTGTGGCAGTCAAGACTATCAAAAGATTAATACAGAAAGAATTTAGTTCACTTAAATGATTTTTTGTGAATTTGGTGTGTGGGGGGGTGAATATATTAATTTCTTTGAAAACAGGCTGGAAAATTTGGCCTCAAACTTAATGCAAAATCATGGTGATTGTCTTTGAGTTTTCAGAGTTAGAAGAATTTCTCTAGGAGGTGTATCTTGTGTCTTAGACTAATCACATCAACGCAGTGACTTAAGAACTGTGAGAGAAGCAGTATTAGTCTCTTAAAGGTCAGTTTTCCAGGTTCATGAAAACAGCACTTGCTGTCAAGAACAGTTCACTGTGATGTGCTTTTCAAGGACAAGGCCTGCTTTAGTAAGTAAATTAACTTGGAGTTCTTAGAATATTTTTCCCCTTTTGCATCTGCTATGGAAAAGAATTTAGTAAAATCTTCATACTTGCTGTTGCATGCTGAACATGTGATTTTTAAGGAAAGATAATTTTTTCCTGTCACCTCATATCTTCCTGGGACTTTCTACCAGTTCAGTAGATATTGTATTCTCTAAGAAAATGGACATTTGGAACAGATTAGAGACTTTCTTAAAATATCACCTCATGAAACTGGAAGATTAGTTGAGGAGACCTATTTCCACCTGAGTACAATAGCTGAGAGGAACCTACTTGGTTCCACAATTGGAATATGTAACCTCCAATTTTGAAAAGTGTTAAGAGAGCACTTTTTCATGAAATTAAGCCTTCCAACAGCTTTGGAATCCCAATCACTTTTCCCCTCTTTGTCTCTTTTCAAATTTTGATTTCAAGTCTGAATCCGGTTTCTCAGAGTTTAGAGTTCAAGTGTTTTAAGAGTGAACACTGATATGCTGACCTATTACATGATGATGAAAATACTTTAAAAATGCAAAAAAGGAATCTGTAATACATCAGCAGAATTGTCTGGAAACAGTGATCATTACTTTCTAAACTCTACCAGATTTCCTGTGCCTTTATTTTAATTGCATGTGCTGATTAAGCACGTACATTCCTCTTCCAAAAGCACCAAAGTTGTGCCTTCCTACCATTAGAGTGCAACTTAGTGAAGAATAAATTCTCTAACATGTATTTTCATCAGTTTTTCAAACAGAAACACAAAGGAATACTCTTTGTCAATACTCAGTAGTGAAAAAAATAATAAATGATGTGCCTACTGATATCTTAAAATTTGTCAAGAATTACAGCAGTCAGGCACTATCTTTGAGATTACTGTGGTGGTGTGAGACAACTTTGCAGTGCAGCCAGTGCTGCATAGCATAGTGGTGATGAAATTCCTCTTGAGGAATATAAACTGTAGAAGGTTGAAAGATTTTCCCACATCTTTCTTTTAAATTAAATTCCATGCTGGTTTTATTGTGTTCTGCCTCTCAGGATGTATTGCCAAATGCTGATAGGAAGGTAAAAACATATCACTTTTTTGTTTTCTTTGCCTATCCTATTAACAGATCTTGCTCTCAACTATTTGGGGTCATTCTGATACAAAAAGAGGGAGAAAACAAAGCTTGCAAGGTTTTTCAGTCTGACCTCTCTAATGTAAAAAGCTGACATTGTGGCTGTCAACAGGCTGGCAAAGATTCAGACAAAACTTTTTGGAAATGCTATGAATTAAGTTACTATAATCAACTGAGTCCATTCTGTGTCATTTGTTGTTGACCAGACATGAACCACAGATATACCTTACAGGCCATTGTTTGCATGTCATCTGTTGTCAGTCATTAGCCATGATGGGTTACTACCTAGTAATTCTCTACATGCAGATGAATTTCTATAGGACTTCTCAGTAGAAATACATTGTAAAGGGAGTGCAGGGTTGATTTAACCAGGATATAAAACAAAACAGTGTCTTTAGATTTGAAAGACTATTTCATTCTGTATAAAATAAAAAAAAAAAAAAAAAAAAAATCTGTCCCTTACTTGATGCATCTACAAAGCAGAGCATGCTAGCAAACTGCTGTGAGCTGCAAACACAGATGTTCAAGGAAAATTTAGCAGACTGAGGGGAAAGATGGCAGAATTATTAAAGTGCCTTCACAGGGTAAATTACATTTAATTTCAAGTATTTCTAGTTATTGAACAAAATTATAAAAATGTGGCTTGTCCTGGTCTTCCAGAGTTAGTTGCATGTCCATCTATAAGCATAGATACGTATTGATAGCATAGATGTCCATCTGTGGATTACTTGTAGCCTGGGAAACATGCCCTGGTGCACTGGAGCGAATCTGCTCCTGTTTCCCACCAAGTCCCTCTGCACCCAGGTGCTCAGAGGGAGACGTGATGCTTCATGTGCTGTGAGTTCCTGTGCCCATTCACGTAGCACTAATCTTGCTGTTTACATAATCCCAGACTACCATAGCAAGGACTGACAGATTAGATGCAATTACTGCTGTCAAATCAAATTATGATTTATTAAATGTAAGATTTTTTTTTTCAAGGCTAGTGGTGTTAAGCATGTTATGTACATTCTTCGACTTAAATTTGTATAACTACTTTACAAATACTGATTGTTAAATTGTTCCATTAATACCTTTTGGTAAACTTTATGATATTTAGTATCCTTAAAGAGGAATAACTTTTATTATCCTATCTCCTTTTTCCACTTGGGGGGAGGGGGGGGGGGGGGGGGAAGGGGATGGTTGCCCTATTTTTTTTAAGATAAAATAGTGTCTGTGTTGTATAAGAGTCCCAGGAAGACATGATGTCACCTTAATACTTTATAAAGGGCTTTAGTAGCATTAGAATATTACTTAAGTAACCTTACCAACAATTTAGAAACAACTTACAGAACTGATTTTAAGAAGCATCTAATAAAGCTTATGAGAACCACTGCAAATTAATGAATCATAATAAAAAAAATAGAAGAGGAAGAATTACAGGTTAATTGCCATCTAGTCATCTCCTCAGTGTAAACTATCACAACTCTTTCTGATTTTTGTTCTCTTATTAACTGATATCAGTAAACCCCTGTTTTGTCCCTGTATGTATCACGACTTTGGTAGCACCAGATTTCTGTATATATATTGTTTTGTCACTTAAGAAAACAGATATAAGATATAACACAATAATAAACTACTGATTTACAGGTTTATTACTGATTATTCAGAGTTGCATATTTTCACATACAAGCACACTGAGAAGCTTGCAGGCAAATTAAAACAGAACTGGTCCTAACAAGCACTAAGCCTGTGTGAAAAAATGATGGGAAGATACAAATAGAAACTGTACAGAAAAAATAATTTACATCAATGCTTTTATGATAAATGTGAAAATTACAAATGAACCGGGTTTGCCTGCATTGTACCCAGATATCCATCTAAGGTAGGACCTTTGAAATAGTGTCATTTTTTCCAAAATTATTGTTCTTCATTCAGTCAGTCTGACCACCAGCTGGATAAAGATAAGCCAACTAAACGCTCTTTAGATCACGTCTGGTATATAATATAAAAATAGCCATACTTTACTAGTCAGGCCACAAGTACTTCTGGTCCACTCTCCTGTCTCCAGTAGCCAGGAGCATGTGCCTAGGGAATAGGTACCCTTCACTCACCCTATCTGCTGCCAGCAGCCTGTGGCCACTCAATCAAATAATAAGTTCAATACATGTGTTTAGTGGCCTTTTCCTCCATAAAATTGTCTGATTGCTTTTTGCACTCATATTTACTCTTAGCCTTCATACCACCTTGTAGTAATCAGTTCCACCATACAATAACACAAATATTCTTTTTTACTTTTTTGAAGAACTCTGAGAAATCCTTTCTCAAATTATTTTGCAAGGAATATTTCCAAGACTTACAGAAAGGCTGTCTTGAGGTTAAAGGAAAATAAGACTTTTCAGCTCAGTGACCTGCAATTTTTATGGCCACAGTTAAGATCGTTGCCTGTCACCATAGCTAAGGGATCAGATAAAAATTCTAAATGGTGCTGTCTTCCTACATCCTTAAAGTCCAGGCATCTTATTCCTGTGGATTGCAGAGACTGATGGTGCTAATATATAACACTGAGAGAGACTTAGAATTTTGCTATGGGGAAAATGCTGGGGTCAAAATTCAGTCCTTTGAAGCTTCTCCATAAAATAGCTGTTGATTTCTCTGTTCTCATATTGCTGTCCTCATTGTCTGCAATTTTTATGTTTCAAATGCTTCATTACATTTTCCCCCTATATTTCATAGCATGATGCATAGGAAACTTGACATTTCCTAGGTACAGTTTATCAGAGCCTCAAGGGCCTTTATTTCATAAGCTGTGTTAGCAGCCTTGAGTCACTTCCAGTGGTACAGTGCCACCTGGTACAGTGCTGAGAGCCTCCAGGTGACCTGTTTTTTTTTCCAATCAGGTTCAGAGGAAACTAAGCATGTGGTACATATTTCATACAGGCACTACTCAGACAATAGGTTTCTATGTATGACTGCTGATGCTGGATTTAAGTCTTTGGAATTAAATTTTGGGTTTCACTCTGATGTACAAATTCAGCTGCTTCCTTCCAGGCCTCACACTCTTTTATGGGAGAATTTTATATATATTTTTTTTCATCCTTTCTTGAAGTGCTTTACATTCTCTAAGTCCTGTAAGTCTCTGCTATGTGTTTCTTTTTCTCTTCTAGCTCATTTCCCGCTCCTTTTTATTATATTGCCTGCAAACCTACAATGCAAGTTCTTCATGACTTCTGCATTCTCCCTCATTCCACTTCTGGAATTTGCTTTGTAGGGTCATATACGTGAAGAAGTATAATCCCCAACTAAGCTGAATGTACAGACACTATAAGTCTGAGAAAATTGTGCTTTAACTAGAGAAGTATATTTTCCCCAGAGTGAAAGTGAAGATAGTATTGAATTGCTAAGAACAGTGTTGCCAGCATAGCCCTTCTAATCTGCATGTACTCCATCGCTATAATACCCCAGTAAAGCTATCTAGCAGGAACATGGCCTACAAGAGCTCCTTTAAAAGCAGTTTCTTCTACTTGCACTTAATTCTAGCTTCTGTGTTTCCCTTTTATTCTGGGCTATTGCACTGCTTCTTCAAGTTTTCTGGGTGTTCTCTCTTACTACTTTGTTATTTATGGCCATTGCAGATAAGCATGTCGTGCTTGTTCATATGCTTATTTTGTCAAATGTTGCAGTGTAAAATTAAAGCTTTTTTCAGATTCCTCAAACAGATAATTCAGAACAGCTTGATGATTATCTTGAAGAGCTACTTAAATAAAATATGGATTTCTCTAGCAGTTTAACCTTGTCTTCTGTAAGGACAAACACAACAGAGTTAGGAGATTCTTCCATGCCATATGAAAGAAAAAAGCATGTTTTCAAAGACTGAGATGGCTTAGTCTTTGATACTCACGTTTATGCTGTCACTTTTTCCAGAAGAACATTTGAAAAAGAAAATCTACAAAAAAATTATTCTAGACTCCCATATTTACAAAAAACTAATTGTCTCTGGCTTCTGAGGTTGAAACCTTTGGGTTTTTTCCTTTGAATACTGCTGTTATTTCTGAAAAAAGGAAGTCTGAGTAACAATTGAGTTTTAAGACACCTCTCTACCTATATGCTTTTGAAAATTCTGTGTTGGCATTTCTAATTACTAGCTATTGAAAAAATGGATTTGATGAACAAAGATGTGAAAATTGCTCATTCAAGCTACCTTTCCTTTGCTTGCTCTCCTGGTTTATTACAAATACAGCATTCTTTGCCTGCTAGTGATATTTTGAAGTGGAGTATTTCCAAATACCACTTCACATGTTTCAGATTTCTTCTGGTTTTATTCTGTATTTCACATTGGTAATCCCTGCTGGTCCTCAGTATTGATGGCCTTGATCCTGTAACTGACAGTATGCTACTGGACAGCTATTGTTGCTCTGGGGAGACTGTTGAAAGCAGTGCAAGGAACGACTAGAGATTAGAAAAATCACCTTTTAATGATAGCTACAGTATAGTCATAATTGAAGTCCTCCAGGCATCCAGGTGTGGGTTTTTTCCCCTTCTCTCCCTCCTCAGCAGCCTTGCCCTGACTGACGGCAGACTCTGGTTTATGCAATGTAGTTATAAATACGTGCTAAAAGCCTATTAGTCACAGCCCAGCGTGTTCCATTCCTGTCACCTTTTTCAGTAAAGGCCTGTACCTATTTGAGAAATATTTTCAGTTCTGATCTTATGGGGTAAGTGTGTCCCAGCTCTTTATTTGTCTAAAGAAATAAACAGAGTTCAAAATGCTGGATTGACTACATGATCCTGTATGCTGTGACACAAAGCCTGCCCTAAACCTTCTGCTGCAGGGGCAGCTTACCCGGGTTGGGTTATGCCACCCTCACTGTGCACACCCAACAGATGCAGCACTGCTTATCCCTTGTGTCACCAGAAAACGAGGTTTTGTGATGGGTCCAATAGCAGCTTCAGTTTCTTTGCAGTTTTGAGATCAAATTTGTCTCTCTGAACCTTGGTCCAGAGCAAAATTCAGCTCATGCATCTGTAGAGCGCTCCATGGGCAGCCGGGCTGCGTTCTGCTCTGCGGAGTGAAGCAGAAATGCTGCTCGGGTAGTGTTCACCTTTCCTCTTGTGAGACACCACTAGAGTGTTATTGGTGAGACAACACCTTTACAGTAGGCATAAGTGCAACAATTGTATTTTACATTCCAACAGTTTAGTGTTTAACTACCGTATGGCATAGTATATACTGTAAGGCTTGAGTACTGTAAAACAGCAAACTGCTAAATACTGCTGTACAGCACAGACATTATAACAATACTCTGCAAGTTTCCACAATTAATTTACATTGGCAAAAGAAGCAGTCGTGTGCCCCCTCTACTGCTGGTCACCCTTTTCCATCCCTGCTTAATCTGTTCTCTTGTACAATACAATGTTTTGTGAGACCAGGCAATGCAAAATTTAAATAATGTTGTCTAAAGCTAACTATATTTATTAGTATTTGATTTTATTGCAAACTTTTGCCTGGATCTGTTCTTACAGTTGTTCCCAAGTGCAACCATAAACATTCATGCTGGCCTAAGGGAAGGGAAAGCTTGGGATTGAATAGGCAGTGGCAGTGGGGGAACACTTTTTAGGACAACATTGGTTTATGCAAGACTCAGATGCTTGTAGAACTGCTGTCTTAAAGAAAAAGGCAAGTTTTTTGTGCTTAGAGTATAGCTGCTTTCTTTTTTTCCAGGTTATTCAAGTCAAATCATATTGCAGTTTTGGCATATAAAGAAAGAATTGGACAGCAGTAAATAAAGAAGAAATAAAAATGAAAAGTCAGTTGCTACGAGGCAGCTGCACAAAAAGTATCCAAATATTAAAATGGGACTGAAGGTTTAAACCCCCATGAATTATTAAAACAAAGGTTTATAAACTAGTCTCAAAGTCCCTGTGTGTTACTTATTCAATATTCATCCAGTTTACATAGATTTAGCACCACAGATGCCAATGTAAGATGAGAATCAACATAATCAGTCCTCATGTCCTGCTGAGACTCTGCAACTGCCTGTGCACAAAGACTGTAATCAGCTGATAAAACCATGGTGCACTAAAAGTGGGAGCTAGTAATCTTGCTAGGGTGCTATATTTACTTAGTCTATATTGGTAGTGATCTGTAAGAGGTTTAAAGTAGCTCTCAAAGGCAGAATTGGTGTTTAAATGATTTGGGTTGGGAAGCAAGAATGAACATTTGGATGCATAAATACTGAAAAAGGTTACCTGGTATGTTTGATGCTATGGGTGCTTCTGGATCAGCAGATGACATTAATGCTATGGAAATTCATCAATGGTACACAAAATTTATGAAGGAATGCCCATCTGGACAACTTTGTCTGCATGAATTTAAACAAGTCCTGGATCTACAGGGGCTTACTCCAGAAGCTAACAGCTATGTTGAACAAGTTTTTCACACGTTTGACATGAATAAGGTAAGAATTCATTCTTAACTTGCCGGTTTTCTTATGGCTGTATCATTTGATGCATTCAGCACATGTCTCAAAGGGCTGGCAGTGCTGACTTTTCAGAGGTTATGGAAGTAATTCAGAGGTGATTCAATAGAAAACTATGGACAAATAAACATGAATTGCAGGCAAACAATTTTGAATGCTCTGTTCCCGATAAATTTTGCCATTTTGAAAATTGCGTACAGTCATTCTAATATGTGTTGAATAGTTTCTCATATTTGAAACCTGGATTTTTATTATTATTTTCAGTGTGTGTTAATAACTGGAAGTTTTATTTATATAACTGTGCTTGAAAAATGTATTTTAAAGCAGTAAGTGTTTGGCTGGGTCCACAAGTATTAATGCCTTAAGAATATGCAACACAGACACAATATGATTCCTCTGTCACCAAACAAAATATTGCTGGATTCATCCTGAGCACCTTCTGCGGCTTAGTTTGGTATCAGTCAATCCCCTTTTCCAAAGTCACATCTGTCTGGTTTTGATTCATCATCCTGATTTTACTGCTTAACAATCTAGGTCATCTCAAAGGCATCCATCAGCTGTCAGTTGCATTGCTCTCTCATGTTCTTCCAACTTGGTGTTCATAAAGGTTCCTTCTAGCCATGAGACCCATCCAGAAGACTATGCCTTGTTATCTTCCCCTTAAGCCAGAAAAACACTTTCTATCAAATGCTACAAAAAAGGTGGAGAGTAATCTCTAATTCCTACAAAAGTGTTTGTCCTTGACTGAAATGAGGTTTAAGCTGAATTGTCAATACTACACAATCAAAGTCTGCCTCCAGCTAATAGAACAGATGGACTAATCATGATATAAAAACTTATTTAAGAAAAAAAAAAAAGCATTAGTGTTGTTTACTCATGTCATTGATCTCAACGAATTCAGAGATGTAATGAAAAATGTGTTATTACATTACATGAATGACTTTAGTGGCAGGTTAAAACTGGTCCAAATTGCAGTCAGAACTTTTCCAGACAGTTTCAGTTTCCAGCAATGGCCTTTCTGTTCTTTATTACGAAATTAATTATATTTGTTTCAGAAAATGTTGAGAGTATAAGTTATCTTGTGCGTTTTTACATCCAATCTTTAATTCCTTGTATAGTGCCTGGTCGACTAAGAATTCCTAGTCAGTACCTCTGTTACACAACTTTCTTGTTTCAGTTATTTCTACACACACACCCACTCCCAACCCAGCTGGCTTTTTTGATATTATGCAATTCTCTTTCTTACATAGTCTTCAAGTAGTATTCCTATAAGATCATGCTTATCACATGCTCTTTTCTTTCCCCTTGCCAATTACCAGATGTTAAATATAATGGAATTTGGCTAAGTAAAATCACCTAACTCAATAATGTGCTAATTAGAGTTGGTGAGGAAACTTCAAGTCTATCAATATGAAATCTGACTGGCAGAAGTTGTCAGCTTACTGTGTTCTTTTCAATTAATAAATTAAGGCATTATGTTCCCCAGTAAAGCTTTTATCAGTGCTAACTTTCTTGAGTAATGCACACGGACAATGTTTGAGCTCATCTAAGTTTTTTCAGTTGAGCTTTAAAGTAGACAGCAAAAAGCCCTTCACATCTCAGTATTTTTGAGAGATATTTGGAAAAAAATTCAAAATTTATTTTAAACAAATACTTTTAAAGCAACTAATGATTTGAGGATGTTTCAGAAAATTGAGCATGCAGCTTTTTTTAGTTATTTTTCAGAAAACTGAAATGTGAAATGAACACTTCTTGAAAATCAGGTTTCTGTCAAGTTGGTAGCATACCAACGCAGGAGCAACCACTGGCATGGGGAAATTGAGTGTTTGTCATGAGATAACTGAGGGTGGGAAGAGTGAAGAAGAAAATACTTCAATACTTCAAATAGTTTTGCATCAACAGAAATGCCTAGGAGAACTTGCCACTACTATTGGTATTGACCTATATATTTGAAAACATCTATTGTACTCAGGAAATGGTGAATCTAGTATTAGCAGAGAGTGCAAGAATAAATCAGATACAAACTTTTAGGGTACAGTTGCTCTTGAGCACTTTACTCCATTTAGCTTTCTTTACCATTTGCAGTCCTTATAATACTAATTGTAATTAACACTATCAGTTTTCTTCACTTGTTTAAATTGCTTACAGTATTGAGAATGTGCATATAGATGCTGATGTTTGCTTTCTATATACTTGTGAAGAATACTTTTCCATATCTAGTTTATTTAGAGTATCTTTCTGTAAGGAAAAAATATTTTACAAAAGTAGCTAGTCGTTCTGTATTAAGACAAGCCTTAGGTGAACCTGAGACCTGTCTAAAGAGGGAAAGAGCTCCAAACCAAAAAGGTGGGGAGCTTTTCGGGCGTTTGAGTTGGGCTTTTTTTCTGGGGTGGAAAGTAGTGTTATCTTTTTGTTGGCTGGTTTTTCACAAGTCGGTAATCACAGGGCCTCCCTCCCAGTACAAATAGCTTAGAACCCAGGGAGTAGCTTGTTCAAGTTATCTGATGAATATTAAGATGTATGCCTTAAACTTGTCATCTTATACACACATCAGAGTTTAATTGTTACATAATCCTATCTGTGATCCCCTTCTCCTGTTTCCCCATGACTTTTTAATAAATTGGCATATTTCAGTGAAATCTCAAAGAGTAAGCATTTCACCTAATTATTTCCTAAAGTTTTCATAAAAATTGGCAGCTGGGCAGCAGGGACACACACAGAATGAATGCCCCACTCATGCAGAATTCAGCTTTTATTCATTGTTTAAGGCAAAAACTGGCTGGCAAATCAATCAGGCACTTGTTTCCTTTTGCCTGGTCAGGATACAGGGTGGAGCTGGGGTACCACGGTGCAGAGATTTACGGGACAAAAGACAGAGTCTGTACAAATCTAGGTTTTTGTTTTGCTGTTCCCAGAAGAGCTTGTTTAATTAATGTTCCATGTTAGAAAGAAAAAGATGTTTCAATGTTTTATCTGTTTGGAAGTCTTCCCCTGTTTTTAATGAAATTTAATAACGATTTGGCCTTTAGGGCTTCATAAAATCCACTATAAAACTGCTTATGTTAGGCTTATAACTTCATTATTTAATAATGTGCTCCCACTAAAGATCTGATATTCATTTCCAGTTCTGCAAGATGTTGCAACGATCCTCCATTAGCTACTGTAATCTGAAGCATAGATTTTATTGTATATTTTCTTAATCGAGCTGTGGCAGCAATAGGCCCAGGGAAAGTTACTTAGAAGACAGGACTGGAATGGTACTTTTGGAATATTCATATACATGAGATTGAATTGTCTGTATCCCTTTGCAGACGGAAATACTATGAAGAATGTGGCATCTACTCCCAGATAAAAGGCTGTTGAGTTTTTCTCCTTGTCCAATCTATTTGTATAATTTAGTGGCTGGAAAGGCTTAAACACTTAGTGAAATGAATCAAGTGAACCATAATGTTTTACCTGAATGTTTTGCTTTTTTCCTTTTTAATAATAGAAAAAAATATTTTTAAATGAAATAGCAACAGTATAATTTTTAATGAAAATGCAACAGTATAACTACAAGATTCAGATACAACACATAGCATCTAGATAAGATCTAGCTCAGTGTTATTTTTCTCTTGCCTTGATTAAAGTCTTGTGAGAGCCTGTGGCACACGAGGACCAGGACCTCTCAAGCTGTATGCCAGGATTTCATAAACTTCCCTTTGGGATTCACACCACATCTGTTTAGTTTGATACGATGTGTATATTTATCTGCTGTAACGTACATTTCCTCTGAAGTCATTCTATGGGGCTTCAGGCTGGCTTAGGGTAGTGATTTACGTAAGAAGAAGAATGAGCTGTTGGCATACCAGCTTGCCAAGAGTAACACATATGGGATTTTTAGAGCTTGGCACGGGCTTTCTCAGTAACAATATCCTCATACTGTTCTTGATCATTCTGACCATATCAACACTTCTCTAACAAGAGCATGACTTATGTGTAGTACAATCAAAAAGCATTTGTCTTCTGGATCCTGGCCTTAGTACAGAAATCCAGCTGAAGACTCTTTGCATGCTTAGTAAAGCCAAAGGATCTTATTTCAAGATGACTCAGCTCTTTGCCAGTTAGATGAACAAAGTCTCTCCACCCTCCCTCATACTTCGGTGAAATAACCTACCTGATGAGGTCAGTGGAAACTATTTAACTCTTTGTTAACAGAATAAGCAGGTATATTTTATCAGTTTGAGAAAGAAACTACACGAAGTCAAGGTTCTGAAGTTGCATAACTTTTAGCGATGTAGAAAATCATTATTGTTCAGACTGTCTTCCCCTCTGCAGTGCAATTATATTTCAAAGATTAAAACTGCAGGACTGGTTTTCTTTTCTTTTTTTCTTTTTTTTTTTTTTTTTCCCTGAAATCTATATGTAATTTTTCTTCTGTTAGAGGATCAGATTTTGTCTACTGCCATGATGGTAAAAATCACTTCCAGATCTTTGACATTACTGGATGAGGAAAAGAATTTGGGATCTAATCTCTTGCAGCATGCATTTGGCATTTAGGAGTGAGATTCCAAGCAAACAACAGACTTTGGTGTGCTGCAAGTTTCTCCCTAAACCTGAAATTGCTGAAGGTGCCTCTATCAGCTTCCAGATTCTATGATACTGAAAGTGCCATGCTTTAAGTATTCAAATTTTTATCACTGTATTGTCTGAAAACCCATCACTGAAACTATGTGAACAGAATGTGTGTGTTAAGGGGATTATGCAAATTAAGCAATATGATTACTTTTTAGTGCCTCCCCATGCCCTTACTGTTTCAGAATTATATACCTAAGGACATGTTCCTAGTTCTTTTTACCTTAAGATTATATGAAAAGTATTTATCACGTGCTTGGTTTAGATGGGATATGAAGTCAAATCCAAAGTATGTACTGTTAAAGGGAGAGTCATGAAGACACTGCCTTCAGTTAAAAAGTTCCCTTCCTGAGTTTCACTAGCTCTCATTTATGTCTTTTCTTCAAGTTTTGGTGTGTGAATCTCACCACGTTTTGTATTTAAATAAACTCATGTTTCATGTGAGAGAGTATCAGGATGTTTGTTTTCAATGCCAATGTTACAATGCTGTATGGCCTGTTTATATATTATCTTCCTTCAGCTGGATGAACACTTACTGGCATACACCAGAGTCACCATACACATTAGTACTTTGCAGGATTTATGATTCTCCTTCTTTTCCAAAGAGCTGAATGCAAAGCACTCCAAACAAAGCACAGCAACACCATTTCACAGTTTGGGAAGCATTTAAAGTCATCTTAGCATTTTAGTGCAAAGCCTTGCAAGTTTAACAAGGCTGTAAACCTGACATAGGATCTTACACGACGTGAGCCCAAATGTCATGTTTTGTCTTCAAGAGAGCCCCTGTAGAAGCAGGTTGAGCCCTGGGAACACATCGATATAGCTCCTGCCAGACAGAAGGACCCACCTATTGACAAGCCTACTTGTATTCAAACAGGTCATGAAGGATGATCCCATGGAGTTTCTATTTTTAGCTAATCCAGACCTGCATGGATCTTTAAGAGGTTTACAGTAGTTTTACAGCTCTGGGTTTGTGGTTGAATTCTCAGTGGAGGTGAGCTAGGGAACATAGGAGTACTGCACTAAGGCAAACAGTGCAGCGTGCACAGAGAGGAAAGCTGGAGGGTGCTATGGGAGCCGCGGAATCATCTGATGATTTTGCTGCAATGGATAACAGTCAATGGTACCAGAAATTTATGAAGCAGTGCCCCTCCGGGCAACTGTCTCTTTATGAGTTTAAGTCAATACTGGGTTTACGTGATATGAGCCCTCAAGCAAACATGTATGTTGAGCGGGTGTTTCACATCTTTGACTTGAATGAGGTAAGAAATTTTCTGGAAGTATTTTTGTCATGAAATGTATGTGTTAGCATGAACAGTAGAGAACTTAGGCCTAGTGATATCAATAGGAAGCAGTAGGTAACCGGGAATTGGGTTTTTTTTTGCCTCATGAATTTCTAGCAGCTGTGCAGCATTACTTAAACTGAGAAAACTGGATTTCTGGGACTCTTTTCAATGTTATTTAGGTTGTTTAAGAGAAGACCTCTTCAAAAATCTACTAAACAGGTTTGATTCTTTGTAGGTGGGGCTGGATCAGAGTCTTAAAACCTTCATGTTTCCTTCTTTTACTTCCAGAAGGTTGTGTAAATATTTTTGTATTCACTTCCCTTTTCAAAAATTATTTGCCCCACCATTTCCAAAGCAAAGTCTGTTCAGATCTATTGAGCTGCATTTTTGGGCAGTTACAATGAATGTGGGTTTTTTCTTTATTATCACCATTGTTACTCTCATTTGGAAAGTTTGTAGAGTAATATAGCCATTTTACTTCCCTACTCACCCCTTAAAAAAAAAGTAACTTTTAAAGCTGAGCAGTGGAAGGAAGGTAGACTTGAATTATTGCATAGATCAGAAGTCAGAAAACTGTGTTACTACTTCTAAAAGATAAATGGAAAGAATCAAGAAATGCAGTGGTAAAAGTACAGTCAAAAAACAGGAATAGGCAGGAATAAAATATCAGCTTTCCAGAAGCGGGAAGAAGTGAAATGTAAAACAAACAAGCAAACAAACAAAAAATCAACAAAATTAAGGCACAACTATAAAGAGATAGAAATAAATGTTCAAAGAGTGGAAGGAGGAAATAGTGTCTCATCCCTTCATATGTTAATTGAAAACCTTGTGGAACTGAAATGCAAGCTGTGGAGAAAAAGTGTTGAAAAGGTAGTTAAAATCTTAGTGAGAGAGTCATTCTCCATCAGAAACAGAGCTGACATTTGGACACAAGCAACGTACTGGAATAAATGTGGTCATTTGCTCAGCTGCAGTCAGGAGTAGAGGCTGGCAATGGCAGCCACAAGATCCAGCCCCACAGGGCCTGCTTCCCCACTGGCCCAGAAAAACACTTGGACAGGGATTACTAGACACAAATATCACCACTCTCTTTAGCAACAACAACCCCTTGCCTTGCTAACTGGAGCCCCTAGGAGATGCAAGTTGCTCAGCATCTGCTCAGTTTGAGAAAGTCTGCAAGCACCAAGGAGGAGAGCATTGCCAACCAAAACAACGGTACCTAATTAGGGAAGACAGCCTCTCCTTTTAATTAAATGTCTTCTGATGTCTCTCTTTATTGGCTTGGTTTTCCCTTTTCCAAAATGCTTAACTCAGTGGATTTTATTACTGGTGGGGGAAAAAGAAAATTAAAAATAAAGATGCTTTAGTATTCAAAGTTCTTCCAAATAGCTGTGCTGCTTAGGCTGATAAAAACAGGAAGCTCGGATTTAAGAATTCTTTAAGGATCTATATGTAACATTATTAATTGGAAAAATCCAATTTGTCTAAACTGAAATCCTTCATGAAAACAGCCTGTGTCATCAAAATGGTTTTGGGGTGGGAGTTAATTCAGAGATATTACCCTTAACACAAAGATTGTGAGGACTTTTGAAACAAGAATTTATTAACTTACATTATTTTTTATAAATTTAAACTAATGGGGTTTTTTTCACCCTCCTTCCTCCCCAGATTACAGGCATGTAAAAGTTCAGGGATTTCTTTTGTTTTTATTTCTCCCAGTTGGAGCTGGGACTTTTCATTGGCCTCAGATTTCTCCTGGATGAATGGACTCTTTCCCTTCATTTCTAATAAGACCACTTAAAACTTGAACAGTCATTATGCTGCATCTCTGTCCTTAGTCAGAGGTTGTTAGTCCCCCTTGCAGTTCCCTGATGCCCACCAGGGCAAGGCCCAGACCGAGCTCTTGCCAACCCTGAGTTCAGGAAAATCAGGGATTTTGCAATAGCTACAAAAGAAAGTATTCCTGACTTATCCTCCTGACAAAGGAGGATGCATCTCTTTGGCAGCTAGAAACCTTGACGAACAGCTTGAAGAGTGGGCCCTCACTGTGTTGTCTTTAACTCCAAATGGAAAATGTGAAGTCACTATCTCAGAGCATTTCTCATAATCATTAAAATGACGGTAACTGCACTACAAATGGTTTTGTGGGAAGTATAACACATGTTACTTCATTATGCATGGTCTGCTGGTTATTTATAGATACTGGTGTGCTGTAGCATGTGTGGCTAACACCTCCCAAAAAATCACATCTGGTTAGTAAATGGTTAGTTTAATGACAAAAAACCCCCAAACCCTAGGATAGACTGTGCACAACTAAGGTAAGCATAATTACCTATCACCAGGACATGTATCATTGTGTGTCACTCATAATCTCCACGTCAGGAATAATGAAGCAGTAGTACAGAAAAAAAGACATAATAGGCTTCTGAGAACTTATTTTTAAATTGTCACTGACTTCTGTTTCAGTTTTAAATCCATACACAAACCCAAGGAGACCGGTGTTTGTAGAAATATAGCAGCAGGCACACAAGGACTGTGACTGTGAACTCACAAAGTGGTGCCAATGCTTGAACAGTGAGAGAATAACTAAGCAATTTTGTGTATGTTCCCACACATTTTGCTGTGTATGCCACAGTTAAAATTCCATGCAAAGTAGCGATAACCTCTCCTATCCTCATCCCTGTGCTTGAGTTAGCAAGAATGTGGTGAGTTTTCTCCTCTCAGACAGGGAGATTAGAGGTTGCATCCTACTAGAAACTTGCCTTATTGGAGCAAAAGCTTCCTGGTTTATGAAGGAGAGGAAAGCACTTCTTAAAAGCATTCTGATGAAGGAAAGGCTAGCTCAGTCCTCCTCCTTTTAATACGCATAGGAGATGGAAAGCAGAATTTAGAAGATAACCACTCCTTCAAATAGTTAGAAGTATACGGTGGGCAATAGGAAGAAGATGGTGATGTTTGGGACCTCACGGTTTGGGACTTAAAAAAAAAGTTAAAGCCTTCATAGGGTAAATTTTCTGACCAGGGTAGGCCATTCCAGCTCTTCCTAGAGGATAACCTCCTCTTTCTACAATTTTGTATCTTGTCCACATGATTTTCATTTGAGCAGCCTAGGTAGTCCCTCTGAAAACACCTCACCCAGGTGTGCCTGAGCTAAGAGGTAGGTTGCATCTACCTTAAGAGACACAAATGGACTCAGAAGCTGTCTAGAGATGAGGAGTAGCCATGTGCCTGTGGGGAGCTGGCAATTAAGTTAACAGAGGCAAATGGCAGGATGTTCTTAAGTCAGCTGACTAGACAAGAACAGGGGAAAGCCCTCAATGGTGCTTTCTCTGGTCCTGCCCACGCAGCTCTCTCTCCTCTGCAACTGAAATGAACAGTGGCAGATGTCTGTATACACTCGGAACCTATCGGATCCAGCCTCTGATAGCAGTGGAGTGCAGGGAAGAAGGGGGATTGGAGAGAGACGAGGCAAAGCCCATAGGCACAAACTGAGTCATGCAGGAGAGAGAAATGGTATTTTCCAGAGCAAAGAGCAGGTAGAAATTGCTGAGGAAGGAATAAAAGGAGTGGGGCTGGAGTGAGCAGGAATTGGTTAAAAAAATCAAGAGAAAAAGACAAAGAGTTAATTGGCAAAGATGACACAAATTTAGATAAAAATTTGTAGATAAGTTTTTTGTTCAAATGCACTCAAAACTTGGCATTTGCCACTTCAAGCACTAGCAGTTGTCTTTTTTGCCTTACACTTCAAACAGGTAGCATTCAGCTGCATCTGTCAGAGTGGGAAGATGTGTGACCTCCTTTTTTCACAACAGAGGGATTTAGTATCTGCTGAGTTACCACTGCTTTCACAATACCCAAGAGAAAGGGAATGCCATCTTTTTTTTTTTTTTTTGCCTGCCATTTTTCATATCAAGGTCATTCCTGATCATCCTGCTCTGAAGTTGGTTTGGATTTTTAAAAAAAAGGAGCAGCCGCTATTCTCAAATTCTGTCAAAAGACTACCTCTGTTTCACTTGTAAAGAAATCTAAATTACATCATCCCTTCCAAAACTGATGAGTTTTTATACCATTTTCAGAGCAGGACTAATGAATCTGATTTTTTTTTCTCGTGTTTCCCTACAGAGACAGTTTTACTTTACCTGTAGTGTGCGTTTTCTGTGTGCCCCATATTCTTGTAGTTTAGCAAGTCTGTCCTTGAACCAGTAATCTTCTTCATTACAGGACTGTCATCTTCAGTGCAGGTACATAGTCCCACTGTTGCCTTTTTGTATCTTTTTCTTAATTCCCAGAATATTGTACAGACTCCAGAAAGCTTCTTGGCATCTCTAATGTAGATCTCAATAGATACTGTAATTTTATCTTCATCTTTTAGCATCAGTTCAGCTTGCTACAGATAGCTCATTTGGAACTGCTTTGCTGAGCTTCCTATGTACAAACAAGTCTCTATACCCACTGTTTCAGTGTTCTTTGAAATGGCTTTGCTATATTACTTTCCTCAGTTCAGTTCCACATTGTTATGACTTTTTTCTATTTTTATTTATAAAAGTAGAAATGTTTCATATGCATTGGCTTCTGAAACAGGTGATTTCTATAAAATTTCTATTTCAGCACATGCTTTGTAAGTTTATTTGGTGCCGTCAAACTACGCAGCAGGTGATAAAATTTAGCCCTTTTGTGGCCCATAAAACTCACCTTGCTTTTTTGTCAGGTGTAATATCAGCTATCAGTGCAAGTCCCCTACTAGGGGTGAGGGATATCCTTAAGCGCTAAATCGACCCTACTCTTGAACACCTCCAGGGATGGGGACTCCACCACCTCCCTGGGCAGCCCATTCCAATGCCCAACAACCCTCTCTGGAAAGCAATGCTTCCTAATATCCAGTCTAAACCTTCTCTGGTGCAACTTGAGGCCATTCCCTCTTGTCCTGTCACTTCCTACTAGGCTAAACAGGCTCATCCCCAGCTCTCTGCACCCTCCTTTCAGGGTCATGTGAGGGGATGCGAGAGACCTGTCATTGTCCAAGAGGGAGAGATAAAAGAGGAAAGATGCCTAGCACTGGGTGAGTTGACTGAAGGACAGTTATTAACCTAATCATATCATTTAAAGTTTCTAGCCAGCTTAAGTCATGTTCCTAGTGCCTTGTCTGTCTCTGGTGGATGGCATAATGAGTGGTCATTACTTTAAGAGTGGGGCACGATGGCTAAAGAAGAAAATTCAGGATTTTTGTTAGACTGTGCATACCCAAGAGTTTTGTCTGCTTATTTCCTTTTACATCCCTTGCCCTCACTTCCTTTTCACTCACCCTCGCTGCTCCAGCTGGCACTCGCCTGCAGACATCCCACACGACATGGGTCCCCCCTCTCCCTCAGTCACTGGGATCATGTAGCAGCTCTATTCACAGATGGTATCTGGGGAAATGCAACACAGTTGCCTACTGAACCAGTTTTGGCTAAACCAATGGCAGTTTCTGTATCTTCCTGTTCAATCTTCAGAAGTTCATGGGCACTTGAGGAGTGTTCAATCTTTGTTACTCGTACGCCACATTTTTAAGTATATGATATTAAATTTAATTATATTCTGGTGGAGAGAGCTGTAGCAAAACCCATTAAGAGTATGGGACTCCTCAAAAGCTGACCAGATCCTGTAAAATACTGATTGCTCTCTGGCTCAAGTCCAGCTGGAGGGAGGTTGCTGTTTCTCATGAGGCGCTCAGCATCTCACAGGACAGTGCTCTTTAACTCCACCAAGTGATCATAAATGAAAAGGCTAAGTGAGTGGGAATGTCTTGTTCCTGCAACTCTAACATCCTGTAGTTTTACACTAGTATTTATAGCTCCAAATTTGTCAGTGCTGTAGTAATGCTCCTGAGCTGCTCGTGTCCTTGTATAGAAGCTAATCAGTACAGAAGTATTATTGATACCTAACCACTTCCCTGACCCTACAGAGGAAGAAGGAATTCAGCTCCTGAAAGCTGTAAAATAAAAAGCAGGACTACAGCACGGACCAACAGCATGGAATCTTGCATTTAATTCAATTATGAGACAAAGATGATTCTTGCTAAAGAAGTTACTGTAAAAGATTCTTCTTATGTTCAAGTTCTGTCATGAGGTTGGTGACTAAAACTGTGTGTTTTATCGGGGCATCCATGCTGATAAGGAGGAAACCGGGTGCCACTGCACACAAACAAAAGATGCCACAACGAATATCCATGATAAGAAGTGCCTCAAGAAGTCTAATGGGCTCTGATTTTAGAGAGGCTTAATCCACCTACAACAGAGAGAATGTAATAACGGGCATGTCTGTTTACACTCTTAACATTTTCCATTTTATTTACAGAAAAAATTGTAGATACTCATACTTTTCCATCTAGGTTGGAAAAGACCTTGAAGATCATCCAATCCAACCATTAACTTAACATTGACAGTTCCCACCTACAGCATATCCTTAAGCGCTAAATCGACCCTACTCTTGAACACCTCCAGGGATGGGGACTCCACCACCTCCCTGGGCAGCCCATTCCAACGCCCAACAACCCTCTCTGGAAAGCAATGCTTCCTAATATCCAGTCTAAACCTTCTCTGGTGCAACTTGAGGCCATTCCCTCTTGTCCTGTCACTTCCTACTAGGCTAAACAGGCTCATCCCCAGCTCTCTGCACCCTCCTTTCAGGGAGCTGTAGAGGGCGATGAGGTCTCCCCTCAGCCTCCTCTTCTCCAGACTAAACACCCCCAGTTCCCTCAGCCGCTCCTCGTACGACCTGTGCTCCAGACCCTGCACCAGCTCCGTTGCGGCGGGAGGAGGAAGCAAGCAGCTGATTCAATATGAATGATAGAGCAAGCTTCAACTTTATTGAAAGAAATCACCCCTTATATAAGCACTCTACAATAATCATGCATACTACTCACAAATCTATTGGATACATGTAAAAGGCTACATTATAATGTCCCAGCCCCCTGTGGCATCTCAGACATGTCACAACATCTTCCCTCTTCTGGCCTGCCTCCTTTCCCAAGGTTCTTTTACCATCAAGGCCATTGTGTACCTCAGTTTCTCTCTTTGTTAACATAACAGTCTGTTGTTTGGCATAACTGTACCCTGGGTTTTTTTCCTTTGTTTACCTCAGATGGCTGCAATCAGCTTCTGCAGAGACCCATGGCCTTGCTCTCTGCAAGCCGTTCTCCAACACTCTGTTGCCGTTCTCTGGACACGCTCGAGTCATTCAATGTCCTTTTTGGAGTGAGGGGCCCAAAATTGAACACAGTCATCGAGGTGCGGCCTCACCAGTGCCGAGTACAGGGGTCAGATCCCTTCCCTGTCCCTGCTGGCCACGCTATTGCTGACACAAGCCAGGATGCCATTGGCCTTCTTGGCCACCTGGACACACTGCTGGCTCCTGTTCAGCCAGCTGTCAATCAACACCCCCAGGTCCTTCTCTGACTGGTAGCTCTCCAGCCACTCCTCCCCAAGCCTGTAGTGCTGCTGGGGGTTGTTGTGGCCCAAGGGCAGCCCCCGGCATTTGCCCTTATTGAAACTCCTCCAGTTGGGCTCAGCCCATGGCTCCAGCCTGTCCAGGTCTCTCTGCAGAGCCTCCCTACCCTCGAGCACATCAACACTCCCACCCAACTGGGTGTCATCTGCAAACTGACTGAGGGTGCACTCAATCCCCTCGTCTAGATCATCAATAAAGATGCTAAACAGGAGTGGCCCCAACACCGAGCCCTGGGGGACACCACTTGTTACCGGCCATCAACCGGATTTAACTCTGTTCACCACAACTCTTTGGGCCCGGACATCCAGACAGTTTCTTACCCAGCAAAGCGTGTGCCCATCCAAGCTGCGAGCAGCCATTTTTGCCAGGAGAATGCTGTGGGAAACGGTGTCAAAGGCCTTACTAAAGTCAAGGTAAACAACATCCACAGCCTTTCCCTCCTCCAATAAGCAGGTCACCCTGTCGTAGAAGATCAGATTTGTCAGGCAGGACCTGCCTTTCATAAACCCATGCTGACTGGGCCTGAGCATCTGGTTGTCCCTCATGTGTTGCATGATGGTTCTCAGGATGAGCTGCTCCATCAGCTTCCCGGCACTGACATCAAGCTGACAGACCTGTAATTTCCCAGATCATCCTTCTGACACTTCTTATAAATGGGCATCACATTGGCCAATTTCCAGTCATTTGGGACCTCCCTGGTCAGCCAGGACTGCTGGTAAATGATGGAAAGCAGCCTGGCGAGCACCCAGCCAGCTCCTTCAGCACCCTCGGGTATATCTCATTCGGTCCCATAGACCTGTGTGTGTCCGTGTGATGCAGCAGGTCACTGACTGTCTCCTGGATTGTGGGGGGATTGTTCTTCCAGTCTCTGTCTTCTGGCTGAGAAGGCTGGATTCCCTCAATACAAATAGTCTTACTATTAGAGACTGAGGCAAATAAGCTGTTAAGAACCTCAGCCTTCTCATCTCTTGTTACCATGTTTCCTCCTGCGTCTAGCAGGGCATGGAGACTCTCCCTGGTCTTTCTTTTGCTACTGACATACTTATAAAACATTTCTTGTTGTCCTTGATTGCTGAAGCCAGATTAATTTCCAGTTGGGCTTTACTCCTTACAGTCAATCCAGGATTACTTTTATGTATTGCTAATGGCTTGCATATAATTCAGTGTCAACCACTCTGAGGATCCCCTCATTTTTCTTTTACATATGCATGTTTGTAGTCAGTGGGAGAGTCTGGATTTTCTTGAACTATAATTTAAGCATGGCTATCTTTACTCCTACTTTAGCCACATTCCGAAATCCCATCTGGTTTAGAACTGGGCATTAAAGGTAATCTCACATGAGTATAGATAGTCACTAAATAAAAATAGAAACTTGCGCTGTAAGAGGTTTACGATGGCATTTAAATGCAGTATTCGTCTGAGTCCTGGTCATGAGCAAGACTCTGAACCTGAGAGATATAAATGTGAACAAAAAGAAAAGAGACACTTTCTGCATAATAACATGGGTGCTGAAGAATCATTAATAGGTGATGGCCCTGTCCCAGAGATGCACCATTATTACAGCAAATCTATGAGAGAATGCCCATCTGGGCAGCTTAGTCTGCATAAATTCAAGAAACTCCTGGATCTGCAAGGGCTGGATCCACAGGGAGACATGTACATTAAACAAGGTTTGATATCTTTGATCTGAACCAGGTAAACCTTCTTTTCTTTCTTTCTTTCTTTCTTTCTTTCTTTCTTTCTTTCTTTCTTTCTTTCTTTCTTTCTTTCATCTCATAATATTGCTTTGTTTGTGAGTTGTAGCTTGCAGGCTCTTCTTTGTGCTCTGCTCACAGAACTGCTGTTGTGGACAGGGTTGCCGTTATGGTGCACAAGGAAGTGGGACTGTCCTTTGAGGGCTTTAAGTAGGACTCATTAGTACTTTCCAGGGGCACTTAAAAATGTCAGTGAAAAAAATGTCTGAAAATGAGATGTAATTTTCAGTTCACTGGTTATTCTTCTATCTTTTGCTTATCCCATGCTTGTATATAAGGATATGAAAATATTGGTATGTTCAAATACAAAGTTAATGTGTTTTTACAACAGTGTTAGTCAGTGGGGAAAATATGGTCTGCACTTAACCAATGACAAAGTGCAGCATAGATAAACAGATTTGCCCAAAGTATTGTATTGAACCTGTGGCATAGAGGAAAATGTAACTCAGATGAGGAGAATCACACACAGTGCCCAAGTTATAAGACCAAACAGACTACTGAATGAAGAGGTCAAGCACCTTCTCCAGGCTATATTTCTGATTTACTCTCTCTGCTACTGCAATAACTGCTTGTGATTGCAGTCAGCTCTCTGCAATGTAGCTGGCTCCCTGACAGATAATATATCTTTTCCTTAGGTGTACAGACAAGGCCAAAGCCATGGTCGTCTGGTAGGTGTGTGTAGCACCTTTTACTAGAAGACCTCAGACCATGGGGTTGCGGAGGGAGAGGGCAGAAGACATCAGTGGATCTAACAACTGACTGGCAGACAAGTGTGGGCTGTTTTCTAGGTCTGTCTTGAGTGCTGGATGTGCTCATAAGGTCCTGCAGCTGGCCACCTTGAGTCTTCTGCTCCCTGCAATGCTGGAGTGTCCCAGGGTACTGCCTGCCAGTGCAAGCTCTGTAGAATTGTGAAAACTTCAGATTTCTGAGCCCTTTGGATTCTGAATTAATCTAAAAGTGAGGAGCATAGAATAAAAGCTGGTTTCAGAAAGAGCATTTGTTCTCTTCTAGTTGCTGTGGCAGTAGCCAAACACACTCAAAACAAAATGAGAATCCTCTGCTAATTGTTGTTTCCCTATCTGATGTTGCAGAGTTGTGTCACACTGCTCTGCAGGCTGTCATCACTCTCATATATGAAATAGTCAAGTTGCCAGGTAGTAAAGCAACTTTTCCTGTAAGAAGTAGAGAGCAAATGTTTTAAGGAGGACTTAATACAAGTGTTTTAAACATAGAGGGACAGTATGTATTATACAAAGGACAGAGAATCAGGAGAAGCTGCACCAGGATTGTCAGCTGGAGAACATGCTGTCTTTTCAGCATGGCTTACAGGATCAGCATCCTGAAAGATCTCAGCTGCTTCATCTGTTTGACTGAACTCTCTCTTCTACCAGGAACTTTCTTGCTGCATCTTTCTGGACTTTACCTTATCATTGTCTTCATCCTCATCTTCCTCAGATGAACCAAGATCAATAAAGGCTAAAGGATGGAAAAACAGGATAATGGCCAGGAATTCAGTCTCACACAAATACTGTTTCATCACCCATCATATTTCTTACCATCACACCTTTCAGGAACACATCCTTGGCTGTATAGTCAAAACAAGAGAAAGCATTTCTCCCTACTGTTTTATCCCATGTCTCTATTTTGTAATGCTCAGGGTCACAGACAACAGAACAATGAGGTGTGGCCTGCTTGATTACAGCAAACTGTAAGGTTGGAACAGTAGTAGTCCCTTCACCAGAGACAGCCACGTGTGTCCAGCACCATCACCTCACCATCCGCCAAACAAGGACTGGGCCACTCAAGTAGAGCAAATCTATGCATTTGCCAGCCTTCACAGCTAAGGACTTTTCCAAACTGAATCACAGAATTATCTAGGTTGGAAAAGACCTTGAAGATCATCCAGTCCAACCATTAACCTAACATTAGCAGTTCCCAAATAGACCATATCCCTCAGTGCTAATTCAACACTACTCTTAAAAGCCTCCAGGGATGGGGACTCCACCACCTCCCTGGGCAGCCCATTCCAACACCCAACAACTCCTTCTGGAAAGAAATGCTTCCTAATATCCAGTCTAGACCTTCCCTGGCACAACTTGAGGCCATTCCCTCTTGTCCTATCGCTTGTTACTTGGTTAAAGAGACTCATCTCCAGCTCTCTGCAACCTCCTTTCAGGTAGCTGTAGAGGGCGATGAGGTCTCCCCTCAGCCTCCTCTTCTCCAGACTAAACACCCCCAGTTCCCTCAGCCGCTCCTCGCACGACCTGTGCTCCAGACCCTGCACCAGCTTCGTTTCCCTTCTCTGGACACGCTCGAGTCATTCAATGTCCTTTCTGTAGTGAGGGGCCCAAAACTGAACACAGGAATCGAGGTGCGGCCTCACCAGTGCCGAGTACAGGGGTCAGATCCCTTCCCTGTCCCTGCTGGCCACGCTATTGCTGACACAAGCCAGGATGCCATTGGCCTTCTTGGCCCCCTGGGCACACTGCTGGCTCCTGTTCAGCCGGCTGTCAATCAACACCCCCAGGTCCCTCTCTGACTGGCAGCTCTCCAGCCACTCTTCCCCAAGCCTGTAGCGCTGCTGGGGGTTGTTGTGGCCCAAGGGCAGCCCCCGGCATTTGGCCTTATGGAAACTCCCCCAGTTGGCCTCAGCCCATGGCTCCAGCCTGTCCAGGTCTCTCTGCAGAGCCTCCCTACCCTCGAGCACATCAACACTCCCACCCAACTGGGTGTCATCTGCAAACTGACTGAGGGTGCCCTCGATCCCCTCGTCTAGATCATCAATAAAGATGTTAAACAGGAGTGGCCCCAACACCGAGCCCTGGGGGACACCACTCGTGACTGGCCGCCAACCGGATTTAACTCCATTCCCCACAACTCTTTGGGCTCAGCCATCCAGACAGTTTTTTACCCATCAAAGCGTGTGCCCATCCAAGCTTCGAGCAGCCAGTTTTAGCAGGAGAATGCTGTGGGAAATGGTATCAAAGGCCTTACTAAAGTCAAGGTAAACAACATCCACAGCCTTTCCCTCCTCCAATAAGCAGGCCACCCTGTCGTAGAAGGAGATCAGATTTGTCAGGCAGGACCTGCCTTTCATAACCCCATGCTGACTGGGTCTGATCATCTGGTTGTCTATTATATGACTTCTAATGGCACTCGAGATGACCTGCTCCATGACCTTCCCTGGCACCGAGGTCAGACTGACAGGTCTATAGTTTCCTGGACCCTCCTTTCTGCCTTTCCTGTAGATGGGTGTCACATTTGCCACCCTCCAGTCCAACGGGACCTCCCCAGTTAGCCATGATTTCAGGTAAATTATGGACAGCGGCTTGGTGAGCACATCTGCCAACTCTTTCAGCACCCTTGGGTGTAACCCATCCAGTCCCACAGACCTGTGTGCACCCAAGTGGTGCAGCAGGTCTCTGACCACCTCCTCTTCAACTGTGCTGACCTCACTCTGCTTCCCCTCCCCATCTCCCAGCTCCTGAGGCTGGGTGTCCAGGGAACAGCCAGTTCCACTGCTAAAGGCTGAGGCAAAGTAGGCGTTGAGCACCTCAGCCTTTTCCTCATCCTTAGTTACCACGTTTCCCTCTGCATCCAGTAAAGGAGGGAGATTTTCCCTAATCCTCCTTTTGCTGTTAATGAATTTATAGAAACATTTTTTATTATCCTTAACAGCTGTGGCCAAGTTGAGCTCTAGCTGTGCTTTGGCTCTCCTAATGCTCTCCCTGCATAACTTCACTACATCTTTATAGTCTTCATGAGAGACCTGGCCCCTCTTCCAAAGGCGATAGATTCTCCTTCTGTTCTTGAGATCCAGCCAAAGGTCCCTGTTTAGCCAGGCCGGTCTCCTTCCCCACCTGCTTGTTTTCTGGCACACGGGAACAGCCTGCTCCTCTGCCTTTCAGACTTTGCTCTTGAGGTATGTCCAGCCTTCCTGGACTCCCATTTCCTTCAAGGCAGCCTCCCAAGGGATTTTGTTAATCAGTCTTTTGAGCAGGTCAAAGTTAGCCCTGCGGAAGTCTAAGGTGGCAGTTTTACTAACCACTCTCTTTGTTTCTCCAAGGATTGAAAATTCGACCATCTCCTGATGACTGCACCCTAGATAGGCTCCGGCCTTTACCTCCCCCACAAGCTCTTCCCTGTTCACAAGAAGCAGGTCCAGGACGGCACCTACCTTGGTCAGCTCTCAGCAGCTGTGTGAGGAAGTTTTCCTCCACACATTCCAGGAACCTCCTGGATTGTTCCCTCTCTGCTGTGTTGTGATCCCAGCAGATACCCAGGAGGTTAAAGTCCCCCACAAGAACAATGGCAAGTGACTGCGAGATTTCTCCCAACTGTTTACAGAAGTCTTCATCCACCTCACTGCTTTGGTTGGGGGTCTATAGCAGACTCCCACAGCAAGATCTGCTTTATTGGCCCTTAACCTAATCCACACACTCTCAACCCTGTTATCACTATACTTGATTTCTGAGCTCTCACAACATTCTCTTACATACAGGCCCACTCCACCACCTCTTCTTCCCTGTCTGTCCCTCCTGAAGAGCTTGTAGCCATCGACTGCAGCACTCCAGTCATGTGAGGCATCCTCACCACGTTTCTGTTATAGTTACTATGTCATAGTTCTCGTGCTGCATCATGGCCTCAAGCTCCCCCTGTTTGTGGCTCATACTGCATGCATTGGTATAGATGCACTTGAGATGACCATTGACAGAGATTGTGATCCTTGACTACATAGATCCTTATCCCTGTAGATATCCTTTTTTTCCCAGGGGTTTCATACATAGGTTTGCTGAAAATGTCAGCTCTCTCTGTAATGTGGTGTTAAGTTAAAGTTACAGCAAGGAGATCCCAACCTCTAGATTAGTTTCCAAGCTAAAAGAAAAATGAGGACTAAAAAAACAACAGAAAAACAAAGTAGAGGAATGGGTATTAAACAATACAACAGCTGGGAATCAAACTAGAGTGCAGCAAAACTTAGAAATCTGTGCTGATCACTATTCTGTGAGCATTTGTAAAGGTATGTTAGTATTGAGAGGATCAGCTTTGCTAGAGAAGGTTGTCAGGCAAACAAAACTAAATCTGGCATATTTGAGACCAGTAGAGATTTTTATTCAGACTAAAAATGGAAAGAAACAATTTAAGATGTTAAGATTTATATCCTGAGTCCATGACAACTTTCAACAAAGCTTTACAGATTTGTTGTATTTTAATCTCTATTCAGCATAATTGAATTTCTGTTACCATACAGCCTTTGTTTCTTTTTCTAACATTGTTAACAGCACTCTGTTTTCATAAGATTAATTATGATTTTTCCTTTATCACCAAGACTAATGACAACTATTTTTAAGGTTTACTTTTAGAATTAACAAGCATCAAACATCTTTCAAGTACATGGCTGTGATTTTTTAATGGGGTTAAATTGGGAATAAAGCGACAACAGACCAGCCTCTCAGGGCAGAAGAAAGGAATGTTTTATGTTATTGATGAGGTAAAATAAGAGGATCTCCTTATTCCATATGCCCACTTTTTGTCCTATAACCTTTCTACAGCTTTTTCTCCTCCCCCGAGTTTTTAGCAGAAATGTAGGCTTGCAGAACTGTAGGCTTTGATCCTCAAAAGTGCTTTTAGTTAAGTACAGATGCACAAAGAGTAGTGGATGGCTGACTGGGACCATCACACAGTGGGCTCTGAAATGGCAGCTATGAGTGTACAAATATGGGGTCATTATTCTTCCAGGACTTCATGTAGAACATTTAGGCACTGTGCAATATTAAGCAGATGATAATCTTTCACCTCCAAGCCACAGAAGTTAATGGATGCAAGTGGTTGCGTGCATAATGCATGAATTCAGAAAGAATTTGGTCATTTGAGTTTTTGCTTACATTCAGTTTCCCTCAGTACCATAGCAACTTCTTTTTGTCTGGTTGCTGCTTTCTAATAAATCTGAGTGGTGAAGTATACAAAACTTTTTGATAGAAGTTATTTCCTTTCTCTTAATAGTACCCTTTATATAGAAATGCTGTTTAGCTAGACAGCTAGCAAACTTAAACCTTCTCCCATGCTTCCCCCAGCTGACTCTTATAGATATATGACCTGTTTTCTTCCTTATCTAACTTTTTGTGGCCAGAAAATATCATGGTTTAATAGTGGGGCTTTTACAGTTTAAAATTGTTATGACTTCTATTGCTGAAGCTTATATATAAAAGCATATAGTTTGGGGACTAGCTTACAGTTGATCTATATCTAAAGAAGTACATTCTGGAAAACTTAAGTTATTTATTAAGGACTTCTATTCTCATCATTAAATGTATTTTTACCACGTAGGCTTCTGTTTTCTCACAAATCTGCTCAGAAAGCTGTGGTAAAGTGTTAGGCCTGAGATCAATCCAGAATTCCAATTACAGCAGCCTAATGCTCCTTGGGTTAACTTGGGGTCAGCCATGCTTGGAGGTACTCTGTCTATAAGATGACAAAACACTCTTAAAAGGTGCATAGACTTTCTTCTCTGTGTTCCACATATGCCCAGTTTAAAACCTCTACCATGTAAAGCCAGTGTGGAATATTAACCTCATAAGATGCCAATGGGACTTGGGGCAGGGGGGCGATAATTACCACTGCAGATTGCATTTCACCTCCTTGTTAGCCTTGCTGCTTCCAGCTGAAGTTTGTTACAGACATCCTTCTCTGACTTAGGATTTCCATTTTAAAAGAACAACTTGCCAGTAAACTGGAAACAGTTGAAAGGAATTATGGCAGTGTGGCAGGGGGTTTTGACAGTTTGTGATAGATTGAAAGCCCAGTCAAAGCTTGTTTCACTCAAGTCATTCATACAAATACCAACAGGAGTTCAGTTTCAAGCCAAAACCCTGCATTTCCTTCAGATGAAGGAGTTCAGCTCCCCACTCATGGAAATGACTGTGGTCAGTGGATGTACGACAGCGAGGAGTGCATCTTCACAGCACAATTCAATGTCCTGTAGAGAATGAGGTTCCCTCTGGTCTTGGCAGCAGGCAGACCATGTAAACTCAGAGTAAGGACTAACTTACTGTGCCGAAGAGGTAATGCTACTGTGGCTGTATGGCTTCTTGGACTCCGTTATCTGGCATATTTATACATGGCAGAGCATAGTACTGTACAGGTATTCACGCCTCTGCCTCCACAGAGTTCAATATAGAAAAGCTGTTTCTAGTCAGTGACTGTTTATACTGGAGATTAGTGACAGAGGCTATGTCCCAAAAGCTTTCTTCTCAGGAACACACTTAATAAATGCTAACCATTTCTGGAGTGTCTCTTGTGCAGACCACCAGCTGTTTCATAATTAAATGACCTTATACACCAAGTATGCAGATGTCTTTAATTTTTCCATGTTTCTTAAAAACAGGGGTTCTATGTCAAGACTTTCATCCTTTCCTTGACCTCTATGGGATGCTTTGCTAATAATTAAAATAAACAAACCCATAAATAAATATGCTAGTGAAGTTTGAAAGTTGTTCTTCATCATTCCTAGCTCAAATAAAAAATAAAGATGCTGAACATTCAGAACTGTAATTGCAAAGTTAACTTTCCTTGAGATTATCACGAGGAGTGCAGGAGGTAGTATTTAAGCAAACATTTTATTCATGACTCATACATTAATACTTGTAAGCATTATTTATACAATGGCACTGGAAGTATAATGAATGGTGGGTTTATCTTCTGCCACAGCTTTCCAATGAAAACCTTCAAAAATAATGTTTTTATTAAAATACAAGTGCAACAGAGTTCATGTTTTAAGGTTCTCTTTATTGGGTCATTTTAGGGAAAAATCGTCTCAGTCTTCTTCACCCTTAAGCTATTTGTAATACAAAATGAAAAAGCTGCAACCACATACAAGTAAGCTGAATTTCTCCTTTTTTATTCCCTCTACATTTCAGTCTACACATAACTGTCATGCAGACCTAGTTCATGCAGCCTACTGACAAATTTTAGAGAGGAAACTGTTATGTTTATCTAAAATACTTCAGTATTGCCAGGTATACTGATGTATATTTGGTTTTCTGTGAGAATATGTATCATATTTCAGAGAGATTATATTCTTCAAAATGAGGTTAAATCAATGTTGAAGGAGAGTGCATATCTAGAAAAATAATGTCTGCTGTCTCCATAACGGAAGCGTTCCTTGCTCTTAAACAGAACTAAGGAAATATTCTATAGTCAGCACTGCTACTATTTAACACTTATTTAAAAAAAATCTTATTTCTTTCAATCAGAAAACCAGATCATTGTCATTCACTTCCACTGGCTTACAGACAGGTTTTGCGACCACTAAAAATAAAAACTGAACACTGTAAGAATTGATTGATTGGGCTCTTATGACTTGTGAAGGACAAAGTTTGTCTAGCCATTTAACATGTGAAGCAATGTACCGGAAATGGGATGTGCTACTGTAGTTCTCTTATTGTTTATTTTGGCATTAATTGAAACTAGTTACAGGAATAAGTGTCTGTTGCTTTGTATTATTTTCATATTTTAAAAGGTAGGATATACTGTGAAAAGTAAAGAAAATTAATAGGCATGTGGCACCAAAGGAAAATTATGCAAGTTCAAGGATTTTCTGTTAACATTTTATAAAGCATTGGGTAGTCCTCAACAGTGAACAGTATTTTCTGCTACACTTCTTATGCAGAGATAAAGCTGGTAGATGTAGAAAAATGGACACTCCACAACAAAGAGTTTAGGAAATCTTTCGATAAGGAGCCACTGTCAATCTTTAATCGTCTTTCTAGTTTGTGCTTTTTCATTTAAATTTTAAAGTAGTTCTGTGATAAACTAGAGTTCATCTGACATCATTATGCAGATTAGAACTATAAAAAAGATTTTTAAAGGAATCCATTTTAAAATCTAAAGAAGAAAGTTAAAACAGGCTGTTCAATGTAGAACAGATAATAAGAAATGTAAAAATGTGTTACTTCAATAGAACTTTGTTGTGTGTTGAAATGACTACATAGTAATGTAAAATAAATCTCAAACTGTAACTTCTTTTTTTTTTTTTTTCCTTGAAGAATGAGAATTTCCCTTCACTCATACTTTGCACAATGCTGACAATTGTTGGGAGGCAGACCACCATTCCTTTTTTCCTCATCCTAGCTCCTTCCCCACTATCCTGCTGTGTCTTTATTGTTAAATTTTTAGGTAGACTTTTCATCATCTGATTCTGTGTTCTGGCTATATATAGATGTTATTCTCTCTGGTTATAGGGACATGAATGGGATTAGCCAAGTATATCTTCTCAGGTATTTTAGTAACAGAAAATGTGAATCATTTGGTCATGAAATTCTCTTTGAAAGCAGTGGTTGCACCTCACACTCCAAGAAAAACATGCAAATGTTCACAGAAAGATGCAATATTTTTCAGAGATGTTTTGATGATTAAAGTAACTCATTCTTCATTTGACTTTCAGTTGTTTTCTACCTCCACTTTCTCTCCCTTCTTAAGAACTGAGGGACAGAGGAATATTATTTCCATCTATATGAGGCAATTAGTTGCTAGAGATTCTATTGAAGATATTATTTTGTTAAAGATTGACATGGCCCAACTATGCAATGGTTACTTAGCACTATGTGACAGCTGCATTCCTATTGAAGGCATTCTACATTCTTATTGAAGGCATGAAGAGCTCTTAAAAGATGGAATAAAATTACTCCTAGTGAGCAATATTTCAAACACTACCTGGAACGTAAATATTAAATGTTTCCACCTCTTGGGGATTAATTCTAATGGCTCATGGCCTCATTGCTATGAACTCTCCTTTGCTGGAAAATGTGATCTTCAGTTGGGCTTCCTTTCTCAGATTGTCTTGCTCTGATGCGACCTCAGGACCAGGAACAGCTGCTGTGATATGAATTGCCAGGCTGCCTACGGAGCTGACTACACTGTTTGCTGCATCCTTACACATTTGCAGGCACTACCAAAGTTGACACAATAGAATTGGGTGCAATCATAGAATCATAGCATGGTTTGGGTTGGAAGGGACCTTAAAGACCATCTAGTTCCAGCCCCCTGCCATGGGCAGGGATACCTTCCACTAGCCCAGGTTGCTCAAAGCCCCGTCCAGCCTGGCCTGGAACACTGCCAGGGAGGGGGCAGCCACAGCTGCTCTGGGAAACCTCTGCCACTGTCTCACCACACTCACGGGAAATAATTTCTTCCTTAGATCTAACCTAAATCTACTCTTTTTCATTTTAAAACTGTTACTCCTTCTCCTATCCCTACACTCCCTGATCAAGAGTCCCTCCCCACCTTTCCTGTAGCCCCTTTCAGTACTGGGAGGCCGCTATAAGGTCTCCCTGGAGCCTTCTCTTCTCCAGGCTGAACACCCCCAACTCTCTCAGCGTGTCCTCACAGGGGAGGTGCTCCAGTCCCTGATCATCTTCATGGCCTCCTCTGGACCCACTTGAGCAGGTCCATGTCCTTCTTACATTGGGGGCCCAAAGCTGGACACAACACTCCAGGTGGGGTCTTATGAGAGCAGAGTAGAGGGGGAGAGTCACCTTCACCAACCTGCTGACTACACTGCTCTTGCAGCCCAGGACACGGTTGGCTTTCTGGGCTGTGACCACACATTGCTGGCTCATAATCCATTTTCCATCCACCAATACCCCCAAGTCCTTCTCCGCAGGGCTTCTCTCAATCCACTCAATCACCCAGCCTGTATTTGTGCTTGGCATTGCACTGACCCCTGTGCAGGACCTGGCACTTGGCCTCGTTGAACTCCATGAGGTTTGCACGGTCCCACCTCTCCAGCCTGTCCAGGTCCCTCTGGATGGCACATCCCTCCAGTGTGTCAACCGCACCACACAGCTTGGTGTCACCAGCAAGCTGCTGACGGTGCACTCAGTCTCACTGTCCATGTTGCCAACAAAGATGTTAAACAGCACTGGCCCCTGAGGAACAGTACCCCTCACTGCTCTCCACTTGGACATTGAGCTGTTGACTGCAACATTTCGAGTGTGATCATCCAGCCAATTCCTTATTCACCAAGTGGTCCATCCATCAAATCCATGTGTCTCCAATTTAGACACGGTTAATAGTTAATAGTTATCCAAAGCAGGGTAAGAAAGGGTGGTAATTAAGGAAATATTTTCCCAAACTTTCCTGAATAATTTTCCTCTTGTGTATCTTAAGTCATCAAGTAGTTGTGCAAACATAAATTCAGCTGCACACATAATTTTAGGGATGTCTCCAAGCTGAATTGACTCTCTGGACAAGTACACTTTTCTTAGCTTACTCTAACCAGCTAGCTTAACCCAGGCAGTAAGGTTGCAGTAGCAACATCTGCATTACATACTACACTATGGAGCCAAGAGATATATAAGCTGGTATTATGGTTGGAAAGACATGTCATGTTTTATGCTATTCCTTTTCCATGGTTCATGTGTTGGCCCAACACATGTGGATAGCACTACCACTTCGCTCATAGAAGTCTAACTCTTGATTTTTCTGGTATTGAACCCTCCTTCAATCTCACAATTGCCTCTATTTAGTCTCCACTACAAGAAATACTTAGAAAATTTACTTTATTTTCATGACAGTTAAAGCTATCATATTGTAAAGTCAGCAATAAAAGCCTGTGTGTCAAAAAATTAGTCAGTTCTAAACCAAGGGCTAGAATAAAATAAGAATCAAGATATCTCTTAGCCAGAAAGAATTCTTCTGTCAGAACTAACAAAAATCTACAGTTCTTACTTCCTGAAATATTTGGGCTTTTTAGAGTTGACCTGTACATGTACAAACACTTTTCCCATTAATTTTGGACACAATCCAAGAAAAGCAACAAAAAGAACGAAGCCAAACCATTTGTTTATCCTTAATCTGGAGTAATGTTGCATAAAATTATCTCAAATGTAAAATAACTAGCCTGATTACTGTAAATAATGAGGAGGTTAAATTATGCTTTCCTGTGTTCATAGTTACATCATTGTCAGGATGCTTAAGTGCCTTTGAAAGATACTGTATTCTTATAAAAAATGCTATGGAATAGAAACTACGTTCTCTGAATATTTCACCTGATTCCATGAAAGACTACTCCATTTAATTATAGACTGTCTTAAAGAATGTCTTTGTTCTACTTCTTAACTACCCCCAGAATTTTTTTACATCCAATTTTATATATGGATTCCAAAAAGGAATCTATTACTTTGTAAAGACTTCCCACAATTATTGGTGCAATTTCACAATCTTAATTTTATTTTCTAGTGGTTTGGCAAAGGACTTACTGCTGTGATAGTACTAACATGCTATAATCATGTGTCATTACCAGCTAAAAGCCTACATTAGCATTATCATTAAAATCATCACTTGCTTAATGTCAGTACAGTTGAATTCTTGACTATAGGATTTGATGGTATGAGTTACGATCTAAAAGTTTTGGACCAGAGGTAATTCCTCAGTAGTGGCACAGCACCATCAAGCGTGGAAGGCTCAATTCTTTACACTGGATATTAAAGTGAGATCTGTCTCAGATTTCTATTACAGCATTGCAGAATTCAGTGGCTATTTTTACATTTCAGAAACAATCATCTGAATTTCCAATAAATTTTTTCTTTAAAAACAAAATTTCAAAATATTCACATAGGCAAGTACTACTAAGTAATATTCCAGTTGAGTGTTCCTTGCATTGCAGTCTTGACGCTTAGTTAGATTGGATTAAACTACGCGAAGGGACAGGGGTACTCGCAGTGCACACCATGGAGTGTCCCCCCTCACTGAAGAGCCCCTTCCGTTGATCTGTGCACAGCATGTCCAGACTCATTGTGTTTGCAGTAGAGATCTGCTGTGCTTGGGCAGTAGGTCCACGACGCTGTAGACCACAGCCAGGTCAAAGGCACAGTTTGTGCGTGGTGCAAGGCCAGATGTACCACCTCCACCAAGGCTTTGGCAGCTGGCTGGCAGCAGCCCCCTTCCACACCAGGGCCCAGCACCTGAGACACACAGGTTAAGACAGCTCAACCCATAGGTCCTGTACAAAGCTTAATGCCAACTACATTGCGCAAGAGACATAGAGAAAATAAATCACTGCATTGGATACAGAGAAATCAGCGGCAAAAAGTACTGACAATAAAAATTAAGCACTTGGAGGCTTGCTCAAGTGATTCTTCCACTTAACATTTTTTCCTTGTTGTTTTCTTTAACACGGATTAAATTTGTGTCACATTTTTAATGAACATCCTGTAGAAGCAAATGTAGCAAAACTCAATGTAAGTCAGTATAGAAAGGGAGGAATATGAAAGAATGATGAAGTTCAGTTTTATTTAAAAATAATCTTCATCGTCTACACAGTCTCCCACTGAGTTGTGCTACCTGAGTTCTTACACTCCCTGACTCTTTTTAAAACAAAAGAAAGGGTTTAGAGTTGTTTACTCTTCAGTGACTCAGTGACCAAAATTACACATCAAACCAAAGCAATTACACTTTTCTAACAACATGTGCAGGGTTTCTTTGAAATTTTCATTTAAGTGTAAACAAATTAGCATGTACTCTGCAGCTTTCACTGAGCTTAAAAAGCACTTGGAGCATATTACTACCATTACCAGCTAAACTGTAATTTTGTCACATTATGTGAATAGGCAATGAAGGTTAACTTTGTACGATTAATCATAATTACTTTTAAATACTACTTGTTAAATTATGATGTAGATAAAGGAGAAAGTAATTTTAATGAGAAACAGTTCAGGAATCTGCTTCTTTTATTAAGTATTTTTTAAAAGTGCAACTGTCTTTTTTTCTATTTATTTCCTTATTAATTACTAATAGAAAAGTTAGAGCTACTCCAGGTTTACATTTTCTTTTTCTCCTTGATTGTTTAAGTCTTACTTTGAAACAAGAAATATGCAATCATGAATCACACATTTGTAGGTGACGATGCTGGTAAACCATGCTTTGGAAATAATAATTGAAGAAAAAATGCAGCAGAAATTGGATGATCTGTTTTAACTAACTTGGCTGCAAACTTATGTAATGACACTAAATTCGTAGCTGCTTTCTTGTGACAAAACATGATCTATCACCTCCCGTTTTTTACAGCAATAAAAAATGCTATTAGGTAAAGAAGGTAGAGTATTAACTTTTTCCTTCCCTGAGGTCCTTCACCAGGTAGTATCAAGTAGATTAGGGAATTATAGCATATGTGTTTAGCTTTTATGAGCCTTCTTGCATACATTCCTTGAGACATTAATTCCTAAAAATATTATCTATGAGCACCCAAGATAAACTGCCAAATAGAGCATCTTTGCCACTAGAAGACACATATATCTTCAAAGTACTTTTCCTGGAGGTTTGCCCTGCCACATTCTTGGGTGTGTCAAACAAGAACAGTTTGCTTGAATTGTCAGCAAGAAATTTGCTGGAAAATGTACTATGTGGTCATGACTGCATTTTTCAGTTTTCTCTCTTGCCCACTGCTTTGTTTTAAATTGGGAAAGATGCTTCTGAAAGCACAGGCAGAGGCTCAAAATTAGGCATGCAGAAAGCTGAACCCCACCATCCAGGAGAAGATGGCAGAGAGTTAGGTCCTTGAGTACATGCCTTCCTTCAATACAGCCCTCCTGGGAACTGCTGTGCTATGCTGCAGGCTGAGAGCCAGACACAGCCCGATGCCTTGGTGATTTCCCTGTCTTCTCCAGTAATCTTGAAAGTCGTGAGTGATGGCAGCAAGTCGAGGAGTGGTTATTAATTTTAAAGAAATAAAATTGCCATCTTAACATTTTGGATTTCACCAGGTTTTATCAGGGTAGCCTACAAGCCTGAGAGCCAAGACTCATAGCGGGCTCTGCATTTCCAACTCCTCTAACACAAATGTCCTGGTATTTTCTAAATCCCCAAATCTCACAGGTCCACTCCATCTGGACAAAGCAGAACCTTGTGTAACAGTCTGGTCAATACAGCCTCCTCTCTTTATATAACAGTGGGTATTCAACTATCACAAAACCACTTAATGATCTACAGCTCCTAATTCCCTGCTTTGTTCTTCATCCTTATCTAATAGCCTTTCCTTGCCAAGAGTCTCCCCCCACTCCATGACAAATGACAGCTTTATTTACTTGGGAAACCAGTGATTCTGGCCATAGCCTGTGGGGGATCTGGAGGTCTCTCCAAGCCCCAAACTCCAATATCAGACCTTAGGCATGTGTCAAAGTAATAGAGTCATAGGTAGCTCTGTTATTTCTTCAGTAATGCATATGTAACCTTTGAGGAACAGATGAATACCTTTAGAAGCAAAAGAAAGTAAGGAAATGGGGGAAGATAAAATGGAGTGCAAACAATCCTCCTTTAGGTTTCTGAGGGCAGAGAAAGCATCACTATATTTGCAATGGGTTCTAGAGAGAAAGGGAAGCACATACAATTAGCTATAAATTCCTCAATTATTCTGAGCTGTTGTAATCTGCCTTTTAACCTGTGCCTTCTCCCTCTGCCTTATGAGGTTTAAGTAGTATACTGAAAGACAGGAGGTGGGAGGGAAGGTTCGAAATACTTAGACTATCTATATTTGCACACTTGTTAATCCTGATAAAGCCTGTTGAGCTATTCTCCTGGTGACAGGTTGAGTTTAGAGATTTTTCAGGAGCAAATTTTGTAAGACACAGCTTATTGTGTATAGACTCTTGGTAGAGTCCTCAGTGCTCAAATACAATGAGTTAACTCATTGTAGGGTTTTGCAGGGACAGAAATTGTCCCTTCCCACATGCATAGCCATGGTGTGTGGCTGGAGATGGATGGCAATCCCAGTAGCACTGCATCAATGCTGCTAGAAAATCACTCTCAGGTAAGAGCTAGGCAGCCAGCCAAAAGGCCAAGTTCAGATCATTCTGGCCCAACCTTGAACTACCATGCTGCTTAAAATCAGCTGCGTATTCATAGCGGACAAGTCAATTCTTTTTAATCTGTATTCAAATAGTTTGAAGCTGTGAGAGTTTTTTAAGGATCTGTGAAGATTAGGAATGCTATTCTGGGAATCAAAGGATAATGCCCTCCTACAGCTCTGGGGCTGGGGTATTAATTGCTGTTGTGTAACTCTATGGTCCCCCACTGCCTGACTGCCTCCACAGGACACACATCTCCATACTCACTGAACAAAAGTGAGCAGCCTCCAGCAACTGCACATAGGCTGACATTCTGAAGCAAAAACATCTCATAAAAAGATAAAATTAAATTGCTTTCTCCTCAGGAGACTCAGTAACTAATGAACAACTGAAATGGGGCCTGGGCCCTCGGCAGGGGCAGCCAGGACTGGTGGTGCCCTCAGGGCTGTGATGACCAATTTTACATCATCAGCAAATTCTCCTTCCAGTTCTGGACCTTTCTTTTGTCTTTGTTTTTTGAATCAAACAGTTCCAAGTGGCTTAAAGGATCACTCATCAATGAAAGCAAAACAAGCTACAAAAACACAGCATCAAAGGGCACAAACATATGTACAACCATAATGATGCGTCCTTAAGCTTCCAGTTCATCTGGTCAAGTAGTTAAGAGAGTTTAAAAAAAAAAAAAAAGTATATATTTTTATTAAGTCTGCTATCTGAAGCAGAAAGTCCAGAAGACTTCGAGGCATGCAAAAGAAGTTTTGAACCCATTTTTTTGGTGTCTCTCCAGCCCACTCCTCAGAACCACACTAGGAGATTTCTGCCCTGCTATTTTACATCATACCCAGAGGAGGTATCCTGTGAGCTTACCTCAGCTGGCTCTGCCCATTCCGACAATGAAGGGTGCAGGACTTCACTGGCCCTCCAGAGGCCCATGGTTTCCCAGTGTAACGTGCTGCAGCCAGGGAAGATAGGGACAGTGAAAAATAAGCCTTCCAGACATGGAAAATAAGCCTTCACGCACAAGAAATGCATTTATCATCCAAATCGGTCCAGTACCCTAAGGTGCCAAATAAGCAGGCTTCACCAGCATTAAGTCCATTTAATAAAAATATTAGGAATTTCCCCTTTGGAATAACAGAGTAAAGTACCAGAACTACATTATTTAATTCTTCCACCACTGGTAATCAGCTCTGGTTATTATGTTGTAGGGGTTTTTTTATAATTTTATTTTATTATTATTTATTATTTTTATTGTAGCCCTTTGCTTGTGAATTACTGACATCCTCATAAGTAACAGACACTTTACTGTGCGCACCACACAGAGTGAAGTTTTCCAGAGCCTGGAAATGCGTAAGGACCTACCTAGATACTTGTATTGTGAATGGTTATGGAGCAGCAGATAGATAAATCAGCACAGCAGTATTCTTTTAATAACATCGTAACACTTTTATTGTATTATTTGTTGTACTCACAAAACCACAGGATGATATACATAGATTACTGTTAAGATTTTTTTCATTATTTAATGTACTATTCTGAGGCTCTTGGATGCTACTGTAAAAAGCACAGTATTTCTCTTTCTCTGGGAAAGCTCTGTATATGCGTAACAAGATCACCATAGCCTTCTGCATCACATCAATGTTTTCTTTTCTACCTACAATATATGTTTTGATGTAGGAAGGAAAATAAGTACATTTCTCCTCAATGTTTTTGTGCAACGCTTCTGGTTCCATATCATGGAGATAAGCACATCTGACTTCTAAGTATGTTTATTCCTGATGCACTGGCTGCTGAGTTTAACATGTTGCCAGTGATCTTCGCATCTCTACAGAACTACAGTTTCTCTCAGCTGCTGTTCAGAGGTGGGACATTTCTGACCTTGGCCTTCAGTGCCTTCCTGAGAGGGACAGGCCAAACGATCCACCAGCTCATAATTACACACCCAGACACATGAAGATGATTATTACGTTGTCCAAACTTCTGATATTTTGTCAGAGCAACAGCACTGACACCAAGGAGTAGCAAGAAAGCAAGCAAAATACAGTTTTCCAAAATCCAAAGTGAAATGTGAGAGAGAAGAAAATTAAACTGGTCACGGACACCCAGCAAGTCTAAAATTAATCTGCAGTTTCAGTAAGTAGTATGAAATGCAATAAAAAAACAGCAATGTGAAATGCATCTAACCACATTCTTAACAGATCTATCAAATCAGATAATGGAAATGTAATCAGCAAAATAAACTCTGCCCTTCAGTAAGATACCTGATGAGGCACTTCTTGAAATAATACTTGCAAAATGCAAACTCAAGCTGTTGTGCCAAAAAGAAGCATAAAGTTTCTGCTACATTATGTATCTTTTTTTGGTAAAGCATCTGCTTTTAATACTGGACTTAATCTTCTTTGAAAACTACATGTAGTTACTGCCAAACTTAATTTAATCCTAAACAGTGGTTGAATAGTGTCTTTGCTTTTGCTGCATTTGCTGTGATTGCAATTAAAGTAAATCCAGAAACCCCAACAGAACCTGCACAGTCTGTGAAGCAATGGTCAGTCTGCACAAGTCATGCATTCACCGTTTCTACAAGTACAATGAATTCTGTGTGTCTGAAACATTGGATTTACCTCTCAGGTGCCACTCTGCCAAACAGCCTTGCACAGAAATCAAAACAAGCACTACAGATATGGCAATGAGTTGCACCGTACCTTTACAAGACTTCTTTTCCTTTAGTCTAGTACAGTCTCAAGGACAGATTCATGCCTGCTGATTGCAAAACCAACCGGGAAGATGTGTGTTGACATATGACAATAAAAATAAGCAACATGCTATACCTACTAGATACTCGTACAAACTTCTCTTCTGAAATCACAGGCCATCTGAAACTGATGACAGCATTTCCAAGGTTTTCCAAGCAATTGGATTCTGACCAACATAAAGATCAGAAGATTAAACTTCCCAGCTGTTAATTCTTTCCATATGCACATGAGAAACAGTTGGAGCAAGTACACTCCAAATTCAGCAACTGTTTCTTCCATCCTCACCACATTTTATACAGAAACAGAGGAACTGTCACAGTAGCTTAGACCACCTGACCATGGAGGCTTGTCCTTGACAGGTTTCCATCAACAGCTTCAGAGAAGGAAGCAGAAAATATGGAAATTAATCCATCTGAAATGTTCTTTCCCTATGATTATCCCGCAATCCTCACTACTTAGAAACTAGTTAATGACTTGAAGGCTTTATATCCCATGCAAAATGTATTAGTCAGAGAGACCTGATGTCTATACAGACAAACCACAGTACCTGGAGTTCATGCCAGGTCACTGGTTACAGTGTACAACACTTACTACATGATCTCTCAGATAAGAAACACCTGGAACAGCTCTACTGCATTGGAAATCATCCGTAGTTCTGCAGTACTCACATGAATATAAGCAATTCCACTGTTGACATCTCATTAGTACCAAACCTGATATCCCAGACTCCCATTTTCTGCATGTGGAAGTCTTCCACAAAACTGTTTCTCTTCTCAAAAAATGTCAGTAACAATTGCTCAGAACAGATTTGCCCCCCACTGCCTACAGCTTTCAGGAGAGAACAAAAGTGTCTGTGCTAATGCCCCTTCCTATAGCGCTTTCAGATGAGTGCATCCTTTTTAAACACCACAGGAGATTTCTGTGTTAAGGTGCTTTACAAATCATTGTGTATTACAGTTATTTGTGTATTACATTGTGTATTACAATTTGGTGACCTGTTTCCGTGAAATCGCCAGAGTGAACAAAAAAACAACACTGTTAAATAGGGTGGTTTTTTCTCTCTCTCTCTCTTAGGATGGATTTATAGACTTCTTGGAGTTCATAGCTGCAATAAACTTGGTTATACGAGGGAAAATTGACCAGAAATTGAAATGGTATTTTAAGCTATACGATGCTGATGGAAATGGATGTATTGACAAAAAAGAACTATTAAGCATATTCACGGTAAGCAAGCTATGACCAACAGCAAGAGAATCTGACATAGCACATTGCCCCTGAAACAACGGTTCATCATGTGTTGTAAATGGATTGTCTGTACTTTACTTAATGTTTTACACTTGTAAAACCAGAATTGTTCTGACTAGTGACACTCCCGCCATTAGTTTCTTTCTTACTGAAGTAAACATATCTAAGTAGTATTTTACTTTAAACTATAGTTCTACAGATATAATGGTATACTGAAGGTGAAGAACTGTAGAAACAGTAGAGACATTATTGTGATAAACTTTACTATAAGGCAGGGTAGAACTGAAGCAACATAATGAATAAAAACAGCTGGTTACAAGTGTTTGTGCCAATCTGTTGTGGAAAACTGGCTTCTCAAACTGAACTTTCTGCAAGAAACAATCTAAATGTCATCAAAATATTCCAATATTTTAATTTTTTTAAAGCTTTCAGCTTTGTTTACTACAAATGTCATTACCTCTATTTTAAAATTAAATTGGGAAAATTTAATTTTACCACTAAATCATACAGTGACATTTGGATACAAATATCTTCGAAAATTTTGCAGAAAATGGGTCCATTTCAAAACCATAAAACCAAAGCAGTACAATTCTCTCTTTAAAATGATTTCTGTGCTTTTCAACTTGTTCTAGTGAAATATTATTTTGCACTCAGGCATAATATGTTTCATTGTAAATATGAATGACTTAGTACTGCTCCCTAAATGTACAGGACTCACTACAGATTAAGATTTTGCTGCGGGGAGCACAAAATCTAAGCAGGGATTTAATGCCATGATAAACAAGGAATACACTTTTCCTGGATTCTGTATTACTGCTGGTGCCTGGCTAGTCACTGTTAGAGACTTTCAAGAGCTGCTGCCAAAATTAAAAGGAACTGGTACCAGATGGAGTCACGGGGTCAAACTAATAAAGATGATGCATCACCTTGTAAAGAGCAGCTTTCTAAAGGTAGAAGGAGAAGCTGTATCTCCCAGATTTCTCCTCATTTAAGACTAATGACATCTTTCTTTTGCATCATTTTTCACCCAGGTGACTGTGTTTTGTCTTGGGCTTTATCTGAAAAGAGAATTAAAATCCTTTTAATGTAAAGAAGATTTCTTTTTCAATTTAACTGGTTTTAAAACCAGTTTAAACCTCCATGTGTTTTCTTTTCTTTTGGAGTACAAGAGCTTTAATTCAAACCCACATAAGTCATTTGATCTAGCCTATATTAAAATTGCTGGGCTCTAAATAAATATAAAAATACAGGCTCACAGCTATTAGGGGCCCTGCTTATACTAAGCATCAGTAAACAAGGTCTTGTCCAAAAAGATACATCATAACTGAGATATTAAGTTACAGAATCACAGAATCACAGGATCATTCAGGTTGGAAAAGACTCTTGGGATCATCAAGTCCAACCATCAGCCCTACTCTGCAAAGTTCTCCCCTACACCACATCCCCCAACACCTCATCTAAGCGACCCTTAAACACATCCAGGGATGGTGACTCCACGCCCTCCCTGGGCAGCCTATTCCACTGTCTGACCACTCTTTCTGTGAAAAATTTATCCTAATATCCAGTCTGAACCTCCCCTGTTGTAGTTTAAAGCCATTCCCTCTTGTTCTGTCACTAATTACCTATGAGAAGAGACCAGCACCAACCTCTCTACAATGTGTCCTTCCAGGGAGCTGTAGAGAGTGACAAGGTCTCCCCTCAGCCTTCTCTTCCTCAAGCTAAACAGTCCCAGCTCCCTCAATCTCTCCTCATAGGATTTATTCTCCAGGCCCTTCACCAGCTCCGTTGCCCTCCTCTGCACTCACCCCAGCACCTCGAGATCTCTCTCGTATTGAGGTGCCAAAACTGGACACAACATTCCAGGTGTGGCCTCACCAGTGCAGAGCACAGGGGGACTGTCACCTCCCTACTTCTGCTGGTCACACTATTGCTGACACAAGCCAGGATGCCGTTGGCTTTCTTGGCCACCTGGGCACACTGCCGGCTCATGTTCAGCTGCTTGTCAGTTAGAACCCCCAGATCCTTCTCTCCCAGACAGCTCCAGCTCCCCAAGCCTGTAGCCATGCAGGGGTTTGTTGTGGCCCAAGGGCAGGAACTGGCACTTGGCCTTGTTGAAGCTCATCCTGTTGACACTGGCCACCGATCCAATCTATCCAAGTCTCTCTGTAGTGCCTCCCCATCCTCGTGCAGATCGACACTCCCGCTTAACTTGGTGTCATCTGAGAATTTACTGATAATACACTCTACGTCCTTATCAAGATCATCAATAAAGATGTTAAACAGAAATGATCCCAACACCAAGCCCTGAGGAACACCACTTGTGACCGGACACCAGCTGGATTTAGCTCCACTGACCACCACTCTCTGGGACTGTTCATCCAGCCAGTGCTTGACCCAGCAGACCATTTGCTCATCCAGGCCATGGGCAGCCAGTTTTTCTATGAGAATTCTATGGGAAACTGTGTTGAATGCTTTTCGAAAATCCAGGTAGACAATATCCACAGCTTTTCCCGCGTCCAATAATTGGGTCATTTTGTCACAGAAGGAGATCAAGTTTGTCAGGCAGGACCCGCCTTTCATAAACCCATGCTGACTGGGCCTGATCCCCTGGTTGTCCATTATATGACTTTTAATGATATGACTTTTTTTCAATGATATAACTTTTAATTTAAATCACGGAAGTCCTATTAAAACTTCATCTGTCCCTACAACTATGCAAACTTTGTCTCAGCAGATCATAATCAACCCTCAAAATTCCTTCCAGAAAACTACGCACCCTCTCAATGCCTTTTAACAGCCCAGTTATTTTATGCTATTATTTAAGGTGGTTCTGTGATAGTCAGTGATTCAAGTACTTCAGGAACCACTGCGTTACTCTTAGCACTATGACAAAGTTAACTGTGGCAGAGGTACAACTTCTGAAGACTATATCAGGGTCAGACATATAAAACAGTGAAAGTTTCTAAAGTATGAATTAGTAATACAAACAAGTTTATGTACTTATTTTTGTAAAATTCTTGCTGCCTTTTGGAACTCATTTGTGTAAAGTAAGATAAAGACAGTGATGGTCAAGAATTCCACATCAGTGCTGAATAGCTGAACTTAATGCTTTCTTTAAATATAATGAGTTCTAATATAGTATCAGGAATACTGAAAGAAACAACTGGCACATATGGTGAATTATTGTACACAACACAGTTTATCTCAAGATAATTCACGTGCAGAAAAACAAATTCTATAGTATGCCCATTGTAGAACATGCATGTATGTGTATTTATAAATATATATGCAGGTATTTTCCCAGTCACTTACTAATTGGGATATTGAGTTTGAATCCAACTCTATAAACACCTGCTTGTTGCACCTGACACACTGGCTATAAATTTAGGCTCCTATTTTATTAACCCAAATGATGACCATAATGAAAAAATTAGTGTCCCACTGAATGGAATATAATTTTGAAAAAATATTCATTTATACCTTTACTCCAAATATTGGGTCCTTTTGACACAGAAAAAGTAGAGGGGAGACTTCTGGTTTTCTAAATTTCTTTGGAGGATGAGTAAATTCTGCCAGTTTCCAGGACTGCAGGTCTGACTTTATTTGTGATTACTAAATTAAACATGTCTTAATAGGAAAACGACTTAGGCTTTCTCGTCATGTGCTTTCAGCTGTGAAAAACTATACTATATTTAAATCACACAGACCATAGGGCACTCTCTGAAGACACAGAACTCTCAAGGGCCAGAGAAAAATGCTGGTGTGGAATCTAAAGTGTATTGCAGAGCAGAGGTGTCACATGGTTTCAGAAGACCTTCAGAGATATGTAAATTAGCCTGTAATCTTCAGGCTGTGTTATGTTAATTAAATTTCCAATCCTCATTACTAAAGATTTACTTGAAATAGCTATTTATTTAGATATTTTTTGAAAGCGTTGGTGAACTAAAGATCTGCATTGCAATTACAGCAGTTGTCAGTGTATTGTTTTCACAGCTTGATGGAAAAAAAGTCTGAAAGAACTTTCTGCATTTCTGCATTCAGGCTATCCAGGCTATTAATGGCTACACCAGCATGTCTCCTGAAGAGTTCACAAACATGGTATTTCAGAAGATAGATGTGAACAATGATGGTAAGAATCCAGGTTTTCTTGGCATTGGCAGGGATTTTCCTCCTTTCATAAAGAAGCGTGAGATCAAGAGGGGAGTTGAACACACTACTGAAGACCTGACTGGTTTAGGTTAACAGAAAGCCTGAATCTGTTCTTCTTTACCCATGCTACTTCAGCTTTACAGTGAAGTGTAAGTCAACTGAGTTGATTAAGCTGACCTGGGAATTACATGCAGTAGGGGCTTAAACATGGAGGTCTTGCACTCTTCATCCAAAATGTCAGTGCTCTGGTTGCACATAAAAATGAAAGTGTAACCAAGGGGGTTTTCTCAGTATATTTGTGTTGGTTTAATCTATCTAAAATGGATAAGAAAACTAATTAAGATGCATGTTTGCACATGCTCTAGCATGTTGTAAAGATTGGACAGCATATTGGATGTCCTTAAAGGCTGATTGTTAACACATGCTAAGACATATGCTACTGTTTTTTCTCAAGATAGGTAGATTAAGCCAACTGGGACTTGCATTTGGAAACTAAAACTTTAATTCACTGCTTCAGAATTGTTTCCAGTAGAAAACTTGTCACATGTGAATGTCTTCCCTCATACTTCTAATCATGAAGATCCTCCTTCCACTGATGTTTTACATCAATTACTGCAATCACTGACAAATTAGGAATATCGAGAAAGCATTGCAAAATCAGATGCCAGTCCAGAATTGTGGGCTTTTTTTTTTTTGTTAATTTTTCTGGTCTTATTTGGTGTATTAAGTTTACTTTAAAAAAAAGCTGTTTGCGATACATAATCAGAGCATAAACAGTGATCTTGTGATTCATGTGAATAAATGGTAGAGGATTTTTCCACCACTTGCTTGGCCCATCTTTTGGGCGAAGGCAAACCAAAGGACTCCAAATAACATACAGCCATATTCTAGAATCTAAATCAAATTCTATGATTATTCATACCTTGGACCCTGCTTTGACCATATGTTTACTGCAAGTAACAATGGTATCTGAGCTAGACCCTCAGCTGAAAAAATAACTTTTGCGTCTTACATTTTAACACTGAAATGCCAGAACATGAATTATTCAGAATTATCTTCATAATACTCCCATTTCAAATTGCCTTCCATAGTTAGTTGTTTCTTAAATAGCTGCAAAGCAGCAGGACTAGCTCCACCTGAGGAATGGGACAAATTTTACCAAATTTAACTTAATCTATGCTACCTCCTTGTAGCTTCTTATTACAGAAACAGCCAGACAGACAAATAAGTTGTAGTGTCCTTCCTCATGTTAAAATACAAGAAATAATCCCATGGTTGTAAGGAACAATTCTTAAAACAAATCTGCTGATGGCTTGCAATTTTCATTATCTCAAGGAAATCTGAGTGAGTGTGGACATGTCAGTGTAACCACATCTCACTGGTAACTGCAGTGGTTTTGGTATGCTTGCATGCTGGTATTCATACTTTAAAATATATAGCCTGGAATCAAGAGGAGGGAATTCAAGACCAGTTGACCTGCATAAGCAGGAAAATGATGCAGCATGTCCATTTGACAAGTCCAGGAAACCCACCCACCGAAAGACCTCAGTCAAAGGCAATACAGAGGGAAGGGGATGGGAAGTAAGAGAGGTGCCTGGGATAGGAGGAGAGATCGGATAAAGTGAGTGGATGAGCAGCAAAGCAGGAGGATGCAGACAAACATATAGAGTTGGTGCTCTGTCTCTGCTTCTGGGATGGAAGGGGGTGCAGGAGTTGAAAGAGGAGGCACGAGCATCCTCAGTGCACTGCACACCAGCCCCTGGACAGGATCTTACTCCTCTCACTGAAGCCTAAAAGCCAGGACTTCTGTTGAATGACATCTTTCCACTCTAATGGTATGTATAGGAGCCTGCTCACCAGTTCAGTGAGGACCCATATGACTAAAGAGGAAGCAGCCTTTACTGCCCATGGGTAGAAAGCGGTTTTCACATTTTTCAAATGCTGATCATTTTCCTTTTTCACATCAGAAGAAGTTTCCCAGGTTGCCATGAACAAAAACCAAAACACAAGAAACCTCTGGGGAGTACTTAAATCTGAAAATAGCCAAAAGGCACCTAGCTAAGTATTCACCAGAAGTGCATGCGACTTGAATTGCTACTCCCCTGCACTCTGGGGCCCAAAGTCATCCAGCTATTTTCCTCTTTGCCTGGTCTCTTGTCATTTCTTATTTCAGTGAGAAACCAATCATTGTTGTGATTTTAACAAGAAACTTTAAACCATTCTCAGAGGAAAGGATCAAGCTCTTCCTATTAAACCAAGGTCTGTTTCCCCTCAGAGAAAAACAGTATCACTGGATTAACTTCTAACCAGAGAATTGTATACACTCCTGTGTACTATGCAAGCAGACACACATGCCTAGGACTGGCCTTTGTCTCTGCTGACAGGGAAGAGAGCAGGAAAAGAGGAAGAATGCTAAACAGTGCTCCTGCTCCTCAATAAAAGAGATGTTATAGTTGTTTTGCAGCTTCCAAGGTATTATCTGATTCTGACAAGAGCACAAAAAATCACACTCTAAATGATCGTTTCAGTTGCTTGGAAGAATTTATCTAATCAAACTACTTAACTGATCTTTTCTTACTGCATCTTACCATGTCTCTAAACAATCTTAGTAGTCAACACGGGGAGTATGCCTGGTAATCCTCAGCAAATCACACCCTAATCTCTGTTAAAAATACCTGTAAAATAAATTCCAGTTAGCTCAGTGAAAATTGGTCCATATATCTAAATTCAGCCTTGATACAGGCTTCATGAGCATCTTTTCACACATTTAAGTCACCACAGATACTGAGCACTCATAGCTGTCTTAGAACTTTCAGTGAAAGCTATGTTTGATCTGTTTTAACAGAAAAAAAAAAAAAGAGTCTGAGTTCTAGGATCTAATGCAAAGTGGGAAAACACTAGCAAACTCTTCTTGCATTTGCCTGTCATCACAGAACCGGGAAGCTTCCTGCAGGATTCAATCTGGCATGAATGGCCTTGTGTTGGATTAAGAGTGATTGCTGGGTTTCTCAGTTCCTAAGGAGTATCTGACTTTCTTTTAGGGGAACTGACTTTAGAAGAGTTTATCACTGGTGTGGAAAAAGACGAGGGACTAATGGAATTGATTACGAAAACTTTCGACCTTTCCAACGTACTCAAAGTCATACAGAGCGGCAGGAGACACAGCATGTGAAGGATCCTATGGTGGATGTAGCATCTGTGGTACCATTTCAAGGAAGATAATATTTGATACATTAAGAATATCTGACAAATTTTACTCTTGACTCCATAACTCTCTTTTACTTTCCTTTATTCTTTCCCTGTTAATGACTGTGGCAGCCACTGAACACAAATCTTTGCCCACATATAATAGAACAGCTATCTGATGCACTAGAAATAACTTATTTTGTCTCTATGAACACTGTTCAGACTAATCAATAAAATAATGAAAATATTGTAAAATTAAACCTTTCTAGAAGACACAGAGTTAATAAATTTCACAGAATCATCTAGGTTGGAAAAGACCTGGAAAATCACCTAGTCCAACCATTAACTTAACAGTGACAGTTCCCAACTACACCATATCCCTCAGCACTATGACAGCCTGACTTAATCCCCTCCAGGGATGGGGACTCCACCATCTCCCTGGGCAGCCCATTCCAACACCCAACAATGCCTTCTGGAAAGAAATGCTTCCTAATATCCAGTCTAAACCTTCCCTGGTGCAACTTGAGGCCATTCCCTCTTGTCCTGTCGCTTGTTACTTGGTTAAAGAGACTCAAACCCAGCTCTCTGCAACCTCCTTTCAGGTAGCTGTAGAGGGCGATGAGGTCTCCCCTCAGCCTCCTCTTCTCCAGACTAAACACCCCCAGTTCCCTCAGCCGCTCCCCGTACGACCTGTGCTCCAGACCCTGCACCAGCTCCGTTGCCCTTCTCTGGACACGCTCGAGTCATTCAATGTCCTTTTTGGAGTGAGGGGCCCAAAACTGAACACAGGAATCAAGGTGCGGCCTCACCAGTGCCGAGTACGGGGGTCAGATCCCTTCCCTGTCCCCGCTGGCCACGCTATTGCTGACACAAGCCAGGATGCCATTGGCCTTCTTGGCCCCCTGGGCACACTGCTGGCTCTTGTTCAGCCGGCTGTCAATCAACACCCCCAGGTCCCTCTCTGACTGGCAGCTCTCCAGCCACTCCTCCCCAAGCCTGTAGCGCTGCTGGGGGTTGTTGTGGCCCAAGGGCAGCCCCCAGCATTTGCCCTTATTGAAACTCCTCCAGTTGGCCTCAGCCCATGGCTCCAGCCTGTCCAGGTCTCTCTGCAGAGCCTCCCTACCCTCGAGCAGATCAACACTCCCACCCAACTGGGTGTCATCTGCAAACTGACTGAGGGTGCACTCGATCCCCTCGTCTAGATCATCAATAAAGATGTTAAACAGGAGTGGCCCCAACACCGAGCCCTAGGGGACACCACTCATGTCTGGCCATCAACCGGATTTAACTCCGTTCACCACAACAATTTGGGCCCGGCCATCCAGACAGTTTTTTACCCATCAAAGCGTGTGCCCATCCAAGCCATGAGCAGCCATTTTTGCCAGGAGAATGCTGTGGGAAACGGTGTCAAAGGCCTTACTAAAGTCAAGGTAAACAACATCCACAGCCTTTCCCTCCTCCAATGAGCAGGTTGTCCTGTCGTAGAAGATCAGATTTGTCAGGCAGGACCTGCCTTTCATAAACCCATGCTGACTGGGCCTGAGCATCTGGTTGTCCCACACGTGTTGTGTGATGGTACTCAGGATGAGCTGCTCCAATCAGTTTCCTGGGCACTGAAGTCAAGCTGACAGGCCTGTAATTTCCTGGATCATCCTTCCGACCCTTCTTATAGATGGGCGTCACATTGGCCAATATTCAATCATTCGGGACCTCCCCAGTCAGCCAGGACTGCTGGTAAATGATAGAAAGTGGTCTGGCGAGCACCCAGCCAGCTCCTTCAGCACCCTCGGGTGTATCCCATCTGGTCCCATAGACCTGTGTGTGTCTGTGTGATGCAGTGGTCACTAAATCCTCCTGGATTGTGGGGGGGTCATTCTCTCAGTGTCTGTCTTCTGGCTCTCCATACCTATACTCATACTTTATGGGCTCTCTAACCTATCTAAAGTGTGGACATAAACTTCTAGGGAGGACTGGGTTCTATCCAGATCAGTTAAGAACGAAGCCTGGTTTGCATTAACCTAACATTTTCTCTAATCAGTACTCAAAATTGGAGTAAATTCTCCAGGGAACACCTCAGTCATCATAATATTCCTGAGATGTGCATGCTCCTTAACAAGTTGTCCACCACTCCTGGTTTCATTACAACTGTAAATTAAACCAAATTAAAATAATGTGACATTTTGATGGTTTGGAAAGGGTTCAGCTACTGTTCTTTCCAATTAACCTTTTATAGAAATGATGACATTTTTTTATCTATGTAGAGTAAAATTAGAGGTTCAAAGTATAGCTAAAACCAAATAATTTAAAGAACTCTGGTTTCACAGAGATCTGTGTCCTTTGACTTGTATGTCCTCCTTTTCAAAATAATTTCCTTTCACTGGGCTCTTTTGCCACAGCTGTGTGAGACAAAAGGCAAGAGGTATCGTGATTCATCCCTGCTGATGGGACTTCTGGCTTCTGCCAAACAGCCTGTTTAACAGCTGAATTCTTCCTGCCTTTCCCTGACAGGGAGTACTAATTTAGGTATCTTTTCCCTGCCCAGATACCTGGCTGAAAGCTTTTAGCAATTTAATCTCTTTGAGACTTCTACCTTCTTTCAAACTGGGTTGCAATTGTCTCTGAAGGTGGTAGTTAGGAGTGCAGGGAAAGCATTTGCAGATGGCATGATCACATATGCCTCATTTTCTTAGAAACTAGGCTAAAACCAACTCAACTTTATTTTATAAATAACAAGATTAATTCTATGAGCTGAAATGAAACTGCATGAACTGTCTGCAAAGGGAAAATTCTAGTTCTCCATGGTTCTGTTGGGATTGATTCTCCTTCAAGTCTGCAACAAGTTTTATCAAATTACTACATCATATCATAAGTTCTCCTTGTCTGACAGTGCCCTGCAGGCATCATGCTAGTATCAGTTATTGTTAGAAGCATTAGCTTTATGCAAAATAATTTGTGCACAGATTGGTGCAGGTTGAACGAAACAATTATTAACACCTCAATATGAAAACGTTTTTCTTCCAAATTCATTTCAAATCCAGGTCCATTTGCACATGAAATGTCCTCCATCATCTACAACTATTATCCCAGGTTCTGGTTTGATCAATGGAATATACTAAATGTATGCAATGTGCATCATTTGACATTATAAACAGTTCTGACATTATAGTTCTGACATTTGAATCTTTTACATCATTTCAAAAAGAAAAAAAAAAAAAAAAGGATGATGTATGAGATTGCTGGCGGTTCGAATTTTAAGTTCTTGTATTTATCCACCATTGGCACATTAATATGTCATTGTCAGTATCAGTTTTCTCACACCCAGACTTCAAAAAGCTGCTTTTCTTAATCTAATGTTTTCGTATTTAGATCCTATAAGGGTGGTGTCCTTCAGAAATAGTTTTACAATATTTAAAATAAAATGGTCCAATCTTAGCAACTTGGGTGTATGGGAACAGCTTGGATTTTTGCTTTTAAACTAATGAAGTTACAGACTTTGAAAAATTACTATCTATGTACACCAACTCTTTTTTTTTTTTTTTTAAATAAAGAGATTTAAAAGATATTATTTCCATTTAAATATGTCTATTTTTTCTGTGGAACTACAATTATATGAAGTGAATTACCAATTCAGGAGGAGTGTGATGTTGTATTAAAAAAGGATGTAGGTAAGGAAATTCTTAGCTATTTTTTGTTAGACTAAATTTTAAAGGTGTAGCTGACATGCTGAGTTTTCACACTTCCATCTAAAATCATTAAACAGAAACCTATGTAATTAAGAAGTATCTTTGCTGTTTAATGTAAACACTCCGGCACATCATTTCCAGAAATATTTACCTACACTAACTCCACATGGGAGTCTGGGGCTATTCATAAGATTCTATATTTTTTTTAAGTTTATTAACATCAATTTCCTTTAACTATGTAAACACAATTTGATACACAGCTGTTTGAGATAAATGCATTATGGCCACAATTTTCTATTGGTCTGTCTTCTAAATTTGTCAACTGCTCATCAAGTGTATCAGTGAAATCAGGTGGTACATCAAAATCCTGCCAACCCTCCAGTCTTGTTCTGAAACAAGATAGAGCTGAAACTTGTCATGGTAGAGGTGCCATGTAGTCATGAAGGTATATTGTTAAGTTGACCTGACTATTGGAATGTTTATTGCTAGTTTAAGAGACAGCAGAAAAGGCAGAAGAAAGCCCAGTGTTAGTTCATGTTACATACACACCTTAGCAAATACTTAAGTGGTTAAGGGATAGTGCTGAGCCACTGATCCTAAGGGCTGATAGAGCCCACAGGAATGCTTTTGCTTCAAAGCCCTACACGGGAGAGAAAAAATGTTATAGCACACGCTCTCAAGAAGTGTCTTTGTCAACAAGATTGATGCAGATGCCAGCTGTGTGTCTGGAGAAGCTGGGCTGCCTATAGCATCATCACAAGGGAAGAGGCTATAATTAAGATAGATGTGTACTGAGAATGGCTAATCATTTTGTCACCATATTCACCTTGGAAAGAATCACAGGTTTCAAATTCACTCTGTGCAGCTAGGTGAGCTTTGCCAATCAGCAGGGTAATTGGTAGTTTCTCTTCTAATTTAAACTCTTTTACAAAGTCCTTGTGACTTTATGTTCTTTTTGCTGCACCCAAACAGTTAAAGGTAATTAGTGTGACAGTACCCCTTTTCAAACAATTATTAATTGTCCTAATATTATCTCCTTTTATTTTCTGGTAGCTCAGTATGCTAAGAAAATAAACAGGTACTTTTTCTTCTGAGAATTTGGGAATTCAAAGCCACAAGCAAACTGCCTTTTCTTGTAGATGGGAAATTGCTTAAGCATTAACAAGCATGATTAAACCTTATGATATAGTTACACATCCCCGACAAAGTAGGCAGATAGTTTGCTGTGGTGTGGGAAAGATCTCGAGGCTGCATTTAATTTTTGCCCTTATGTAAGAATAGCTGTACGATACAGACCATAACAGCTAAATATTCAAAGGTCAAGTTCCCTGTGTGCAAGGACATATATCCATTTACTTGATAAAGACTGTCCACGTGGAGAAATTTCTAGAGGTCTTGCATAATTATAGAAATTGCTGAAAGGAGGAAATGTATGTAGTTTTACATGGTATTTTTTGACCTGTCCTTATTAGAAAGCTGAGGCAGAAACCAGCTTAAGTGTATGATTTTAACATGGCAAATTCTAACTGATTCTAGATTGTATGAGCTCTGTCTGAAATAACAAGCTGAAATAATGACCAGCTGGAACAGGCTCTTTTCTCCAGTCTCTGCCCAAACTGTCTGCATCACTGGCATCTCTATGCTAGTAACCAGGCCATGGTGAACCCTTGCTTTATTGTCCAGTGATCTGACAACTTCTGACCTAAAGATAAGGAAAGGAGCCCCCGCTCAGCTGGTACACGTAGCAGGCAGGGAACATTTTACTTCTACCCTTGACTGGGACACAGAGCAGAAAACAAAGCTCTGGCTTCGAATGATTCTGAAGGCAGATGGACTGAATTGAAAAGTCTTAAGCTTAGACCTGCACTGATTCTTGCCTTACAGCAGCCATGTGAGAGGAGGGTCAGCCATCAAAGGTAACTTAACTGCCAAAGTCAGTTGTTCTAAAAGTTTTCTTGTATCACTACTTAATTTTTATTTCCACCTCCTCTGCAGTAGAACCGCAAGAGAATTTCAGAAAGCTTGCTATGCAGCTTTTACTGTGTTTACAAACACTATAATGAAATACTAGCTTTCAAGTTGCTAACACATCAAATACTACTGGCTTTGGTTTTAATGTCTAGTTGCTTTTAGTAAGGCCTGAACTTCTTGTCTCATTTAAAGCTTCACTGTTTACAAAAAACATAGATTAACCCATGTCCCGTGCAGAATACTGGAGAGAATGGGAGTGAGTCAGAGAACACCCAAAAAGACCATAAGGAAAAAGAAGCAGAGGAAGAAGTCTGAAGGGGGAGAAGAGGTAGAGATCAGGCCCCAGGAAAGGGACATCACAGTGTGACAACCTCTGGCCCTAAAGGACATGCGCTAGAGGAAAGTCCAGATCTCAAAGTATGGAAAAGAGAAAAAGGAGAAAAGACAAAGGCTATAAAGAGGCATGTTCACATTGTGCCTGTTCTGTGCCTCAGATGATTATTTGACAACACTGTTGCTTCAAGTGCTCAATGAAACCCTAAACAGAGAGTATATAGTATTTAATCTGAGATTCTGTCTGAGATTTGGCCTTCCTTTCTGTCTTAATTGAATTGCAAAGCTTTTCCAACAATGTACCATTGAAGGAAAAGCTCAGAAGAGGTCATAACACGCTACCCTATATGTGCCTATCTCTTGCACAAAGATACAAACCAAAAATGCCTTCTGAGATTGTCTAGCATTCAGAAAGAATCACATTAGCAGAAGAGTTTATGGAAGGAATGAAATAAGTATTTTGAAAACATTAAAAAAAAAAAAAAGTAATGTATTAGAGACATCATGATGTTCCTTTTAAAAAACAGCAAAATATTCAGGGAAATGGTTGACACAGTTTTGAGTTTATTAAAAGAAACTAAACTCTCATCAGGCTTCAGGCACACCTTTTCATTCTTAGCATCCATTCACGTGTTCCTTCCATCCCTTTCTCCAAAGCAATAAAAATGATGTTTTACACTGGCAGCATACCTCTGGCACATAGCTTTCATGGTTCTGGACAATATGGGAAGAGTTTGCACTTTTTCTCCTCTTTTTATTTAAAAGACAAATATTTGACAAATTGCTTCTATCCTGGAGGATTTCAAATCCCCTCAGATTTAAAACACAACTCACTTTTAAAGAGCTGCTAACACTTAGAGGAAAAAGTTGAACATTTGCGATTAAACAGGTTTTTATGGTTCTTTCTTTGTTCCTTTATTATACTAACGGTGCTTGTATAGAAAGAGGATCTTTATTCCCTTGCCCTCATTTATTTTTTAATTAGGTCAGTCTTTCCTTTGATATCCTGTTCACCAGCTCTGCCTCTAATGGCAGTGTCAGTTAGCAATCAACTTCTGGTGAAGATCACAATAATTTAGTCATCTTCAAAGTAATGCAATGACTTCCAATAACATTCCATAAATAGTGAACATCAAACAGTTTGCAAAACACAGACTATAACTTATGACCAGAGCTACCTCCAAGCAGAATACTTTTTCAATTTTCCAAGAAAGTTTGGACTGTTCTCTAGAACTTCAAAGTGCACAGGGAAAACAAACATGCAAGAAATCCAAGCTTTTTAATTATCAGTAGTCAAATTTTTCTAAGTATCTAAGCTGGTAAGAATCCCAAGCACCCAAGTTAGGAGCTGACTTTACTTAGACAGCCAGTGGAAAGACGAAGCTCTTGTAGTGGTAAGTCAGCACACCAGACACATCTAAAGAGGCTGATATCAATAATCAAGCAAAATAAAGTTGTAGTGCTGCTCCCCAAAAAGGGAATCTCCGAAAATCATACATTCTGCCTGCCAGGGTTAGTAAGGGCCTCTGAAGAACACAGTTATAAATCTTGGTACTTCCTGATGGTTTTGACTGTTGAGAAAACACATTTGTGCCTGCTCAGATACAGGATGTGTTGTGCTGTCACCTTCTCTGTCTCCTGTCCAGAAAAGTGCCAAATGCTGCCAGGTCTCTGAAGAGAAGCCAGATGTGCACAATAGGCAAGAAGCTATTCCCAGGACTAAATGGAAGTGCTGACCGATGATCTTAATACAGCTCAAAGTGAGGATGGACACATAAGAAATTACTGTACTGCAGGTACAAAAGTTAGGGGGAAATGGTTCAACAAATAAACTATACTGTTTTTTCAGATGGAAGACAAATCCTCAAAGCAAAATCCTTCTAGCCCCCTCTGCCCAATTTCTACTGAAAGTGATAATGGAGAAGTATATTTGTGGCAAGACAGTCTGCTGCAGGCAGGAGGGAATATTTTATGTGATGAGCAAGCAAATCATATATGAACAGAGTATGATGGGTTGTTTGCCCATGGGTTTTTTTTCCCTGTTCCCACCTTTTTGGTCTGCTTGTGGCTGAAGGCTTTTTTTTCTCCCTCCAAATTCTTTCTGCTTTCTTCTGCTTGTGCAAAGTACGACTAGAAGCTCAAGGGAGAGGGAGTCAGACCCTGAGAACAAGCAGGAGACGATAGATAAAAATGGCTTTCTGGCATCTGGGGAGTAGCTTTGTGCTGGAGAAAACTGTTTACTCACAGATGTGCTACTCCTGCTGCTTATTTTGATTTCTTTCATTTCTGCTTTGTATTGACATTCAAGGCGCACTGAGAAGATGAACTTTCCCGTTTACTGGAGAGATATAACAAAGCATTTTTTCCTGTATATCTAAACCAGAGACATCTGGAAATGAGAGCCATGGTGCAAGGAGGCCTTGTGACACTATTCCCATGACAAGGCTCTGCTTATCAGACTGAAAGAAGCACTTTATATGTTGTGGTAATTTGCAGTAAAAATTGACACAGATGGTGTTAGTTAGTGTTTGTGGAGTTTATGAGATTAGTATTTGGCTACAGATCTATCTTCTCATGTTTCTGTGATAGCAAAAAGAGTGCAGAGATAAAGAAGCCTGAATATACACAATTTTTTCTTAAAGGAGGTTTTGTTGAGAATCAATTTCACTATAAGCTCTGCAGTAGTATGGTGGCCAGATACAGCGAGTGATATAAATCCAGCTCCAACTTCCACTCTAAAAGTAATCCTAATCTGTATTTGTAAATGATTCCTGATCTTTTTTTGTTTTCACACATGCTGTTAATCTATGTATGGTATTGCCTTTAAAATATATAATAAGCAAGAGATACAACCCCTTGACTAGCAGCTCCTTTGCTCCCTCCCAGCACCCACCTTGTTGAATGATTTTACCCCCTACTTCACAGTATATGTCTGTGTCCACCTTACCAGACCTTCCCTAAACACAGAGAAATGTCTAAGCAAATAAATGTTAACCTCATGCATCATGAGAGTAAGACAGAAAAAAAGAGCAAAGCAATACTTTCTTTTTCTTTCTAAATCATTTGGATGTATTGTGCCAAAAAGCAAACCGAATCTTTCAGTTTAACTGAGCATGGTGATGTGTGACTCTCTAAATATTGGGTTAAGCGATGGGGAGAACAGCATTCAGCTCCTCAAAGCAGCGTGATGAACACACATACAGCTCAGGGTCACATGATAAGCACAGGTAGCTAGGGGTGATGAATGATGTGTGAAGGACCAGAGTGTAACAGTGTAGGCTGGGAATATGTCCTCAAAGTGGGCATTTTTAAGCAGAGGTGCCATTAGGAAGCACCTTCCTGGCTTGTGTAGCAGGTGTACAGCTGGAGCTAGGAATACTCTACTATGAATCCATGAGTGTTAGATGCCAGATTGGACAAGTGGATGTAGGCAAGGTGCCTGAGGACACAACAGCTCTGCAAACCCCTGTACTCTGGACTTGTCACTTTGACTGTTTCCTTCCCAGATAAATTGGCAGAGGAATTGATCAAAATCTTTCCATTGTATCTTTTTTTCAAGTAGGGGGATGTAGTGTCTCCTCACTGCCTTAACAAAAGGGTCTCCAAGCATCCACACTGTGTGCATCTGTTGATGGTTCAAGGAAGTTTTCAAGGCTTTCCCTGTTCCTCTTGGCCCTGCTCCTATTTGTATCGATCCCCACCCAAGCTACCCCTACCAATGCATCACAGTTTTTTTATTTTTTACCCTAGCATTTGCTACCAGATCTTTATCCACCCCCTTTTGATTTCTTTTGTTTTTGCAACCCAGTCCTTCAGCCAACTTCACAAAGACCTTATCTTAATTTTAAAGCCGCCTTCACACCTGAAATTTCTTCCCACTTCCTTGAAGAGACTCCACAGAAGAAGGCAACTGGGGGGAAGTGGAAGGTCAGAAATTCAGAACTTCATGCACCAATGCAACTGGTTTTTGCACCTCAGAAGTGATAAGCTGGCCAAAGAAAACTGAAGCCTACATGTCCAGATAGGTTTAACTCCTCACTTTGCAGTCCACAGTGGTCAGAAGTCCACTGCCAGTCCAAACAAGCAGGATGTGCCTGTAAAGCTATGCTGCCTACTGACCCTGTCTGTAGCCATGAATTCTTATGAGCTTTGCAATAGGGGAAGGATGCCCAGCACACCTTATTTTGGGTATATCCTACCTAAGTCAGTTTTACAACACATGGGAGTACATGCCACATAATTCTGATTTAGCCAGGTACCTGCTATACTAAAAACCTTGAGAATACAGCAGCATATTGGAGGGGTCCCAGGTGTGTACAGTGGGTGCCCATGCCCTGCGCAACCCTACAGCCCGTGCTAATGCTGCAGTCCCAGCTGTCTGGAAGCCACCTGAGGTACTGCTGCCCCTGCTGCGTTCACATCTCCCTTTGCAGGACAGACCCAGCAACACTTGACTTCCATAAAGCTTGCCACAGACGTAAGAAAAGGAGAAGGTTGAAAGAGGAGGGGATATATAATAATAGCTCAGGCATGGCTTTGTTTTCTTTTTGTTCTCCACAGCAGCAAGTCTATCTTAGAAAGGTGTGAATCTTTACAACTGCAGCCTTGAAAAAACATTTCCTGTTTTCTCCTGGTAAGCACTAACTTCTGCGCTCTTACACCACATACAGCTTCCATAACCAGACACTGCCACAGCACTTGTGCCAAAACAAGCCATTCTGAAAATGGCCTTTCTCTCTCTGGATACAGTTGTTCTCTTGGGCAACTGCAAATGTTTATGAGCAGTTTTTTAATAAGGACACGGAGACATCCTTTTAATGAAACAGATCTTTTCTAGCTGAGGAACCGTTATAATTTCATCTGGTTCAAATGACCAGGCATATGTTGTTGAATCATGCAGGCCAAATATTTATTTTGACCACTTCAAAAATACCTTGCAGTCTAACTCTGGTTTGCCCAGATCTTTGTTAAACAATTGCAAATGAGAAACATTCAAAAAAATCACAGCTTGTTTATGCATAATTTGTACGCTCACAGTAGAAAGGGCTATGTATTGCAGCTAAATCATTTGCAATGAATAATTCCACCATTCGGTACAGATGCAAAGCGTTGGAAGTTACAGAACATTATGGAAATGTATCTTCCGTCCTCGGGAGATGGGAGAATTTTAATTCCTGGCACTGAAGGCAGGCTTGAATGAGAATATGATTAAACTTTTATAACTGCTTGATGTTTTCTTGGCTCAATCAATATTCTTTTCAATAAGCCCTTGGCCTGTTTCAGAAGCACTGCCAATATTTGTTGTTGAGTAAATGTGGTTTTATTTTTCACTCCCGCTGATCTGATCAACAGAGTGACATTGATCACAATGAGCGCTGTGTTCAAACATTTTAAAACAATTTAATCTGCTCATGCAGGACAGAGGTTAGGTAGCGCTGCTGATTACAGCACATCTTTTAGTGGCCTGTTACAGATGAATATGCTTTGATATCACCACCAATATATCTGTCTGCGATCGTTCATTTGTGCAAGCTGGCAGGAACGGATGGGGTAATGCAGAATAGTTGCTTCCTTTCCTTCAAAGGAAGACCTAAAGGGACATGACAGGCAATCGTGCGCTCTTCAGGAGGACCAGCATATCGAGAATAGACCCTGAGCCTTCCATCCTGCTGTGTGTGAAAGCGCTCAGGGGAAACAGCTACGATTATTTAGATGTTAATACTGTCAAGCAGAAGGATGCTAGACTAGAATTTAGAATATGCCTACAGCCTATTCACCAATCTGTCAACAGTATGTGCATAACCTTCAGCAAATCACTTAGCTCTGTGCCTTGGGTTTTCTAGCTATCAAACAAGGTTAACTCTTACTATGTTTTGTGAAATGGTTTGACATCTATGTAAGAGAGGTGTGATGTGACTGTTGAGTCGTGGCACTCGTTCAGCACACTGGTGACACTCAGCTCTTTGCCAATCCAGGCAAGAGCTACTTCTACAAGACGCCAGAGAAAGTGAAGGGTTTGGAGCAAAAGTCAATCCAGACAATTTCAGCTGATGCTGAGAAATTGGGAAAAGTAGTGAGTAATGAAAGGAGCAAGAATCGCTCATTCCTTTTCGAAGAAATGCTCATTCTTTGATTCAATAGTAGTACAATCTTACTAGGTCTGATTCCTAGCTTTGTGCCCCTAGTCCTCAATGATAAAAATTGACTTTTGTTCTCACTTCTCCATTTCCACATGTGATAAAAACCAGGATTGACTATTTCAAGGTAATGGCTGTCCTAGTAACTGCTTGTCCCTCTATTCATAGACATGATGGTTGAACTTGGGACCTGCCTTTATAAATGAGATTACAGTCAGATATATTTCAGTGACCAGAAGGCTTTAGAAGTAATCAGGTGCTGTGCACCCCAGTGGGACAAGGGAGAGAAAGAAAGAGCAAATGCATAAAAATAACTGAGTAGGTGAAAAAGGTGAAAAGAGGGGGAAAAATCCCTACAAAAGCCAACTGATGTAAAGGCTCATACCTCCCACAAGCCAAGGTCTCTGAGCAATGGCCAACATGGAAGGAAAAAAACCCTCACCTTCTTCTTGCTCTACCCCAGCTTTTATTACTGAGCGTGATGTTACATGGCACTGAACACCCCTTTGGTAAATTTGGGTCAGCTGCCCTGCTGTGTCCCCTCCCAAATTCTGACAAAGCCCCAACCTACTCATGCTCACTGGGGAAGGTGGGGACAGAGTGGGAAAAAAAGAGAAAGTCTCATGCTTGAAAGCACTGTTCCGCAATAGCCACATAATTAATGGTTTACCAACACTGTTTTAGCCACAAATCCAAAACACAGCACCACAGTGCTGCTATGAAGACAGTTAGCTCCATCCCAGCAGACCAAGTACACCAAAAAAGAAATGAAAGTAGCAAAAAGTCCCATTCTGGTAGAGGACTGATTAGACTAGAACTGATTAAATTACTCCCCCAGAAAACTAAATATGCTCTTGAACAACCGAGGGCAATAAACAACCTTCAGAGAACGACCGACCCAGCAAGGGCAGCTGATTCCCTTCCAGCAGGCCTGCACCCAACGTTCAGAAGTAGGGAGCTAAACAATGTTACTCAACCCAGTACCATGTTTGGGAGTTCAGCTTGGCTTGACAGGCAAGATTTTTGATGGCTTTCTGATGGCCAACTGTGGGGTTTTTTGTTTTGTTTTCTTTTATGTTTTATATAAGTTCTGGAGTTTGGGAATGGTTGGGTGTGTTTAATTATGATAAGGTTTGGAAACAGCTGTCTGTTTTAATAGAGACACTCATGCAGGGACTGACTTATGAGAAGGAACTAATTTGTGACTTTGGATAGAGTTGTGAGTAAGAAGGAGTAAAATACCATTTTCTGTCCCACCTCTAGGAGAGCAGGGAAGGCAGGGCTCCTCACAGAAGTGATGGCACACAGTGCTGAATAACTTACTGTGGTGTTTCCCCAGGATGCTCACACTGCCTTTTCCACAGGCAGCCAGCTCTTTGGCATGCCTACAGCTACTCCCCCCTCCACACTTCTCAGTGGTTTTTCACAGCCTCTGAATCTACTGTTATATTCACTGACTTGACACAAGCTAAGCCGTGCAAGGGTTTCTGGAAAAGAGCAGTTATTTTATGCTTTCATACTCCCTTGTACAAAGAGTGAGAGCAGCATGCAATCTGGAAGAAATATATTGAAGAGAGATGAGTTTGTCATTTCAATAGTCAATGTGATGTTTTGGCTGTATCTGAAGATCAACATTTACAAAGAATAGATGTGTAAATCGCGCTTTTTTATGGTTCTTCAGAGGCTGCTTTCAGAAAATTATTTACTATTCCAGATGCCTACATACTCAAAGATATTGACTGACTGGAGAGAGTTCAGAGCAGAATAGTAAAAATGATCACTTAGTGCAGACGTTTTGATTTATAAGCAAGTGATAAAAAGATTAAAGGGATAAAATACAGCTTGAGGCTGGGCTAACCGAAGAGCTGGAGAGGACACAGCTCTCTCCAAATATGAATAAAGACCTGAATAAAACAATTACATATGGCAGAGTACCACAGGGTAAACAATGGCACACACAACTCAGTCCCACAAATTATTCTTCTGTAAGCCAAACTAATCAAAGAGAAGTTGACATTAAATCTTCTGTCAAACATTTCTGCATAAACCCACTCAATAAAATTGCAGAAGATGTGGAGCTTAGACAAAACAGAAGACGAGCTTCAAGCACTGTACAGGCACCAAAGAAGTTTTCTTCTTGAAATATCTGTTTCTGCAGCATATTAATTAACAATATTCTCTTTTATAACAAAAAAAGGTGCAATATTCATTATTAACAATGCCAGGCAATGCTACAGACTTGGGGAAGAATGGCTTGGAAAACTGCCCAGCAGAAAAGGACCTGGGAGTGTTGGTCAACAGCTGGCTGAACATGAGCCAGCAGTGTGCCCAGGTGGCCAAGAAGGCCAATGGCATCCTGGCCTGTGTCAGAAATAGCGTGGCCAGCAGGGACAGGGAAGGGATCTGACCCCTATACTTGGCACTGGTGAGGCCACATGTCCAAGACTGTGTTCAGTTTTGGGCCCCTCACTACAAGAAAGTAATTGAGGTGTTGGAGTGCATCAAAGAAGAGCAAGGTAGCTGGTGAAATATCTAGAGAACAACTCCTAGGAGGAGAAGCTGAGGGAACTGGGGTTGTTTGGTCTGGAGAGAAGGAGGCAGAGGGGAGACCTTACCACTCCCTACAACTACCTGAAAGGAGGTTATAGCAAGGAGGGTGTTGGTCTCTTCTCCCAGATAACAAGCAATAGGATGAGAGGAAACGTCCTCAAGTTGCACCAGGGGAGGTTTACACAGGATAAATTGGAAAAATTTCTTCCCCAAATGGGTTGTCAAGCACTGGAACAGGCTGTCCAGGCAAGTGGTTGAGTCACCATCCCTGGAGGTCTTTAAAAGCTGTGTAGACCTGGCCCTGAGGGACATGGTTTAGTGGTGGACTTAGCAGTGTTAGCTTAACAGTTGAACTTGATGATCTTAAAGGTCCTTTCCAACATAAATGATTCTATGAATCTATGTTTTCATAATCATAAAAAGGTGCTGGCTGTCTTCATACCATAGGAAATTACCTGCTGACATCAGTATACCCTTTCCCAGTTGCAGAGCAAGAGTGAAAACCTATCTAAGAGCAAAGCCTCGGAAGTCTGGCTGTGTACTGACTGCAGGACCAGGACACTTTCATCTCTGCTGGTACTGTCCACGACCATGCTTCCTCATGGCATACAGCACAATTACACCCTTACAACCCAGCCACCCCCACTCAAATGAGGACTGTAAACCACACCTCCACTACTCACTTTACTAGTGACTTCAGAAATAATTTTAATGATTTAATAATTATTGGAGTATTTAATCTTTATTGGAGTAGAATCTAAGACAAGGACTTTGTTACACTAGGTGCTGCATAAACACAAGACAAATGGGTAGTCCCTGTTAATTTACAATCTGCATAATTAAGCAAGGGACAGCAAGCAGCAGACACAAAAATAAGTACAGAGGAGCACTAAGAAAAGACAGGCCATTCTCTGGTCACACAAAACAGATGACAGCTGCTGTTTCTTACTGGGACCTTAACACAAAGGTTTTAACATTATGGTTTTTCCTTGTTTCCTTTTGTTTACAGTTTGATGTACTACCTTGCTTTGCAGTCTGCATAAATGCATCCTCCGGGCAAAAGCATTAGCTTACATTTGTTGACTTTATAATTCCTAAGGTCATGGAGTTTGAAGGTTTTGGTTATAACCAGTTACTACTGCTGTAGGATAGTTTTCATGTACAGTGGCTGAATGCCACTCTCATTTTCTCACAGAGGTGGTATTAAGAAATTCTTTGCAATTGAGTGCTCCTGTCACTCTAGTGAAGTGTAACATCAATTCAAAACAGCCAAAAGTTACTACTGGATAGATTGGCTGAAAGACTGATCTTCTATCAGTATGACTGAAATAACAGCAACATACCCTTATTTTCCTAGGTTAGTGATTACCTCAAATATATAATAAGCCTTGGGCTACTTCTGTTATTTCTAGTATAAAATTACATATCAAGAAATTAGAAGACATTAAGGTTGTAAAGTAAGTGACACCTAAGCTAGGGAATGTCAGAGGAAAGTAATTAATCTCATCTTATGTGTCCACTGTATTTCAATCTTTAATTATCGAAGCACTGCAAGGGGATAACAAAACCCCACAACGAAGGCAATGAAGACCCCAAACCCTAGAGTGAAAAACAAGACTTTTCTTTTCTGACAGTAACTTTATGATGCTTTTTTTTTTTTTCCATGGGAGTAGCACTTTGTTGAAAGAACTAAAGCTTATCCTGATCATATATAGTCTTACTTGTCTACTAATACACTTCCTACTAATATTCTGACCTATTCCAGTATTTGACCCTGTTGGAAGTATCACAGAATTTATTTTTCCAGTATTCAGGGAAGTAAAAGTACTAGTATTATTCCTTTTTTACCCACGGGAAATGAAAGATTATAGGGACTTGGCTCAAAGTACTGAGTGCCCACCAATTTTGTCAATTCAGTCTGAGATACATAGAATCTGATTAGTCCAGGGTATTCACACTTTTTTTAATCTTAGGAAGTTTATACAAGCTTTTATATAATCAGCATAGCTTCCATCAACATGAACAGCAAGAGAAAGTGCTCGGAGCTTCTGCAAATACACTTCCAGGTGGCTATCAAGGAAATAAAGCATATGCAGTTAGGTGATCATCAGTAAGATTCTGGTTTTTAGATCATTTGTCCTGCATTCATCCCAGTGGGAGGATAGTCATAAATCTAGGAGTGGGATCTAGTTTGTCAGCTTTGAATTACCACACTCGTCCTTTCTCTCCCTGCTAACCAAAACCAACACTTTGCTACTCTTGTAACTGAGTTACTCACCACACACATATAACTGCTGAGCACAGGGGTTCATGCAGCCGTGGCAGAAAAATCCTACCTTGAAAAAGGGTAATGCCTTAACGCAGAACCAGGAAAAGGGTAAGACCTCCCAGAAACAAGGTGAGGCCTTAATGCAGAACTTGTCAGCTGTGGAAAATTCACAACCATGTAATAGTAAGAATGCTTAAAAATGCATGAAACTATGTCTTTTTGTTTAGTTCTATTTAAAAATATAACATTTATTACAACTGAACTAATAAACAGTAACTGGACAAATACATGTCAGCTTTAGACAGTAAGCCATTATGAAAAATGCATCTGTCTTTTTATTGGCAAAATGGCCTATGTTTTTATAATGTGAGGTTCCAAGGAACTTGATGTGCTGATAGCATTCATTTTTTAAAATCTTTATTTATAGAAAAGGAATAGTTGCTTGAAGCATATTGCAGAGGAATGGGATGATACCCAAAATACCAGTGCCGGTGGGCAGGTAACACTTTTGGCAGTGCCACTTCCAGCCCCCCCTCTCAGCGGCCTCAGGCCTGCAGCACTTAAAACCGGTTGGAAAATGACTGGAAAGGGCATGACTCTGGGCAGCCATTTGGCATCAGATTTTCCAATCCCTATTCCTCTGACCGCTTCAGCCAAGTCCAGCAGAAGGGTTATATTCTGTACAGCTTTGCCTGGAGCTGCCCGGCCCGCACTGCGCACCGGCGGGGGGGTGGCAGGGCCTGCGGCCCCAAGGATCCCTGGCCCCAGGGAGCCCTGGCCCAAGCCCTGTCTATTTTACATGAAGTGGCTCATACTGATTTTTTTAAATGCTGGCTTTTCGCCGAGGCCGGGGCAGCACTCCGTGGGGCAAGCAGAGCTTCCCCGGTCCCGGCACCCGCGGGGCCCCTGGGCTACATTTTTCACTCCAGCAGCGGCTACCGCCGAGGGAGCTCCCTTCTGAGCGCTCCACCCGACGCTGCCCACGGCCAGAAAGCGGCAGCGGACGCGGGCAGCGGACGCGACCCGCTGCCGGAGCCGGCCGCCAGGAAGCAGCACAACGGCGTCGGCCGCCACCGGCCCTCACAGCGCGTCGCTCAGCCCGTTGCGGTGGTCGCTGACCCCGCGGCCAATAGGAGCTCGCGGTGGGACCCGTTGATAGGTAGAACAGCGTCCAACTCCCAACCCGCTGCGAGCCCCGTGCCCAATGGGAGGGCTTCGAGGCGGGTTGACCGTGATGAGGTGGGCACTCGGCAGCTCACAGTAGCCAATCAGAATGAGAAAGGCTCCCACCGCGTGCGCGGATGGGCTGCAGCGACTGAACTGACGTGAGCAAGATCCAATCAAGGTGGGAAATGGGCGGATGCGGTGGGCGTTTGCGCGCTGTTTGAATTGGCGCGGGGCAGGGTGGAAGCTCCCGTTAGCAGTGGCCTGAGCAGGCGGCCGGTATCGGGGCCTGAGCCTGGGTGTGCGGGGCGCCCGCCTGGTCGCTGTCCCCTGCCGCCATGGAGGAGGAGGAGGAGGAAGGAGAGGAGAGGAGCCGGCCCGCCATGGACTTCGACCTGGAGGAGCGGCTGCGGCAGAGCAACAGCCGCTTCATTGCTTCTTTGAACAGCATCGTGGAGCGGGTGAGGGCCGCGTTCGCGCCGCCCCGGCCGTCGGGCAGGGGCCTTTGTCAGGGGCTCCCCTCGCCCTCCTGGGGTGAGGGCGGCGGGGTGGGGCAGTCCGGTCACTTGCGGGGCCTCCAGGCTGCCCCCGCCCGCTGCCGCCCTCCTACCCGTCTCAGGAACGCGGTCTGTTTTTGGCTGGCTTCCCCTGCCGAAGTGGCCTGGCGTGGCGTGGCACGGCCGGGCCTGGCCGCCCGTTGGCGACCCTCTGAGTGCCTCTGGGAGGCAGCACGGCCCCCTGCCCACCTCGCCTTTAGGCAGTGGCAGAGCCTTTCGCTCCTCTTTGATCACCTCAAAGGCCTGGTGTCTCGGTGCTGACGGGTGCGCTTTTCTTGGTGGGCATTAATTTGCAGTAACTGCCGTTGAATTCTTTTCATCAATTAATTAGCTGTGGTATCGCAAGTTCCTATTTCTCCTGGCTGCCAAAAGCAGCTGTCACCCCGGGCCTCAGGCAGTTTCGCAGTTTGTGCTGAGCCATGCACTCCTGGGGCTTGGCGTGAACAAACTAGTAAAGAGCCAGCTCCTTGAATACATCCATAAAACTTACATCCGGGATTGCCAATATTAAATAAGTGATTTAATTCTAAGTGCAAGTTGTCTTTATAGTGCCCTTAACCCAAATAGCTAGCACCAGATGAGGTATTTTTAATGAAACTACAAAAAGAAGTGGGAAATTCCCTCCACAAATACTACTTTTTTTAGAGCCATTTTGTGTCAAAGCTGTGGGAGCCATGCACCTTTGTCCAGAGATGCATGTATATATCATGCGAGGTCAGCTCTGCTGTTTAGGGATATATTTTGTGCTAATACCTAGGTGCTGGCATAAGGCTAAGTCTGATTCTAGAACTTTTTTTCCTTTAGCATTAGATTAGGTATTTTTATATGTCATGAGCTATACTAAGTGGCTGCTTCCAGTTACTACAGAGGAATTTTAGAATAAACTGTAATAGAGTAATATAACCACTTTGAAAGCTCCCTGAAGCCTCATTTTGTCAGTGATTGGCTTATGCATTGAAATTGAATTACTTATGTGCATGCTTAAAATATGTGTTTCTTCTAGGAATTAATATTTCTAGGTTGCTGACTTCTAACTTCAGTGAATAAAACAATGTGCAGATAATGTCACGTTTTGGTCAAAAGAAAATGGTATAAAAACAATACTTAAAATGCATGTTAAAATGTTGCTTTAATAATTTATTCTAATCTTTAATGGTCCTTTTTATTTAGTATAATCATCCTTTCGAAGATGATGTACTTATTTCCATGGCAACTCTCACTTATGATACACCTGAAGGTAAGACCTTAAAACTTTACAGGCTGTATATTTAGACTTAGTAATACATGCAACTGTTGGCAGTTATATAACATTTAATTGCAACAGATACTGAATTTTGGCCACCTAGGTATGGCATTTCATATGTAGCCTTTTGTTATAAATTTAGAAGCCAAAAGCCAAATATAGTTTTATGATTTTATTGAAATAAGAATAAGCAAAACCATGCGGGGTACGCAGCGGCCTCTCCGCTCTGCCACCAACGCACACCGTGTAAACAAACCCACCCCCTTTAGTCTTTTCTAATACATATTCATAAGATGGGTGTGTTTAGTCCGCCCAAGCACAGTGCAGTTTCTCGAATCTTCCCAGATTCTCTGGTGTTTTTCCACTCCTCCTCTTCCCGCCAAAGCGAGGCTCCGTCTGGTACTTTTCCATCAAAACAAGGGTCTATGTGATACAAGGGTCTGTCTGGTACTTTTCCACTAGGTGCAGTAACAACATAGTCAAAACACCAACATTGCCATTACATAGTCTGAGATTACAAAGCTTCCAACGGATTTAAAGACGAAATCACAATAATTTTCTTTTTAACATGTAAATATTTTATGATGTATATAACACATGCATTTGTATTAAGGGTCAATATATTTCATAACACGAATTATCACATTTATTACACTTTGGTATGTGCATATAATACCTGGAGAGTTTGTTTAGATGTGATATTTTAGTCCATTGTATGCTCTATTTTGGACAACACAAGAGTTACTAGCAAATTTCAGGATAACAATGGTTAATATTTGGATGACTTGTAAGAAGAAGAATCAAAATGGAGAAAACTGAGCTGAAACAAAGGAATAGAGGTTTAGCAGGAAGTTGATATGCATGAATGGATTGTGTAGTTTCATCTACACTTGGTAGTATTCTGAAGGTTGCTCTGAATTTCTGTTATGTCAGATGTCAGGGTTGACTGGGTAAATAGCACTATATGACATAGACTATGTCATATTTTTCTAGTGTTTTATTATAAGTTGATCCCTTATAGAGTTGATAATGCTTATGGAGTGCTTATTGTGGAAAAAACCCTGTTATAAAATACATTGCTTACGGTTTTAGTGGGACTTGTGACTTAGTAGTTCGATGGCTTTACTGGGAAATGAAATGTTCTGCCAGTTTTTATTATCACTGAAGTGAAGATTATGATATGTAAATTGCCGTATCAAGTCTTGTAAAGTAGAACTTACTGGACATACACATGAAATACTACCACAGTGTCAAACCCAATGTAGTCGTTGCACCAGATGTGATTTCCTTTTCAAAGGCTTTTACAGACTGGGAAGCTTGCATCTTATAGCGTTTTATATGCATTGTCGATCAAGAGAGAGGGAGGAAACATGCATATAGCACTGCAAGACACAGTCTTGGATTTGTAAAGGCTTGGCTATGCTTTTGGTTTAGTAACTTATATTCAGTATGGAATGAATGTGGATCTCAGTCCTGTAAAGCCTTCATTATGGCTTTAACTAAACTCAGGTACCATGTAGTCTGCATGCAGTAAGTGAAATTTAAAATAAAATAACTTGCTTTTTTTCCCCTCCTCATAGCATCTAGGGCTGTAATGCTCTTTGGATTTTAGCTCAAGAGCGTTAGACTCAGCATATGGTTTGTTGTTTTTTTTAATTTTGCCCTGACTTCTCAACTAACTTGAAATTACAATATTCTCTTGTTTTTCTGTAAGTTTGTTTCAGTAATTGTACTGGAGGCTGTTCAGATTTGATAATGTTTTGTTACAATGGAGTATTTTCTTCCTAAATATTTATGTCTGTTAGAGTGATACTTGGTATAGATAGTATTATAAGAAAAGCTATGTTTATACTGATATCTCTTGTTATTTCTAGGGAAAAAAAAATGGGGGGAAACACCAACCAAGAAGTGTAAAAAATCAAAGAACAAAGGAATTAAGGTATCTAATAACATAGTCCTACTATGTAGTCGAAATGTAGCAATATTTCTTTTCTATATATAATGTCTATATGAATACATTCTAATCTTGCTGTGCTATGTAATATTTGCAAGAGATATTAATCAATGAAGTCAACATCAGCTTTAAAATAAGGTTTTAGGATAGATTGGTTAAGCCTGTTAGATGAGAGAGACTAAAAGAGATGACTCTTTACCAGTGGTTAGCACCACTGGTAAACCTGGAAAACAATTATTTTTGTAAATGCTGTCTGATGGGCACACCTACTTTTGGATCCCATCAGAATATTGTTATTGAAGTTGACATGCATTGAATCAATTTATCTTGGTTCAGGTAATCAGCTTTGTAATTCCAAAGGGCTTCCTGGTTTCATCTTTAGATTTTTTTGTGTGTGTAAAATAATGCTAGAGTAATTAAAGTATCTTTGTGGTCTCAGCACTCCTTGTCTGTTTCAGGCTAAAGCCATTACTGTTGTGGGCATATGATCTGTATTTTTCTTATTGTCAGTATTAACATTAAACAAGCAGTCACTTCCTCTTCTATTTCCTAAACTCCCCCATAAGAACTCAACAGTGAATTTCATAAAAACCTCAGTGTTTCTCACATAACTATTGGATGTCACCTTGCTGCTACATTCCTAATAGCTGTATAAAAAGCTAAGTTGTGTAGTGTCCCTTGGTAGTTAATGCAAAAGCTGTTCTGAACCCCCAAGAGTGAGGGGATGAGGAGTGAAATACTGAATTTCACTCTTGGGGACCAGGAGTGGATTTAATGGAGACAGAAAAGGTGTTGTATCTCCCCTTTTGTTTTCCAATCCTGGTAATACCTTGTACATCATCTACTAAGCATTGCTGCACAATTTTCCAGACTAAATGAAGGGCAGTAAGATGAATTATCTGTCTTAGCCTCTTATGTGGGCCAAGGTAGCTATAGTTTATGTTCTTGTAGTGATTTCAGTAGCAACAGTATGGCAAGGAGTGAATGATCAGGTAGGTTTTACCATGTATTTGTGGCTTTTCTGATCAGGCCATGGGAAACCTGAAGGAAACGGAATGGTTATTTATGCAGTGCCTAGTTGTGAAATACACCAAATTAAATAAAGGCATCTGTTAAAATAACTTCACTATTCTAAGATTCTTACTTTTTTTTTTCTATTTCTACCTGCAGCGTAATAGAGGAATTGAAACGAATGAAGGTAAAGTGTTTAAATTTGTTGTAAATGATCTTATTCAAAGAGTTGACTTAATAGAAGGCATCCTGCTTTTATGCCAAACTCTGTAGGATACTCACTGCTTTATGTGGGGGGAACCACTCAAAAAAAAAAACAACCTATGCTTAGGTTCATATATGGGTGTACAAGTGGAGAAATTTGGAAATTGCTAGCTAGCTTCTTGAAAATAACTAGGTAAGTAGGTATATAAAAAAATGTGTGTTAGAAGAATCTCATGAAGTTGCATGATGAGCTATCAAAAATTTAGCAGATTATTCTGTATACTGAATGATTCAGGCTGCCTGCAGGAAAAATTACTGTATGGTTGTTTCATTAGAGATCAAGTACCATGATGGAAGTCAAATCAAGACTGCACACAAAAGTGTAATTCTGATACTACTTAGGGAGATATATGACATCTGAAGATCTTCTCATTGTTCTGAAAGGGAGATGTATGTTCCCATAAAATATGTTTCTACTGGGATAAATGATTGGGGGAAACTATGGTGTGTATTACAGCAAAGGTATGTTGGGCTTATTTTCTTAAGGTTTTGAAGCGATTTCTTTAGTGCTTATTTTATGACTTTAATCTGAGAAACTTTTATGCTGAACACATGAGGACAAAACACAGCCTAGTGTGTCTCTACATGCTACCAAAAATTTTGTCCATACAGGATTCAGGTATAGAATTTGAATCAGCCTGTGAAATCAAAATGTTCAGCTGGGAAATAAGGGTCTGATACAAAAAGATTCAGATGGTCCAGACTTTGCCTCTGATTTTTAGAAAATATATGCAGATGAGTCTGAAAAGTGCAAAAAATGACTGGCTACGATCTGCAGTAGAACTTGGAAAGAAAGAGCATCTAGAAGTTAGGTTTTTAAAAGATACAGTACTTGAATTCTTAGAAGTAATTTTTTTAACCTTTGTGTTTTGACCTAAGGTTGGAATGCCTTAGAAGTTCTTATTGAAGGAATTTACTTGGAGTTTCTTTAATGCTATGAATGCTATTGATCTAATTAATTTTGAATTTAGTGTACTACATTACAAATAAGGTAGGAAAGCAGAGAAATTGATATCTCACATATTTTTTCCCAGCTTTTAATGTAACTTGAGCAAAGTCTTGAGTTATAAGTTATCCTAGGGAAGAAATATTAACTAAATGTTAAAGGTGGGGGAAAAACACTAGTGTTAACATTTTTTGATATAAGAAAAAAACCTGCTTTTACAGATTTGTATTTCTATGTATATATTTATATATGCTATAAAAGAATCCCATGGATTTTGTTCAATTTAAGAAATCTCATCTTGCACTAACTTTTTTATTTGAAACAAAAGTACATGGAGTAAGCATTTGAACTGATGTGCTACTCTTAAAAAAAAAAAAAAAAAGCCCCCCCCCCCCCCCCCAAAAAAACCCAACACCACAACAACTAAAAGAACCCCACCTTTTGGCTGTGGATTATTAAAGCTAATGTGCACATTTTACCTGTTCTTATTATATATTCTTTGGTGGGCCTGATATGTTTTCGGTTAGGATACATAAAGTTCTGTTCTGTTAAGTGTGAACATTTAAAATATCTTTGAGACCCAAATACTTATTAATGAACCCCTTCTCCTGGAATATGGGGTGTTTTGTTATTTTTTTCCAACTCAGTTCTGAATTTTGCTAGAATCTATTTTACTATTTGGATAGAATGTCCAAAATTCCTATTAAGTTTTACTGGGTAAAATGAAATTTGAGTGTTTGGGGTTTTTTTAAATATATGGCAGTTTTGAGTATGGGTGCACAGAGTATGTTCAATTTCAACCTCCAAGAGGAGCAGTATTTCTGTCATATTAGCCACGTAAAATTCTTTTTTGAGAATGTTTTTTTAAATGAAATGCCCTCTGTGGTGTTTCACAGATCTTGCTCAGTAAGGGATTTCAATGGGACATTACCACATTATTCTGATTTCGTGTGTTCCCAATCCAGAAATGTTTGGAAAACGCTTTATTCAGCTTTCTAAAAAAATGCATTGCTAATATATTCTAAAAGAAGAATTACGGTAGTGTTTTTGCAAAATAGTGAACATAAATTTCCTGAGAAGGCTACAAGCTGAAGCCAGAGCCTTCTGGTTATATAATATGCTTCATTAACTTTATAGGAGAGACTGGTTTTATAGAGTAGTTATCAATAGTTTTATAGAGTAGTTATCAGTGGTCTGTGTTCAGACTGAAGGGAAGCGAGGGTTTTTTTCCAGGACTTGACCTGAGGAAATTGCTATCTTATACTTTAAGTAAATAGTGGAATGGGGGATACTCACAGATGATACCAAGTAGGGATGACCACTGTGAAAGATGGTCTGACAACCTGGGGCTAAAACTCAAAGTAAACTATGTGTAATTTCATGCAGAGCAGTTCAAAGTAATAGATTTGTGTAGGAATAATTAAATGCAGGAAGAGGCAATATTGAAGGCTGGTTGAGCCAACCAAGAATATCACTCTGTTGGGAAAACAGTGCACACTGCTAGAAAATAGGCACAGGTGCCTAGTATGTAAAGCACACCAAACAGGTTTTCTGCATTGTTCAACAGTGATAAAACTTCTGGTGGAGTACTTTGTTTTGTATTTGACAGTAGCTTGACTAGCTGGAGTGAGTCAGGAAAAAGAAATAGTTACTAGAGCCCCTCATGATAGGACTTAAATTGGGGGTGGGGATAACAAAAGAGAGCCTGTGGGTTAAATATTGGAAAAGCTTTCCAAATGTAAACATAAGGAAGTCCTGACCTATGTTTCTTAGAGATTATGGAGTTGCTCTTAAGAACGGGTTAGACTTCTAGAGGTGAGTTAGGTATAGTTGTTCCTCCATTAAAATGAAAGCAGAAATAGATGACATCTTTAGTTAGGTTCCTTTTCTTATGCTTTAAGTCCTTGGAAAACTGGAAACCTTTAGATGTATGCTTGGCGCTATTAAATAATATGAAGTGTTTATGGGAGTAAATAATACCTGTGTGCCCGAGTTAGCTTTGAGATAAATTTTCTCACCATTTAATGAAAAAGTAAATTGCTTGTTGATATTTGACATCAATTTATCTGGAAACAGAAATGCAGAAAAAAGCAAATAGAACAAATACAGAAACTTGTTTAATGACAGTCTTGAGTGTGGTAAACATATCTGCCAAAGCATATGTATTATTTTTATCATTAAAGTCTATCACATATATCCAATCATGAGAAGCTCCACTCCAACTTTAGTACCAGCAGAGTCATTTGTTTGGAGATGTAGATCTTCTCTTTTGGGAAAGATTAAATTTCTGTAATTTATGCAGCATTAACAATAGATTTAGGCAATAATTTTTATGTGCACGTCATAACCATATGCACTGTATGCAGACATGAAAGGTTGGAGCTTCTAACAGATACCTTTTTTAAATCTAACAAGACAATGGTTAGAAATGTAACTTTTTTGGTAATATCAAAACAGATTTCAGTCTGTGTAGTTTTAATAGCAGCAATATCCATCTTAGAGACTGTGAAATAAGCTTACGTGGAAGACCCATTTATTTGAAGGTAGCTGCTTCTCCGTGGGTCTAATGTTTTGGATTTTATTTAAATCTTGATTTGTGATAGCTAATGAAGAACAAAATATAGGTTGAAATGTAAAAAGAGAAGATCTCTGCTACATTAGACAGCTCTTATACTCCTTATATTTCTTCTGCTTCTTATGAAATAAATGGGGAGGAGGGAACCAACCCACAAAGATTGTAGGTGGGTCTGTTTGTGAAGGGAGACAGGCCTGGCAGTTTTAGAAATCTCCCTTGCCAGAAATCATTAAAAAGATGCAATAGAGGTTTGGGGCTCTACCCTCAGACTTCAGGAGTAGTTAGTAACTTTCCTATCCTTTTCAACATATGCCAAGAAATATGCACAAAAAGTTTGCAGTTGGCTTCCTTTTCTACAAGTGATACCATCTGGTAAAGGGGCAATTTTTTTTATTTTCTGTGGTGCTTTATGGATTAAGAAGAAAACATGTAATATGGTAGATCTACACCTCTGATCAGAATTAGTCTTCTGCATTTGACTAGAATCTTGTTCCATCACTTGTCTATTCTTTGTTTCAGTCTCCCTTTGTTAAATGTTTGTAAAATATTTTTCTAAATATAAGTAAATATAAAATAAATACAAAATATTCAAAATCATGTATAACAACAACATGCAACATTGATCTGTGACCTTCAAACTGACATAGAATTTTTTTTTTCCTTCCATACATGCTAAGAAATGTCAAAGCAACAGACTAGTGACTTTGAAAATGGACAATCAACAGCACGTCAGGTATGGGCACCACACTGCATTTACTGTTATAAGGCCTTTTTTACAAAACATATTTATGGAGTTAAAGCTAAGAAATTAATTATGAACAGGTGGTCCTGTACCATAGCTATAAAGCTAGATTTTAAAGATCTATTAATTGCTGAATTGAATCACTTTTCTCCTTAAATAAAGACTTCTGAAAAAATTGAGGACTTAAAGTATTTTTCTACAGTTCTTTCACTGCAGTTTGTCAAACTTTAGATACCTTATTAAACAATTGCTTTATATCTCCATGTCATTCCCTTCACGTTGTTGCATTATTTTAGGAAAGATGTCTCTTACAAGTGCATGTTTGTGTAAAATTAAAATCATCAGCTTCTGGTTGGTGTTGCTCATGTAGTGTACTTCCCCTGATTGTTTACTCCCCCAATAGGTTCTGTGCTTTGAGGTGGTGAAAATTTCAAGTTCTGGACTTGTATATGTGGTGGTCTCATATACTTTGTGATGGTGGATTCATGCATTTTTAAAAAAAAAAAAATTACTATGACCCTATTCATGTTGTTTATGTGGTATGTTTATGTTTACATAAGTTTCATATAATTACATATCCTTCCTCCCACTGTGATATTTGAGGTATCAAATAGCAGCCATGATATCAGCCATGGATTTCAGCTGAATTCTACTCTTAAGTTTATTTAAAAGGAGAAAGAGCAGTTGGGTATAGGCTTTAAACAATCAAGTAACTTCTTAGTTGGGCAATATGTGTGTCTAACTTTTTTTTAAAGTATTATTTGTAAAATCTATAGCTGTCTAGATTAATGTCTCTTGACTCCTTATCTCTTTAAGAAGAAAATATTCAGCATTTGAAGAGCAATATGGGCCATCTCACTGGTCACTCCTAGTTATTTTTTCTATGTCTTTTTAACCCACAATATACTAATTTTATGATTGAACTAGTTGGACTAGATGTAGATTTTTTTAAAAGAAATTCTAAAGACTGTTATGTCAGATGTAGATTGTAAACATTTAGAAAAGGGTCCTTATCCCTGAAAATGAGCTTTTGATGCAACTATCAAGACTTCTACTGTTATTTGGACATAGTTTGTGGAATGCAACTGGATTTGTTTTACCACCACCCCAAAATGTTGAGCAAATAGTGAGAGCAGAAAATTCTACAGAATAGCTAACACAGTTTATGCTACCGGGTCTTAAAATTACTTTCATGTGCTTTTAAGGAGTCTCCTGAGAGCTCTCATGTGGATACATCTGGCATAGGTGGGTTTTTAAATTTACTTTTTAGCTACCTTTTCTTCTAACTTTTGGAAAAAAGTTGGTAATAACTTTTGCAATTTTATAATATAGGAAAAATAATTTTAATGTGTGTTCTATACCCTTTCAGAAAGTAGAGAATAAGAAAATAGGACACTGAGGTACTGGTAGTACTATGAAATCAATATCCACATTCTTGTTTAAAATGTTGGTCCTGAATCCCTGATGCATTAGAAAGTCAATATGGAATACATTCAATTGCCTTTTCTTAAAAAAGAGGAACAGTGAAATCAAAACTTTGACATAAGTGGCCATATAAGTTTTATTAATAATTACAATATATACACTAATTTCTAGCAGTCTGGTAAACATGGAAATTGCATTCAGCTGCAACAGTAAGTCTTCAGTAGTGTTTGTACCAGTTTCAGCATCAGTCTAGTAACCTGTCTGCAAAATTTTGGGTGGTTTTGACCCTGTACACCTAAATAATTATTTGATTGTATTAATTAGTGATAACAATCTTGGAATGACTTTTTAAAAATATTTAAAACTTGTATTAGTCAAGATCTTTTGATACTTGTGCATAAAAAACCTTACTATTTTGTGTAAATTAAACTATGGCTAGGTGGTAACCAGCATTTAATGGTTAAAAGAGCAGTTGCAGCAAAATATGGTTAGCTGGTTTTTAAATACTCTTGTATAAGTTAGGTGCTTCATACACATAGCTGTGTCCAAGGCAGATGATTACTTCTCTGAGGGGAAAATAGGAAACAGCAATCTGAAATCTGTCCTTATGTGATTTGAGAAGATAACTTCAAATATCTGTTTGAATGATAAAATAATTTCTGCAGACTTAGAAAATGTAACTTTTCTTTTTTCAACCTGCGCAAAGAAACACATGAAACAAATTTCAGGGGCATCTGTAGCTTAGCTTTTCTAAGTGTCCTTTGTGTCTTTTGCACTCATGGGATAAATAAATGATGCCATTCAGACTCTGGTATCTTCATAGCAGCATATAGTAATATGATTATCTGCTTCTTCTGTTGTGAATGTTCTAGGAAGAAACTAGAGAGGATTTATAGCAGCCTCAGCGAGTCCCAGCTATTTCCAAATACATAAGATCTAGACAGTAGCTTCTTAGAGACTTGGGACTAGATTTCTCACTTAATGGAATTCACCTAGGTGTTTGGCTTTTGTGTGTGTGTGTGTGTTGTATAGAAGATTAGCAATAGCTAACTGTTAAGAAAAATGTGTATCTTGAGCTGCTTTAGCTAAAGCTTCAGATTTGGTAGGGTTTTTTTCATCTTTAGTATTCCTACAGAATGTTTCACACTGCTCACCTGGAAGAAACACTGCCTTCACTATTACATAGTATTTTTGTTCTAGAAGTAGGCAAAGCCTATCAACAGGTACAAATAAAGTGAAACAGCTCTCACCTGCACCTGCAAGTATTGGTCTGCCCTTAATAGGGAAAATTATTAGGTCTACCTTTGGTTTCACAGGAAGTAGCATGGCAAAGTATAGTGATGTCTGAACAATTTCATAGAATCATAGAATGGTTTGGGTTGGAAGGGACCTTAAAGACCATCTAGTTCCACCCCTCTGCCATGGGCGGGGACACCTTCCACTAGCCCAGGTTGCTCAAAGCCCCGTCCAGCCTGGCCTGGAACACTGCCAGGGAGGGGGCAGCCACAGCTGCTCTGGGCAACCTCTGCCAGGGCCTCACCACCCTCACAGGAAAGGATTTCTTTCTTATCTCTAATCTAAATCTACCCTCTGTCAGTTTAAAACTGTTACCCCTCATCCTATCCCTACACTCTCTGATCAAGAGTCCCTCTCCACCTTTTCTGTAGCCCTCTTTAGGTACTGGGAGGCCGCTATAAGGTCTCCCTGCAGCCTTCTCTTCTCCAGGTTGAACAACCCTTTGAGTGAGACCATCCAGCCAGTTCCTTACCCACCAAGTGGTCCATCTGTGAAATCCATGTCTCTGCAATTTAGAGACAAAGATGTTGTGCAGGACGTGTCAAATGCTTTGCACAAATCCAGGTAGATGACTTCCCTCCTTCACCAGCACTGTCACCCCATTGTAGAAGGCCATCAAATTTGTCATGCATGATTTGCCCATATTTAATCTGTGTTGGATGTCACCGATCACCTCCTTTTCCATGTGCAATTTCTTGTATCTATTAGGACAGTACCACAGAAAAATGAATTTATTTGGAGAGAAAGGGGAAAGTTCAATCTGAATTGTATATTTATCTAAGTGTATTTAATTTTAGAGAATGACATCAAAGTCAAAACTTAAAATTTACAGTAACCTCTTACAAGCATGTTCATCTTTTAAATAAGATATATCTTTTAGGTAACGGTAGTGTATTGAGTGCATTTCCAGTGAAATAATTTCCTGTATTACAGGTCAAATTTTCCAGAGAGGAAGATGGAAGTTTTCATTTTTCCCCTCTTTTCTGCACTTGAAGAGCAGAGGTTTACCAAATTCCCCTTTTGGCCCTTAGAAACACTCTAAGTTCCCTTCCCTAGAGAAGGTACTTCACTTTTTCCTGTTTGGTGCTGTGTTGTGGTCCTCTGCTAATAATTAGTGTTCCAGTGATTTGTGTGGTCCTCTGCTAATAATTAGTGTTCCAGTGATTTGAAGTATGATTGACAATATATTTAAGACATACTAAAATCATGCTTTTGTGTGGTTTCACACCTAGAAGAGTATTCAACTTGTATATAGATCAATTCATTCGATGATACGAACTATTATTGTTCATTTGTGATTAGCACGACGGAGCTGACCATTCCTGGACACTGGAGTTGTTACTTTTACCTCCCATTTTTATAGCAGTCTATTCTGGTCATCTCAGTGACCATTTTGAGAGCAGTCTGCCAGTTTTCTGCCCAGTGCTGCTGGAAGATGACTGTGTGGCAGACAGAGTATTAGCTGTCAAAACAGAAATTGGAGGCTGAAACTTTTCCAGTTTAAAAAATTAACATTCTCACCGCTTCCTCTGTTATTGATGCATAGTAACTGATTTTCTGTGGCTAGAGTGACTACAATTTTGTCTTCTGTTCGTCATGTGGAAGAAACTTTGATAATCTGAGAGGTACAGGTTTCAGTTCTAATAAAATAATTCTACTGGGGTCAGGTATACTGTCAAAGCCAAACCTCTGATTGCATAACATTTTCACTAGAAGATACAAAATTGTCCCCCACAAAGATAGCATTTCTTTCATATGCATCTTTATCCTAGCTCTACAGCAGCAGCTGTCCACAGACCTTTAGGTGATGATTGCACTGATGGGGGAACAAAAAAGGAAGATGGGATTAGCTGGAAAAGATTTTCATTCTGGTTTTAGTAATTTAAGAATAGTATGAAGAGGCATTGATGTGGTAGGTGACATAACCAAGATTTTTTTTCACTCATTCTTTGCTTTTTCAGGGTTATTCTCCTCCTCTCCCTCTGTGCAGTGAACACAATCATGGGACAAAGATATAACAGCCAGGGAAACTCAAAAATTAGGGCTTACAATGCAGTCACATTTTATAATTGTGAAAGACTGAGTCTTTAGCTAATGATGAATTGAAAGATCTGGCTACATCTAGCAAAAAAAAAAAAGAAGGTTTCTTGTGTTTCATTCACAACAATACCCATAGAATACCTAAAAGTTGAGTTGGAATGTTTGGACTTGCTTTTTAATATTCTCAAGTCTGTCTTATTTCTCACCTTGGCAGTTCCTAGACAGTCTTGACAATAACAAACTAAGTAAAGGAAGTGTGGTAGAAGGTCTTTACTATCTTTGTTGGGATATTTAGGACTGTAGTGGGAATGATTCATTAATGTACAATGAATCTTGCAGAGCAGTGCTTTGAAAATATTCTACTTTCTGAAATGGTTAAGCATAAATCTTGAAGAACTGGTTACAAACAAGTTATCTTCACGCTTTTTTTGTTGCCCTCAAGTCATTTATGAACCTATAAACCATGCTTTTCAGTTTGACTTGAATACAAATAAAAAGTTTTGGTGTAGAAAACCATTTTCTAAAATGAAACCAGTTCAGTCAGTAAGTTATACAGTGTGTGTTTTAAAAACATTTCCCTTTTAGTTTTGAGTTCCACTAGATTTTACTTAGTATTTATCTTCAAATTGTAGATGAAGGAAGCGATGATGATATAGTTTCTTTAGGAAGAAAATTTGAAGACGTTCACTTCCAGGTAAAAATTTTGGGTGTCTAATGGGATAATTTTGTGTTCAATAGAAATAATTACACATGCCTGATGAGTTGATTCAGTCAGCAGAAGACTGTAGTCTGCATCTTAATGCACATTTTTTAGTAAGTATAGCAAATGAGAGGTTCAATAAATAATGTTGTGAAGACCAATATGAAGTAATATGTCTTCATATTATTAGTATACCAGAGAAAGCCATACAATATATTGCATAGAACAGGCAACCCTCAGAAGGGCAGTTACAGGTATGGAAAAAGAGTAACCAGAAGAATTAGAAAGTGAAAACACTTATAAAAACATGATCATTCACCTGAGAGTCTAGCATAAACAGGTAATATGATTTTTTATTTTAAAAAGTAAATCTGAAATAATGGCTACCATAACAAAAGCAGACTGGAGTCTTCTACAGTTGTTTCCCAAACTAGACTGTGGGTATCAGGACTACCCAGAGTAGTTACACAAGAAAAGTACAACACATACTTTGTGTATGCAGCTGCTCTAATCCTGTGTTCTGCTTGCTGAAATACAATTACCAAAAATTGATTTACTTTGCTTTTTTTTTTTTTTAGCATACTGCTAGGTATTGTCATGTCTCCAACAACAGCTAATATAAACTACTTCAGAAAGCAAGAATTTCACTGATGAAAAACTTAAAATGCTTTTAGATTTTATGTAGAGGTGTGTTACAGAGTAGACCTTAATGTGTATATGAATTCATGGTATGTAAATTATAATACATGTAAAGATTTACAGCTGTAATTAATTACCAGCGCTGTGTAACCTAAGAACTAGGACTTTTCATCTGGATAGTTTCAGTTTTTATCAGTGGATCTTCTGAGACAGTGTGTGCTTTTTCCTGCATCAATAAACTAGCTAGTTATCTCTTTTTATATGTCTTCAGTTCCTTCTTGGGTTTTTTTTAATGCAAAATGTGTACATTAAAATAACTTTATGCTGGTTGGATAGCTGTATCTCAATAACACTAGCTTGAAACAAATCTAAGTAATATGTTCGGGTTGGTCAGTGTCAAACTGTGTTTTAACTACTTTTTTTCCTCCCCTCTAAGAATCTATATGTAGATAATGAGAAAATTCAAAAGAAAAGAAAACTTAAAGTGGATGTGATAGTACAAGATAATACTAGAAAAATTCCCGAGTGGATTACGGTAACATACTACTCCTTTTCTGTTCTAAGTTATTAGTTAAATAGAATAAAATAAGACCTCTCTAATGGTGCAGCACAATGAACTCTAGTATAACTTCTCTGCTGTTCCATCATTGTTCCTCTCCTGCTTTCTCTCCATGTAAACATCACAGTGTCTCAGGTCTCTGACAGCAATGGTTTGCAAGAAATAGAGCAGACAATATCCAAATATTTATTTTCATTTTCTTTTTATACTTTGTTCTTTGGACCCTGATGTGTGAGTTGATTTTCACTTCAGTAAGTTTCTGAAAAGCTTTAATTTGAGAGTTGTAGAGAAAAAAGGAGTTTTATTTTGATTTCAGGAGTGAGGGTGGCTGAGGACAAAGTGTTATGTTACATGTTATGGTTTCTGTTTTCTACAGGAGTTACCAGAGATGTATAGATTATCCAGTTATATATATGCATGTATAAATTCTGATATTTGGGAAAGTCGTTAAAATATGATATGATGTAGAATTTGCAAAGATGATAAATAGCTTTCCAAGATTAAATTAGTAACTCTTAGAAATTCTTACTGAAGTCTTAGACCAGACTTTTTCCTCCTTATCTGAAATTTAGTAAGCCCCTTAGGACCATAACTCTGTACAGGACCTAGTATAGTAAGGAGAGAGTAGGAGGAGTCACAAATAAGGTTTTGATATTACCTTTAACATGTAAAAAATTCAGGATATTAGACTGTGTCCTTTTTTCTTTCTTTTTCAGGTAGCACCTCTAGGTTTGTCAAAAGGTCTTCATTTAGCTTCACCAGCGCAAGAACTAATTGGTATAACTAAATATTTTGGGTGTTGGTCAAATATGTTTATTACAAAATGTGTTTTTATTAAAATTTATTAGAAATAAATATTTAATGTATTGAAAACAGAGGCACTATTTATCCAACAGAAAAGTTCAACAGGCTGGATTCTTGAAGAGAAGTTAAGACATTTTGCTTATGGCAAAATGTATTTGAAGAGTAGAAAATAAATAACTTGTATACATAAAACCAGCTTTTCTTAAATAGCCCCAGGGAAAAAATGCCTAGTTAAGAAATTCAGCAGCATTAAGCTAAATTAAATGAAAGCATATCTCTTTTGTTCTGCTTATTTTAAATTCAAGGAATGTAAGGAGTTACTTCGGGTCTGCTGGTAATGGGTACTCAAAGTGGTACTTTGCTAGTAAGATTGCTTTCTTCAGAAGCTCTCTAGACATGATGCAAACCCGAGATAGAATTTTGCTATAAATATTTCAAGCCTAACAACTACGGAAAGAATTATCTTCATCGTGCTTTACAGCAAGCAAAGGTGCACTGGTACTAACCAAGTACAAAGCTTTCAAGTAATATGAAAATAGAGTAACAAAACCTGTAGGATAAGGCTGTTCCTCCTGGTCAGAAATCAGAGAGCAAAGCAGTCTGCCTCTACTATGAAAATATTTTATATACTAAGCTATATTAAAATAGGGGTTTTTCCAACACATTTCACTTCTGTCTTCTATAGTCTGTTAATTCAATATGGTTAGGAAAAACCTTTTAATTTTTTCCTAATAGATTGTATGTTAATCATCCATTTAGCTTGGCAAAATGCTTGATGAAATATGCCATTAGACTAAGACTATCTGTACCATATGCAACTATTTCCAAGTCATGTAACACATTACTGGAAGTGCACTAACTGGCTTGTTTTGTGATTCATTTGTTTTCTTGAATAGGCAACCGAGCCAATGTTTGCAGAAAGAAAGAGTTGTCAAGTGAATGTTCATCTAGACATCTACAGTTACAATTTTCTGATATTCCTATTTCACCGGATACTATAATCATGCCTCAGCATGGACCTTCTCCAGAACAGAATAAAAATTGCTGTAATAGTACCTTGGAAGAATACCAGTCTGCACATGAGGAATGCTCCTGGAGCAGTATAACTCTTGCAGACTTGTATCCAGAAATGGTAGGGACACTTATAAAGCGTATGACCAAGCAGTCTCAGAGAAGAGACTTAAAATGCATGTTTGGACACTTAAGGCACAAAAAGTGGTGTTCTAGAAGACCAGAGCTCTGTGTCACTGTACACAAAATCCGAGGGTTTACACCTCTTAAACTGAAGAAATTACTGTCCAGCATATGTAGCAGAAGTGAAAACATCCAGAATCAAACTTTTGGAAATGAGAACAGAGAACTTTCTGATGACGAGTGTTCCATTAATAATTTCTCTGGTCTGGTACCTTATTCTTACATTGATACAAGTGAAAACAATATGGACGACTATGACTCAAGTTTAGAATGTTATTTGGGATCTGGAAAAGGCCAGAAAGTCTCCAAACAGACTGTTTTTTCTGATGCCATGGCTGGAATGGGAAAGAAACTCCTAGTTGAAGATGAGCTACAGAGTACTGTCTCACTGAAGAATTCAAAATGCAAAGAAAGTGAAAAATTGGCTTACAAATGTTTCCCAGAATGCTGTTCTATAATATCTACTGGCAGTTCAGGGTCAACAGCTCTTCATCTGGTAAAAGAGAGTAAAACTCAAAAATTTGACTTTCTTCATGGTGATACCTCAGAGTTGTGCTCATCTGCTTGCAGTTCCTATGGCAATAGTAACACTGTCACACCTGTTGCAAACTCTTCTCTTGCAAGAGCATCAAACACTTTGCTCATAAATTCAAAAAAAACCAGTTCTGAAAGAGAAATTTCTTTTCAGCACAAACACTCATTTTCCTCATCGTCTATGAAGCAGAGTCCTTCAAAGATGCCCCCAAAATACAAAGATGCGTTTGAAAAACTCTACGACAAACTGCGTTCTGAAGAAATCCAAAAGCCTTTGTTATTGACGAGACTTCTTTCAAATTCATGGAACCTTGAAGAGAGAGGAAGACTGGTGAAGAGTAATTCAATTGATTATGTGAGGTCCAGTACACAGTGTGATAGAGAATTTGACAGGATCTATGAGCAATTGTGTAGTGAGGCTGTTCCAGAACTTCCTGGGTTTAGGAGATCTTTAAGGAAACACGAAGGAATACAGATGTCTGAAACTGTAAATGCTCTTGTTAACTCACCTGTTCGAAGTTTATCTGCATTTCCCAGAGTTAAAAGACAAAGAAATAATCAAAATGATCTTCTTTGTTCACCAGTAAAGAGACTGAGAAATATACCGGACCGTTATTTTCCTTCAACAAAATGTCAACAGATTTCTCAAAGAAAAAACTTTAATCTTCAGACAGTTGACATGGATTTTTTGAGCATATACAATGACAGTAGCCCTGGCTTTTTTGACAGTCACAACATTCAAAGTCAGGTACTTAAGGACCTTGTAAAAAAAATTATTGTGTAATCTTTGCTGATATTTGTAGAAGGGCTTAAAAAATGAATTGGAGCTGGAAGCTGTTTATACTAGTGACAGCATAATTCTGGTGCTATTTGGTCAGTAGGGTTGTCTTACAGGTTTGAGGAATTTTTATTTGGTAAAATATAAATTGTATGAGGTCTCCTGTATCATGTGAGGAAGCTCACTGTATTTAATAATGCTGATGGTTGTAAAATGCTTCATAAAAGATTTTGTTACATTTTAATGGACTGTGTCACTGGTTAAAATAATCTCAGTGACCCTGTCAATTAAGGTGTTGTCGTTCTGAAATTACAGCATTTTATTCATTGTATAGATGGACAAAGTGAGACAAATTAAGCTTTTCTGGGTTCATCGGAATTGTTAGACTTGTTGATTTAAATATTAAATCAGGCCCTTATTTCCAGGCTCCCAGTCATTTCCTCTGAGGCAAGCTGTGAAATATGTGAGTTTTTCCATTATCGTAATTTGTTAATTTATTTTCAGGATGCTGGATTTCATCCTCCTTCAGATAAAACTTCTCTTGGAATTCCTGGTACTTCCCTACAAGGTTAGTTTTAGAGACTTTATGAATTGCTGCTTTAGCAATTGCAAGCACTGCTTCAAAGAGTAGATTGTCAGATCTCAGTAGACCACTGTCTAGGTGACAGCTCTTTTTCATCATAATAATTGGGTATGTTTAAATGTGCCTTTAAGGAATCTATGCAGAAAATGGTTTCCTCAATCTCGTGTTAACTATTTAAGAAGCTTTTCTTTAAGTCCTTAAGGACTTTTCCGACTGCAGTGTTGCTTATTATCTGCTGGCTTTCTCTCTTCCTTTTTTAAATTTTATTTTAAGCTTGCTGTTGCTTTTACTTTTTGTATCTAAATGTTCAGCAGAAAATGCAGTTTATTATTCCTACACTTGAATAACCAGATGCTTTGGTTTGGATTCTTCAGCCTTACAAAATGTTGCAATTGAGCTATTACATGGCTACTTCACTTAGAATCATAGCATGGTTTGGGTTGGAAGGGACTTAAAGACCATCCAGTTCCATCCCCCTGCCATGGGCAGGGACACCTTCCACTAGCCCAGGTTGCTCAAAGCCCCGTCCAGCCTGGCCTGGAACACTGCCAGGGAGGGGGCAGCCACAGCTGCTCTGGGAAACCTCTGCCACTGTCTCACCACCCTCATACTGAAGAAACAGCCTCACTTGCTTAGGTGAATTATATTATTAGTCTGGATAAAAAGACTTTTGACAATTCAGGACAGTAGAATTTTATTGTTAAAGAAAAACAACCCTAAAACTACATTAGTTTAAGATTTTAGACACTAATATTTTAATTTCCATTTAACTGATTTCAGATAAAGCATATTTATAACATAATCTAAACTTTTTTCCTGCTAAGTAAAATCACCAATGTTTATTTTCCACATTTTATGTTAATGAAGCTTTTCATCAAGATAACAACTAACTAACATGTAAAGGAAAATACCAAAGAGAAGAAGATGATATCATCAACTTGTATACAAGAAGAAAATGGCAGAAGAAATGCACTTGTTTGCATGGTTCTTGCCTTGTTGTATTTACATTACTAATTGATTGTAAAGAATTTGATCATTTGAGGTGGACTTGCCCATCTGTCTTATTTTGCCTTCCTGAAATTTTAACTTGTACTTTATTCTGTTTTTTTCTGGTATCAACAATTTCTTCTATTTCTTCCTTGTTCTAATGGTGATAAATTATAAACATTTTGAAGAAACCTGTCTTATACTTACATATATTCTGTGTATAAAATGTATTTGAAATTAAGTTTTGCCATAACCTTTTGCATTAGAATATTTTCATAAGGAAATTTGGCATACTTCAATGAGAAATCAAGTATTAACAATGTCTTAGTAGGGTAATATTTTCACAACATACTCTAGTGTCCATGCTACTCAGCATTGTTCTTACCCTTTTCATACTCCTGTTTCTCATCACTAGAATCTGGGATTGCAGATGCCCACTCTGGGTGGCCAAAGGCAACGAAGAGTAACAGCTGTCCTGGAAGTGCACGAAAGTGTCAACAAACGTAAGTTTCTTTTGAGAGAAGAAAAATCGGGAGAGATTCTTGCTGCTTTACATCTGTATTAAGTGTATGGAGGTTGTTGCTTACATGCATAGTTCTGGAATGAAAATCAGCATAGATGCCTGGGAGAGCCCAAGCTAATCAAACCTCCAGAATTGAACACTGGGAGGCAAGTGCCTGTAAACAAAACTAGCCAGGCTCCAGCATGGATGTCTAGTGAACACAAGTTAGTAAGATAGCCTAAATTAATAACTACTCTAATCCTTATTTTATGTTCATTATAGGGCATTATTTTAAATAAAACTGTAGAATTGGTTTGATTCTGGCTGCGTGTTAGAGTTGACAAGGCCTCTCATCCTTTGGCTGTGGAGAGGGCAGTATGTTGCCACTTAAAAGGACTTCCAGAAGTTAGCTTCTCTGCCCTTGGGCATAGTTATATGCATTTTGGCTCTGTGAAAACAAGCAGTAACTCTGGAAGATATGAGATCCTCTCCTCCTGCTGTTAACCGCTATTGGCAGTGTATTTAGATCTCCGGAAGGAGAGTGCTCCTTCCAGCACCCTGGATACTGGCCTACTACATCTGCTTTTCTTAGAAAATATGTGACTTGTAAAGGATTCTCAAGTTTCAAATCTCTTGGATTTTTAATTACAAACTAATAGGCAGAAGGATTAAAAAGCATTAAAAGTTCTCAAAACAGTTTCTCATTTTATTTCCAAAATTTTTTTTACATGCCTCTTTGTCAAAAAGTCTAATTCGGCACAACAAGGTAAGCCACCTTCCCAAACTCAGTCAAGAAATATCTTCACTATGCTTGAAATGATCATACAGCTGATATCAACATTTTCCAACAATGTTGAAATTAAAACTTCAAAGGAAGCCTGAATGCATTTTAAAACCACTTGTATGGAGATCTTAACCAGAAAAGCAGCTGCATGATTTAAAGAAAAAAGTTTCCATTTAAGCAAAGATAGAATTAAAACTTAGAGGCTTGTATTACAAGTAAATAACAATACTGATAAAGACTGTATTTGGATTGTTTTTGATGTAACAGAAGATTGGAGGCAAACTGATGAGTATACAAGGATGTTTCTGTGATGTTGAGTATGCCCACTTAGCTGAGTAAATTTTTGTTCAGTTCATGGATTCCCTCTTTTTTTTTCTCACTTCAGTCAGAAAAATCCTGACTCCATACAAAATAGCCCTCCATATGAGATTAGGAATGGTTCTTCTGAAGGAAAAAGTTTTCCTTTCCTTAATACATTGTAACTAGAGAAGTCTGAGAGAGCTGGAAATCAGGCTTTCCTGGAGTACTTTCTTGCCAAGTCATATGGAATAAAATCTATTTCTTTGTTCCTTAATTACACAAATCCATGTTTGCTGATTTGTAGCCAAAAAGGACTGTAAGCTGGCAAGCTTTCTTAGGCTTCTATGGTTCCCATAGAAGAGTGAAGCTCTTCTTTAATGGCTTCAGAGCCCTTCAGAAGTTTTATGCTTAAGCCATGTGGCAAAATGCTCTTGTAATGTATGGTTATGGAAAGAAAAGGAATATTGTCTGCCTGTCTGGAACTTGATTGCCTTTATCTAGAAGATGATTATGAAAGATATTTCAGAAAAGGAAATGTTCATAACTAATAAACTTATCTTCACCTCAGTGTGAATGCTGTCCTACAGCTATACGGCTATACTTTTCAGATGTAAACCAAAATAGTTTAAAATAGATGTTTAAAAAGCTATGCCATTTCTTAAGTAATATACAAGGAAATAATTGTATTCTCACTTGTATCATTCATTTTTAGTTATCTGTGACTATAGTCAAAGATTACATCTTGAAGTTTAACCTAAATTACATAAATAGCTATTAGTGTAGTAGCATTAATGAGACATTGAAATGACATAGGATGAAAAGTTTCCTCCCCAGCTGAAAGCACACAGGAATGCAGACAAGGAGTCCCACTGCTGCTCGCAGTCAAGACATTCAGATATTTTGGTCTGGTGGTTTGTTTCAACTTCATTCTGTTCATCAAAGTTTCAGCAAGCATAGCACTTTTGTGTAATTTATCATCTAAACAATTTATTTTCTATAGGACATGCAGAAAACTACACTATACTGATGGGAAGGACTAAAATCAGAGAAAGGATGACTTCCTGGCCAAAACTCACCTATGAACATTCATGGACTGTTGCAGAGAAAATGTTTTATAAAGTTTGAGTTTGCTTTGTTCTTCTTCCAGAAATCAAGGACAGATTAGTCCTGATTTATACTTCCCTGTAATGTAAATCTTCAGGAACTGGTTCTTACTCCTCTACTTTCATGAGGTGTATTGCAGTGAATCAGACTTCTTTCTATGGATGAGCTTAAATCAGCTATTTAATAGTGTTTATAATAACATAATGTGCTCTCTGCTAATAAGTTTTGATTGTTAGTAATAAGATAAGTAAGAAACTCTTTCATGCTTCATAGATATCAGTACTAGATGAGTGTAGTACTAAATTAGGCTGGATGATACAAATGTGGTGTTATATGCTATGACTTATAATACCCTTGCTATGCAATTGTAATGTTAAATTTTCTAAGTAGTTCACCAAAAGTGTTTGTTCAATAAAATGTTATAAGTTATAATGGGCTTGATAGTTCTATTGTGTTTAGTCAAAATACTACCTCACACAATATATGTATTCTCAATAAAAACCTGTTCTGAACAAAACCTGCTTTCAACATTTTATTTTGGGTATATGAGTTCTCAGGAGCAGTTTTGTGTACTCCGTTGGGTTTGAGTGAGTGACAGGGGGTTTTGGTAGCAGGGAAGGGAGCTATAGCAGTGGCCCCCGGAGAGAAGCTTCTCAAAGCTCTCCTGGCTCCAAGTTGGACCCTCCTTTGCACCGAGGCTGGGCCAATCAGCTGCACCTCCGCAATAATATATTTTTAAAAGGGAACCTGGGAGGAGGAGGAGGAGGAGGACACATGCAAACACTGAGGTCAGTGGAAGAAAGGAGGGGGGGGGGGGGGGTGAACCAGAGCTGAGACACCGCCTGCAGCCCATGGTGAGAGGGCAGGTTCTGCCTCTGCAGCCCGTGGAGGTCACCAGTGGAGCAGATGCCACGTGCAGCCCATGGAGGTCCCCACACCAGAGCAGGTGGCTGCACCTGCACCTGAAGAAGGTCGGGACTCTGTGGGAAGAAGCTCCTGCTGCTGCAGTTCAGTGCTGGGAGGACTGCAACATGTGGGGGTGACCCGCACTGGAGCAGTTGGTGAAGAGCTGCAGCCTGTAGGAAGGACTTATGTCTGAGAAAGTTTGTGGAGGACTGTCTCCCATGGGAGGGACCCTATGCTGAAGCAGTGGAGGAGTGTGAGGAATCCTGCTGAGGAAGAAGAAGCAGCAGAAACAACAGCTGATGAACTGACCACAACCCCTATTCCCCATCCCCCATTGCTGCTGGGAGGCAATGAGTGAAAGAAATTGGGAGCAAAGTTGAGCCTGGGAAGAAGGGAGGAGTGGGGGGAAGGTGCTTTTAAGATGTGGTTTTATTTCTTACTGTCCTCTGACTGAAGAATTAGGTGATGGAGGTGGTGTTCAAATTAAACTGATGTTCTTTTTCTTCCCTGGTAGTCTTGCCTGTGATCATAATAGGTGAGTTATCCCTCCCTGTCCTCTTCTTGATTCCCCAGCCTTTTGTTTTATTTTCTTCTAGTCTCTGAGGGGGAAGGGGTGAGTACACAACTGCTTGGTGCTCAGTTGCCCTCTGGACTTAAACCACAACATATACCTACAACAAATACATGAGAATGATGTGGCAGGGTCCCACAGGTTTTCATTGCTGTGTTCTTTCTTGGCAAGGAGATTGTTTTAGTGATGTTAGGTCAAGTACACTTCATTTTATTGGCATTGCCCTTGGTCAGCTTTCTGAGCTCCAGAAAAGGAAACAATCATTTTCCTTTGTCTTTACTTCATTCCTGGGCATACAGGTGTGTTTTATGTAATTTTAGTTCTTAAAACCAAGATCTTGTTATCTTAAATGTTGTTCTTGAATGGAAAAAGAAGCCAGCTTCAATGAGGTTTATGGTGCAGCAAGAACTGCAATATACGCACACACACATTCTATCCATCATTTGTATATTATGTTTCCTTCAACAACAGCAACAAAAGATTGTCTTTTAAAAATGTTTTTGTGGCTCATTTTTCTTCCTGTTCCAGGCATAAATGAACTGTGAGGAATATGCTTTATGAACTACCTTCCCCCTTGGATTTGCTGAGGTAATCATTTCCCAGTATTTCTTGATACAGCAGTACTGAGAGATCAAGTAATTCCATTAAAGTTTTCTGTTCTAAAGTATCTTAAGGGTAAACTGGAGTTGGGTTTTGGACACGTTCTGACTCTAGGTGAGACTTCTACACAGCAACCTGAATGCAGGTTTACCCAGGTAGGAGGGTAAGTTGATTTCAACATAACAATAGTGCATTTTCTCTATGAAAATTACTTCAAAAGAATTTTAAGAGGTATTCTTGAAAAACCGTGAGGTATTGGAAGATAAGCTCATCCCCGTGCTACTTCTTTGGTGCTAGCAGTAGCAAAAAATGGGAGAAAGTTACCCAATTATTTATAGTTTGATCCTCCAATATCCACTCAAGTCAACAGAATCTTAAAAGTATGATATAAACAGAAGTCTGTGTTGTTTTTCCAAACAATACTGTTTAAACATATGCATCTGCAGTGATTGTCAGATGCTATAGTGGCTACTGGAGTACGCCTGTTCTAGACTGACAAAGGTTTCATGGTGCTACTTGATCTCTCTTCTCTTTTGAGATCGTTGTTCTTCCCTTCGAAACAGCTTTTCTACCACCATATTTCCTCTTGTTTACTCTTTCTTCACCATTCCATTGAACTGATACTTGAATGCTAAGGTTGCTGTTAATAAAAACAGCTTCACACTGCTTCCCTCTGCTTCAAAATTTCTGTAAAGAACACTAGAAAAACAGGCTAGGTTACTGAAACAGTATAAACCTAGACCTAGCATCTCCTTATTTTGTCGTAATTAGATGAAACTTTCTTTATACATAAAGAACTTAACTAATATATGATAGTTTATGTATGTCTTTCTCTAATGGCTTGAAGATGGAGCAATGTTGAATATACTCTTTCATGTAAATTCAGTAATTTGAAAACTATTCTAAAATTAGTCATTAAAAAATAGGTCATTCAGTTGCTTATTTAAGCAGACAGAGGGTAAAGAGCTGGAGGAATAAAGCTAAATCTGGACTGTGCCTTGGAAACAGTTGATAGGCCATTAAAGATGATCCTGAAGTGTAGTCTGTGAGAGCAGCAGTGAATAATTTAATGGAAGCAGTGATTAAATGTGAAAAGGAAGTATATATTGAAGGAGAATATTTACAGAAGTGCCCTTCTCTTTTAGCAAGCCATGTTGCAAAGGAAAGCAGCTGCTGAAAATTGGCATAAATAAATAGCTGGACTAAACAATGAAGACCAAGAATACAGAAGAAACTAGAGGTACCTAAATCCCATGAAGTGGACTTACTGTTACATGTACACTCAATGTGAGAATTGTGTACTTTATTTCCATTAAATTAATGATTAGGCTGAAATGACAGGTTGAATTTATGTAACTCATAGAAGTTCTTTGACTTTGGAATTTTTAGAGGAAAGGCATAATCAAGAATGCCAATGCTTTGAGAAAATTGGGAAATAGCAACTTTGGTACAAAGTGTACACAAATTGTATTGAATGAAAGTACAGCATCCTTTGCTGTATGTGTATGTTGGAAAATAGGGACAAATGGACTCTTGGGCCTGTGCATGTTTGCTTGAGAGATTGTTTAAGAAAGCTTTCTCTTTTAATCATCTCAGAGAGCTGAGTATTGCATTTGATTTATGCCAGCTAAATTGAAATATTTTACATAAATATTTTACATATTAATGCTATTCAAACAATTACAATACATGAGTCTAAGCAAGAGTATGTTGATATGTATTTTATTACTTATTTTATTCCTACTATGGAACAAAGTATAATTCCTTCCAATCTAATCAAATTAAGTTAGTAATTCATGCGCTGATATATTGGTGTTTAGCTTTGGATCTTTGGCTTTGGATGCCTTCCTCTATTCCCCCCTTAGGATCTTAGGCTCATCATTTAATATGGTTCTTCATTAAAGTGTTTTTTATAAATTCTTCAACAGTATATATTTTTGCTTATCCAGGGGTAGTTGGTCTAAGACCATGATAACACGGTCACTTTAATTCCAAGTCTGCATTGTTTCTGGGGTGTAACAACCGAACATATATTGACTTGATTTCTGCACACAAAAGCAAGTGCCAGCACAAGACAGGCAGTGGCACTGGGCAGCTTTGGCTGCAGGGGTTGGCCCCTTCCTTTTGGTCTAGCATAGAAGTTAAAGCACGTTAAAGAGGCTCATTAACTATGAACTAAACTAAACACGAACCACGCTGTCAACTGTTTCTTTTACACAGATCTTTTTTTATTTTGTAAATCTGGACGTGTCCATCCACTTCTGCTTTTAGAAAAGGAGTTGGCTCTTTGTACTGTAGGCTTTTTGTTTGGTTTCTTTCTTGTAACTGCTTTCAGGGCTATCTCCTTCAGGACCTGAAACCTTTGTAGGGATCTCTATGTGCTTGAGAGTTTCTAGATCCTTGACACTTGTGCTCTGCATGGATTTTAAAGGCACTAATACCCTCTTTTGAGAAGGTAGAACTGTCCGATATCTAGAGGTAGGCATATTACATCAACATGCCTTACTGTTTCCTACTAGTATTTAATAAATCCAAGAATAGAAAAATAAATCCCCAGTCTATAAAAGCTTACCATCTGATGAATTTTAAGTCTTAAGATGAATGTGCACACAGTATACGAATTATTTGGGGAAATAAAGCTTTTTCTACTTTGTAAAATAGTTTGTAACAATGGCCACGTAAAACCCTATCAGAATTTATGCATCACGTAGAATATTGGAAAAAATCCTCCCTAGGAGATTTATTGTTACACATCATTTGCTAATATCTTTGTGGGCTCCTGAATACAGCTGGTTACAACATTATGTTAGTAGAGTCGAGATTTGAGATATGTTCTGGCATTGCTCACAGAAGGATACTAAAGATATATAAGGATATTGTTAAATCTTACGAGATGTACAATTATACTTTAAACAAGCTGTTAAATTATTCTCCAATTAGCTTTAGATACACTGTGTTATTACCATAGACCAGTCACAGTGGGAAAGTACACAATGTTGAACAGCAGATAAGTTTTTAATTGGGAAAGCTACTAAATCATTATGAGTGCAAGTATCAAACACGATTTCCTTCCAAAAGTAATGTTAAAACTTGCATAGAATAGAAGACCTATACAGAATACTCTACTAGAGCTCTACAGACACCAGAGTGAGTCTTTTGGGACTGTTTGAAAGTTGATGGTTGCTTTTAAAAAAGGATTTGTTTTGACTGGAATCAATACCATGTGAATGCCAAGATACCAGCTTCTACAACTTCCTTTCAAAATATCTTCAGAAGGACAGGTCCTTCAAAGTGGCAGTCTGGACCTATACTTATTTCTTGCTTAGTCCATAAATATGGTTGGAAGACGCTTTGGAACAATTCGCTTACCCATTTTATACCATTGTTTGGTATGTCAGTTTGCCAGGATATGAGCTATAATCATTCATTGTTCCTCCAGAATGAACAAGCAGATCATACTTTATAATTACATATTTGGTTTGTGAAGCCACTTCAGATGTTCTCTCCTCCTGTAGTATGCATCAAACCCATTAATCTGATGGGATCATCATGAATGGCTTCTACATTTTCTGTGTTTTCAGCAGCCAGCTGCTCACTGTTGAGGTAAATGCTGACTTTGGAAGCCATCGTGGTGGTGGTAGATGATCTTTCTTCTCCATCCTCCTGTAATGAAGGGGTTTTGTTTCTCCTTGGTTTTCTGCGTTTTCCCTTGACACTGTGATCAAGTGAGGCATAACACATCTGACTGGCAGACTCTGCCTAGAAGGAAATTCACTTTAATATTCAATAGTTATGTTTGCTTTAAAATTATGTCTAAGACTACTTTGACTATGTCTACACTGTAATCATAATAGTGACTGAAGTTTACTCAAACTAGCTGTAAATGAAAAAGTAAAAAGTACAAATTATTAATGTGGCAGTACAGAAAACAGACCAATGTAAATAATGGTAAAGACTCTTGTTCTTAGGGTAGTGGCAGTAAGGAAAAATTCATCAAGGTATTACTGGAAAGAATCTCTGAGGGAATGAATCACAGCATCACAGAACTGTCTGGGTTGGAAAAGACACTGAAGATCATCCAGTCCAACTATTAACCTAACATTGGCAGTTCCCAACACCATCATATCCCTCAGCGCTATGTCGACCTGACTCTTAAACCCTTCCAGGGATGGGGACTCCACCACCTCCCTGGGCAGCCCATTCCAACACCCAACAACCCGTTCTGGAAAGAAAGGCTTCCTAATATCTAGTCTAAACCTTCCCTGGCGCAACTTGAGGCCATTCCCTCTTGTCCTATCACTTATTACTTGGTTAAAGAGACTCATCCCCAGCTCTCTGCAACCTCCTTTCAGGTAGCTGTAGAGGGCGATGAGGTCTCCCCTCAGCCTCCTCTTCTCCAGACTAAACACCCCCAGTTCCCTCAGCCGCTCCCCGTACGACCTGTGCTCCAGACCCTGCACCAGCTCCGTTGCCCTTCTCTGGACACGCTCGAGTCATTCAATGTCCTTTTTGGAGTGAGGGGCCCAAAACTGAACACAGTCATCGAGGTGCGGCCTCACCAGTGCCGAGTAAAGGGGTCAGATCCCTTCCCTGTCCCCACTGGCCACGCTATTGCTGACACATGCCAGGATGCCATTGGCCTTCTTGGCCCCCTGGGCACACTGCTGGCTCCTGTTCAGCCAGCTGTCAATCAACACCCCAGGTCCCTCTCTGACTGGCAGCTCTCCAGCCACTCCTCCCCAAGCCTGTAGCGCTGCTGGGGGTTGTTGTGGCCCAAGGGCAGCCCCCAGCATTTGGCTTTATTGAAACTCCCCCAGTTGGCCTCAGCCCATGGCTCCAGCCTGTCCAGGTCTCTCTGCAGAGCCTCCCTACCCTCGAGCACATCAACACTCCCACCCAACTGGGTGTCATCTGCAAACTGACTGAGGGTGCACTCGATCCCCTCGTCTAGATCATCAATAAAGATGTTAAACAGGAGTGGCCCCAACACGAGCTCCGGGGGACACCACTCGTGACCAGCCGCCAACCGGATTGAACTCCGTTCACCACAACTCTTTGGGCTCGGCCATCCAGACAGTTTTTTACCCAGCAAAGTGTGTGCCCAAGGAGGGTAGCTTATATAATCAGTAGAAGTTCTTTGGGATGCAAGACATTGTTTGATCTGGTTTTCTTCCCACTTTTTGTTTTAATTAGAATACAGTTGTTAGCAACAACATTTTTCACAGGCTTTGTGCAGAAAACCAAAGATGGGTGATTCTTGTCTGTATATAGGATCTAATTTCTAGTGCAAAATGTATGCTTTGCATGTCTTTCCCCTTCTTCTCTTTGTGTCTTTCAAGACAAATTGTCAACCACTCTTGACATTTTAATTTTCATAGGTTATTCTCTTTCTGTGAAGTTAATGCAGGCAAATGTCTAGATTAAAAAAATATTTCTACCCCCTGGACGTATCCTGAGAGTGACGCTGGAAATCAGTCCTTATGAAATACCTGGAAATCAACTCAGGAAATTGATGTTAGGAATGCTTCAATTACAGACAAATTTCAGTTGAAGCTTGCATGCTTTTAGGCAGCCAGGTATCTCGACAAAATAAAAATCAATAGACAGTCTTCTTTCATTTGTTAAGGCATATAGATTTTGTGCTAGGCAGGAGAGAGCCAGTCAAACTCATGATTATCATGTGATACAGCTTGTGTTTTCACTTGATTGATGTCCAAAATAAATAAAATTAATTCTTTACATAAATCATGGCAGTAGATGCAGGCTTAATTCAGCCTGATCTGCATGCCTGTGACTGAGTTTTATCATGCCGTATGGATGAAAATGAGCTGTCTATAATTATCCTGCTCTCTCATTAATGACCCAGATTGAATGAAGGGTCAAGTCTATGCTCTAAATTCCCTGATGAACTGAGACACTAACACATGGTAATTTTTTTGATGAGCAGTGTGAAGATTATTGTTATCTATTGTCATGGGATAAACACAATAATTCATGAGACAGACCACACTAGCCTAATTCAGAAATCCAGAAGTAAAATTAAAAATACCTGTAGTTGGTTAACTGGCCTTTGAGGCTGGGACTTCATCTGCTCGTAACAACATTCCTCTATAATTTTTCAAAGTAGAAAAATGTTTTAGTTATTAAGACATGCTACTGAGTCTTAAAAGATCAGATCAACAGATCCTCTCTGTTACAGAACAAACTCCCCCCAGTTTACTTTGGTAGAAGTTTGTTTTGTTTTGAAATTATACAGATCTTTCCTTCTATTTATAGAGGGGCAAATAGCTTAGAAATTCAGACACACATGGTGAAAAGGAAAATAATTTTCTGTTCATATATATGGGAAGTTTCTCATTATTCACTAAGTGGGCATAATTTTAGACTGCTAGTAGGGCATATTACAGTTAGGGGGTAACCACATACCGATGTATTTTTCAGCACAGGCAATCTTTTCTTTGGCTGAGAAAGAGGCTGTGAGTTGCAGCAGCTGGTGATTAAATTCCATTCCTGACTCTACTTTCAGTTTTCTATAAATTTGGTGCAGGTTATTTTCTCATGCCAGATCTCATTTTAGCCATCAATAAAACAGATTACAGTTTTCAGACTTTTGTAGTGTCAATGCATTTGAGTGTTGACTTAGTTAAATTTATGCAAGCCCTGTATGAAAAGGTTGGGTTTGTGTTTTGTTTTTTTTTCCCCACAGTTCAAATACTTTCGTTTTGTTTAACCCTAAATAAGAGTAGCGCAAAAGTTGTGTTCATGTTACTTAAATACTGCTTTCACACCAGAAGAGCTTTGAGAGACATACCCTCAGCATATCTAGCTCTAGCTACAGTTGTATGATGCCATATGATGTGGTATATCTCTGCCAAGGATTATTAACTTCAGCACAGTAAAACAGAGAAAAGCTATGTCTGCTCACCATTCACCCTCTGGGCCTGTTTCAGCGTATTTGTCAATGTCACTAATGCTCTGTGGACAGCTACAGCAGAGAACTGGTATGTGTTTCTGCCAGCTTCTGTGGGAGCACTGACTTTGGGAGTGAGTAATATGTGTCTTAGATTGCTTTAACATGTAGAGATCAAGCTGTTATTTCAACTGGTGCACTTTACATGTAGAAAAGCTCTTGGGTTTGAGATATTTGGCTGAACAGGACCATTTGGGTGTAAAAAATCAAATTCACGGAATCAAAGAATAATCTAGGTTGGAAAAGACCTTGAAGATCATCCAGTCCAACCATTAACCATAAATTCAGTATGAGATCTGTTCTTACAAATAGGTGTATGTATTATGAATAATGTGCAGTATGACAGCTTGTAGTTCTATCCCAAGTAGGTATTAATAAAGCAACTAAAAAGGGGTAGATTCTCAAGTTTTCTATTTGAGAAACACAGAAAGTGTTGGTCGGTCAGCTTATAACCATACATTTATTATAGCCTCTGAACAGATACATTTTCTTACCTAAAATATTTTGATTGAGATTCCCATAAACTGGGTCATCTTCTGTGTAATAGTCATCATAGCTAGAAAGGGAATGGAAAAGTATCTTTAATTCACAGAACATGCTTTATTTAGGACCCCACTATTCTACTCTAAACATTTTACACACACATAGCAATAGCAGATTGTATATGATCTAAGAAACAAGACCAAAATTATGGGAGGGGGGCCAGAAATATCTGTATTCTGAAGAGAGATTTGATACCTAGCCAAGAATTGAACTCTTCTTTTCTGTAACTTACTTAAGTATAAGGCTAATCTCAAGACTACTAAGCTACTGATAGACATAGTTCTAGAAACCTATTAATGATCATTGAAAGAAATCCAGTTCATGTCCTCTGAGACCACTTTGCAGTACAAACTATAGCACTAAATGGGTCTTTGGGAGCGAAGTTATTATAAGGGCCACTCTTGATTTAACTAAAATACTTATCTCGACACAACTAGACTAAAGCAAAGTTCAGTTTTGGATTTTTAACAGTATTCTCTGTTTCATTACCTGCTGTTGCCTGAAAATGTTTTTAAGCATGTTTATACAACGGGAGTTGTTAGTGGGGAGCACTGTGTAACCTTGTTCCTGTTGCATCCCTATACTGTGCCTCATCAAGGGAATTAAGTAGCGCAATCTAACATCACTTTTTCAGTGGTAATTTTCAACTGAACAGGCAGTAATAGAGACTTCCCAACTTCAAGTAAATTTGTAATTGAGGATTGGTTTTGGGAAACAGGTGGAGGCTTTTGTATTTTTGTTTCAAGGGCCTTTTATATTTGGGTTGAGAAGAGGCTTCCCATATCTCTTTTCTAAAGTTTGGTGGTTTTTTAATATAGAACAAGAGAAACAGACTTGTAACAGATCATGAGATATCCAGCAGCTGTAAACAGACTCTATTTTATTGCTTTTGAACACCATGTGTAAACAAAGAGTATGAAACATAAATACATGTAAACTATTGCTTCACAGGTATTACATATCAGAAAACAATAATACATTATCATATATAGAGTTATAATATATTATTGTTTCCTGAGACTTCTTTAAAATTATTATAGGTTCATTGACTTTGAGTCATAATAAATGTTTAGCTCAACATCTTGCACTTCCTTCAGTATATAAAATTATCATATTAGCATGCAATTATTTCATTGATAAAATGACGAGTACATCTCTCCCACATAAATTTTTTTCCTCTATTCTTTCGAAAACTCTTTTTTTTACAACTGTATTGTTCTCTGATGTTCCCAGGCAGGCTGCTTGAGATATTGGATTTTTACTCTACACCACCCCTCCAAAGCTATCTGTCATTATTTATTGCTTATTTCATCTTTGCCAGAAAGAAACTTTTTTATTCAACTTACCTTGGACTGTTGTCTTCATAGTCTTTATACTTTTTAGCTGGAAAATTTGTTAAAAAAAAAAAAAAAAAAGAGAGAGAAAATGAAATGGGCTGTCTTAGAACACTTGAGATAATTGTCTCAACTGACACGCTTTTGATTTCACTGTAGAGAGTAAAACTGAAAGCTCTTGGCTCTCAGGACTTTCAGTTGTCACCCTGCTTTTCTCAAATACTTTAGACTAATACAGGAAATGTTTGTGTTAGGACCCTGTGCTGTGGCTGCAAAGCCTACATTAGTTTACAAGACCCAAAAAATGTACTGTAACACATACGATTAATTCCTTATTTCCTCCTGCTTCTACCTCATCTTTTTCTCTGCCTAGGGAGGTGCATCATGTCTTTATATTACAAAGTGAAGGTTTTATTAATTTTACTAGTTCTGTTTCTTATCTCTCTGAAAGAGAGATATCCTGTGATTCCCACAGATGAAGAAATTTAAGCAGAGAGGCAATGGCTACAAAGAGTTTTATTGCTAGAGCTTGATTAATAGCTCAGGAGTGCCTGACTTTCTATCTTCTGCTCCAGGACTCCAGAATTTACCACAGTAAGCTCTGATTCCATGAGCAATGACAACTTGACTGAAACCTTGCTCAAGGTTAGTTTTGTAAATGACTGTGAATTTTTTATCATAAAAATATCTGCCTAGCAGCCTCAAAAGACAAAATAAAGCGAAAAGGTACCCGCCCACTCTGCAGCACTCCAGCAGCTATTTTAATATCCTGTAATAATCTAATTCTCTTATACTTGGTGGGTTCAGCTTAATAGCATAGCATACATGGGCCCTCTGTTTATGTAGATGATGTATGCATGGGTGTTTAACATGGTTGAATCCACCAGTGTTTGCCTGCCCACCCATGCACATATCACACAGGTGCAGTTTTCTTGGTGTAAAAGGCATTTTTTCCCTGAATCTGAGTGGTGAGGTTTGTACAACTTAATAACTATACAATTGTATGCATAAGAGAGGTTGCACTGCCATAACTGATTCTGTGAAAAAAAGTCATAGTTAATTTTAACCAAAACCACAGTATGACTGTAGTCACCCTTTAACATAAATTAAACAAATCAGTTACTTATTGTGGATCACACTTTGGTTTAAGAGCTACATAAGGATCCCATGATGAAAAGCGGTTAGAACTTTTTTCCAAAACAAATTGGTTAAGCATAAAATGTGTATGAAATCTGAAATTCAAATAAGCATTCTTAAATTTTGAGAGGGAAAAATTTTCTCAAATGTATTTTGTACAGTGCAGCTACTTAAAATAATTTTTAAATGAAAGTACAAATAATAAGCAGTTACATTAAAAGTATACTTTAAAAAGGAAATTTCAGATGTTAAAAATATACTTTAAAAATGAAGATTTAGCTGGAACTAAATCCATCACCTTGTACATGTTCCGTTGGTTTGTCTTCAGAGAATGGCTTTGGGTAGCTGTTTTTAGCAGCAGATGGGGCGGCTAGCAATCATTCTGTAATCATACCTGACTCTCCTCAAAATTTTTAAAAGTTGCATCCTCTCTACTTAGAATCATTCTTGCCAAAAGATAGCTTTAAAATTCAAAAGAATGATTTTGTTGGCTTGCAATCCCCCAGCAATGATGGCTTTCTCTACAGACACTCTAAACACTCATAGTCCATTTCTTACAGAGAGACATTACTTACCTTTCTTCTTTTTCATATAGTGTGAAATGTTCAGTATCAACGAAACGACCAGAGACAAGCTCAGAAAGGCCAAAACTGCCCAGACAGAAAAATGGCAGTCCATTTCTGTAACTGAAAGAAAATAATTGTATAGTTTGTGTTGTCTAACAGTTTTACTGTGTTCTTTGTCGTTGGTTGATTTTTGCTTTCTGTAATTGAAACTGCTATTTTGTTGTTTACTCTGTGACAGCCATTGCTATATAAGCTAAATAATTAATATCAAAACCAGATGCTAAATAATAAGAAAGCAACATCAATAAACTCTTAGCTAAACTGCTCTTAAATAGTAATTCAGCCAAAGGCTGGGCTATGGGGTTGCCTGTAAGATGTAGTAAAAATCAGAAACTGCTAAAGTCATTTTAGTAAATAACTTTTAAATTATTTTTGTAACTGTATTTAACTTACTATTTGCAGGATATTTTTGGCTACATTCTAGAGCTCATGAATGTAGTTCTGAAGATTAATTCAGACAAATCATCTTACCTCACTGGAAATGTCTCTGAATAATAGCTAAGACGATCAGGTTTTAACCGGTGCAACAAATTTCAAAGTTTGTTTATGTGTTTTCTTGCATCTCCGTATAACCACTTACTTGTACTCATATCCTCGCCCTCCTTCCTGGGAAAGCAGAGGATGTAGTGGCAAAGCATGGGGACAAGTGAACCCCCCAGAACTGCTGCGGTGAAAAACCCAAACAGCTCCTAAAGAATCCCTTGATAAAAGGTGGGTCAACTTAATTGGACAATGCCTTCTTTTGAACTGAACTTGCCTCTCCTTGGAGTCCTCCTAGAAACACAGGAAGGAACCCCTCTGCACCAAAGGTATTTTGTCATTTAATTAATTATTCGATTAACCTAGCTCATATAAATTTTCCATCACAAACCATGCTGAAGAAAATAGCCTGTGACTGTCTAATGGCCAAAACGATCAGCATTGCTGCAAATGGCCTGCAAAACCCTTCCTTGTCAAGAAATGCTGAGCCACATTCATGGGTGAAAGGAGCTTGAAGCTAGATTTTTCACTTTCTCCAGAGGCATGTTTCATGTTCTTCTAGATTTGGAGTGTTTGAAATAAAGCCTGGTCCCAAGAACTAATTAACTCCACTAATACCATACAAAAAAGTCTAGCTGGAGCAGGGCAGTCAAGGGGAGAGACTGGATGATTCTGTCAGAGTGAGATTTGAGCAGATCCTGAATATACTTATTTGGTTTTGATGTAGCTGGATTCCTTCAGGAGGCTGACATTTCATTTTCTTCTTAAAGGAAAGCTGAGGTAAAAGAGTACAGGAATACACTTTCCAATGTTGCTGGCCAGGGGTGGTGGCAGGCAATACGTTTGCTCCCACTGAGAAGACAGAGCTTTGTCCTTGGCTGAGCTGCTCCAGCTCATTTTAGGAACTGCCCCTTACGGTTTTGTTCCCTAATTATGCTGGCATTGCAAAAACTCTTTTAGTTTTGTTATATTCCAAGGCACAGATGTTTTGATGGTGATGATGATGAAACAAGATAAGATAATCCTTGGTAGTAAAAAAAATCACAAATCACATGGGATTCTATGATGCTGGTTTCCTTCCTCATCAGAACTCTCTTTTAAAGGGAAAAAAACAGAGCAAATAAATAAGCTATAACTTTCTGACAGACTTGTAACTGGTTTTTGCACATGGTACTTCCAGTGGCCCTTTATCCTTCCTTTCATACTGAACATCCAATTTCCATTCCTTTCTTTTCTTCTGCTTGAGTTTTCCCAAAGGTGTTTGAGGGTTCTTCATCACTGCAATACGACTTTCCATGTTGAAAGGCACTTTTTTGCAATGACACACAGACATTCATAAAGAGAGACAACACCCCCATGAAGCAGCTATATATTATTCCAACTTTACAGAGAAGGAATTAAAAGAAAAGGAGATCCTACCTTGAGAAGATGTTATCAGGCCACATCAAGAACCACCAGTGTTTGGAACCCGGCTACTCTACAATTAGTCACTCAACATTTGCAACATCCTATGCAACCTGTCCAAAACTACAAGAAGTCTATGTCAAAGGCAAGAGCTTTTAAGTCTCAATGTAGTGCCTACATAATAAGAGTAATTCTTCCTTCTTCTCCTGTCCTTTTATCTTTTCTGTAGTAATTGTTTTCCATTTTTCTTGTGTTTGTTTTGTATTTCTTTTCCTACAAACTCTTTTTTAAGTCTAGGGAGAAAAATCAGTATTGTGGCCTAAGAGAAGGGAAGCACGTGCAACTCTGATAGAAACTACAACCCTGCGATTCATTAGACTAAAAAGAGTGAGTAGATACCTAAAATATAGTTCCAACCTAAGTACATACATTTTTCTTGATACTGAATGCTGTCATTCATCTTTCTGAGTTAGTAAACCTATTTTTCCTTGGTGTTTCCAGAGTAGAAGAACTCAGTTTCAGTTTGAATATTTTCAGCCCTTAAGTGAAGTGGAGGAGGAAACCAAGTTTTTGATGACAAGTATTATTTCATGCTTAAGCTTCTGATTTAAATAGGAATTATCATCTGGAAAACAGTAGAGATTGGAAAAAAGTTCTTTTCCTTTTCAGTTTCAAGTTTAACTTCTACAGTATTTGAGCCATCCCACTTCTCTAGGCCTTTAAAAATATTCTAACAAAACATATGAAACATGGACTTCTAATAAAATGTACCAATGTTTTAAACATCACAATCTATAGTTCTTTCTTAAACATGACTTAGAAAACTGCATGGGTTGGGGAGATTAAGTAAACAACATTTAAATTTATTTCTAGTTGACAACTACTTAGTTTATTTTTAAATTTATTTTTCACAACACTGACTTAAACATCTGCTTGTATTTCAGTAGAATGTATACAAACATATGTGCGACTTCAGTATCTTATTTTTAAATTCTTTTTGTCATTGCAATGCAAGCTATTTGTTTGTCAGACAACATTATATTTCAGAAACAACAGCAGTTTTTGTTTACCCCATAAAACGATAGTAAAGGCCTTGATCAGAGACATGCTGGTGCTTCTCTGAGTGCTTTGTGTTTTTCTAACATCAGTTTCAAGTTAATCTTGCTTTCCAAGCAAGAAATATGAGAGATTTAGATTTTATATCTTATCTTTACAGATATACAACTCCCAGCTCTTTCCCAGGTGTTCTTGTACCACCCTTATAGTTGTTGTCAATACGACAGCTATTTACAACTGCACTATTTAAATATTTACTACTTTGTCAACAGCAGCTGTAGGAGGAAAGCTGAATACCTGAGTGAAGAACAGTTTGTCTCCTCAAATAGCTACACTGCTGTCCCTATACATATAAGAGCAGATACAACCTGTGACAGTTGTGCTAAGGACAAAAAAAAAAAAGATAAGGTAAATGTGAATGGAGAGTGAGATATAAAGAGAATGAAAAGTCTACTAGACTAATTAAAGTCTGTTCTGAAATAGTGTCTTTTCTTCTATTCTCTAGTTTTAATTCTCATTCAAGTCATCTACTGTCAAATGGAACAAAACCAGATTATTATTTGTCACATACGACATATTTATTTCAAAGAATGCGTAGCACTGGGTTCAGGGGCATTCTCACACAACTGCCATCAAATTGAATATTTAAAAAAATTTTGTTATGTCTTTGAAAATAAGTCCTAAGGAAAAATTAGGCCCCTGGGAATATAGCACTATGATTCACATAAAATAAGCTCAAATTCCATCAGGGTTTTCTGTTCTAGTCTATCTGTGATGGAAAAACCTAAGAGTGATAGTATTTTGCTCATTAGAAATCATATTGAAGCTGTTCTTAAAGTAATGTGCTCCTCTGAAAGAAAAGAGTTCATCATATAACCAAAGGTTTCATGAGAAGGACAATTCTTGTTTTACTGTTAGAAGCTGGGATGTGTGAGTGGGGGAAGTACTACATTTAATCATTATAAAGATGACAGTATTTCGAATACCTAATACCAGAATCTCTCTAATATTAATGATACATTCCTATTCTGCTGTTCTTTCATTTCTATTTGGAAACATGGTCAAACTTGGAATTGCATCTGAGTAGAGCATCTACCTTAGGTAATTTACTCCATCTGGATGATGTTTTTAACTTTTCTGACTTCAGGGATGGGGTTACTCAGCTATTCTTAGTATATTTTACACTGCTATAAACTAAAGGTACTATATTCACACACCAAAATACAGGCAAACAAGACTTTCTAAAGTCATAGTTCATTGTGGTTTTTCTCCTTTTTAAATCTATTATCCAACTTTCTCCACCAACAGAGACAAGACATGAGAATAAATAGACTTTTGGTCACTTGTTCTTAGGTTTCTCTTTGCAGGGTTCATTATACTGTAATGAACAGCAGAACGGAATTAAGAAGGAAACAAAAAAACCCCACCAAACCAACTAAACAAAAGCCCCCAAAACATTCTAATCTTTCCTGCAATACAATGTAATTGCAACTCAAAGTGGTCATAATAATGCACTTACCTTTTGGAAAGGAGACAGATTTAAGATTTCAGGGATAGAAATTTATCCTCCTAACAGCAGAAGAGTAGGTAGCAGAAGTATTAAGTTTTGTTCCTTCTTCTTCTAATGTGTGTTGTTTAGAGAATCCATCACAAAGCATAACAGGAAGATATCATACTTCGACCAGTTTTTCCTACTGAAAAGGAACATGAGGTGGGGAATATAGATACCTTTCTAGCTGGACATGACATCTGTGGTATCAACTCATCATTCACAGAAGCAGATTAATCAGTTTGGGCGCTACCATATTTAAGATGATGATCTGGAGCACATAATGGTTTGTTTCCTGTTGTTTCTGTCTGCAGATTTGTCAAAGATGAGATAAAATTTGCTTCCCCCCCTTTTCCAGTTTTCAGTGGTGAAATAAATAATATTCTGTACTGATGACCCTTAGAAAAATAAACCCGTTAAGAGTCTGATGAATTTTAAATTAGCATTAAAGATGCTTCCACCTGTGTGAGTTTTTAAGACAGGCTTAATCCTCCAGAAAGGATTCCTTAAACTGTAATTAATTAGTTGCACAACTAAATGCTTTGTAAGATATCAACTTCATACTTCAGAAGGGAAGCAGCGCATTGTAAAAAAAGAAACCCTCAGCACAGTAAATATTTTAAACATAAAACTAATGCCAATACTTAGTCTTCATTAACAAACCTTAATTAATGAAGGTTTAAGCTGTCAATGATGACTCATTGTCACCATGATTATTATTAATAATTTGACTTCAGAACCCTGAGCAACCTTATTGGAAGACCGATAATCTACTATCGTGTGTTTTTACTGCTCCTTTGTTCGCAAGTTTATAATACTGAAAAGATAACTCTTACCTTGTTTTGTTGTTTCTAGGAATACTCCCTGCCCCTTTATCCAACAGGAAATCAAGTTATGTTGGCAGATCTTGGATGCTCTTTTGTTTTGGACCCGGCAGCATGAATCTATCTGTAGAGTTGCTGTCAATCTTAAAGGTCTCCAACCTTTTTTTTCACCTGCTTTCTTACAAACAGGATATGTGGTTCAGGCTTTTATAACCTCACTAGCAAACTGACGGTCTCCTTCAGTATTTGCCTGCAAGAGAGGAATAAAATATTTATGTGTGCACTTGCACTGATAATTCACCTGTCTTGCCACAGATCAGCATGTACAGAGCTATTAGTCCCATTTTATGCGATATAAACCTTTAGTAACATTCATATGAGAACCATACTCTAAGTCTTCCTGTTTGTGACATTATGTTTAATTCAGCAGAAGTATTTAGATACCTCTTAAACTAAATTACAGAACTATTTTTCATAGGAGTGCTGTTTGGCTCTTTATCTCTTGAGGTTTCTGAAACAAGTCTCAAAGTCCATTGCTGAGAGAGCCTAGATGAAATGGGAATCAGAGACATGATCTGTTGCCAGTTCTGGAAGGTCAGGTTAGGATATCATAATATCCTTCCTCCATTCTTTAAAGGCTATGAATTTTCCACAATCCAGAACAGTTGTGGAAAGAGAGGGTAAGGCAGCATGTGCCCTACTGTGTGTATTTGTCTTTAAAATCTAATGAAACATGCCTGTGTTTGGGTAGAGAAACCGTTTTATTCTCAACATCAGAGTAGCTTCTTCCAGAGGAAGCTTGCACTCTGAGCATTTTCAAGATAATCTTTTTGTTAAATTCCGAGGTTTTGGATTTTTTTTGCAAAGAATCTTATTTCCAGTTATGCATAATGTAGAAGCAGGACGGGTTTCTTAGGAGAAAAACTGAACCACGTGACTATGTTTGTCTTTTTGGAACACGTACACTGAAATAACCCTCAGTGTCATCTGAGGAGCAGTGTAAAACATTGCTCTTTGAGAAAGTCTCTTATGTGAGAAAATGTCCTTTGCAGTGTATGTTTATTTGGGATTTTATTACTTTGGAATATTATTTTCATATTAACTGCCTTCAATCAAGGCTTAAGAAATAATTTACTGGATTAGCATTTTATTTGAACATGAAGGAGCAGGTTAGCCTTGATTAATATACTATACACTTCTATTTGATTCCAAAGGTGTTATAGACTCTTAACTACTCAGAGCTCTATCATAATCAAGTGAGTTGATGAGGAGCAATTAATATAAAAATATTGAAAATGTCTGGAACTCTTACATTTTATACTGTTTTTCAGGTTGTAATTATTATGATGAAAACTTGCATGAAAAACTACACTGTTTTAAAGTGGACACAGCTTTGGCATTTACCAGCAATTGAGTTTAGACACCCCACTCATAAATATGAGTAGAATCAAAATTTCTCATTGTTAAACCAAAAAGCATGGGTCCATCACATTTCACTGAAAACTAGGATATAGAACTAGAGCTCCTTTCAGTAAGTGATGCATTCTGTGATCTGTAGTCTAAACTGTGCTTTAATCAGGGAAGAACTCCCTTTTTGTGGAGACTGCAATTCACATGTTTGAAGGGATTGTCTTGAGCCTAGGGAAGGAGAAGGACTTGACCAGTTATAACGACTGGATTTAGCAGCTCCATGTTGTAGGATCAAGTGAACAGATCTGATGCGAGTATGCATCTCAAGAGGAGGCCTCTTGTTAAGAAAAAGAAGGATCCTGAACTGAGAGGAAGCTGGAGAGAATGAGAGATATGCCTTGTAAAAATTGAGACAGTTGCTTAGTTCCTCAGCAAAGAGCATGAGAAGTAAATCTGACATCTGCAGAGGATTCAGAATGAAATGTTTATCAGTCTGAACAAGAATCTTACAAGGAATAAACTCCTTCGGAGAGGAATAAAATCCTTTGGAGATAGTTAGGGGCATAATGGAAAGGTGAACACTGAGAATGCAGCAGGGGACTTCTGGTTTTGTAGTCCTGGTAGTGTGTTAATAATTCTGCTCTCCAAAAAAAAATCATTCTTGTACAGTATCAGCTTTGACTGGCTGCAGAAGTGAGGTCTATTGAATTGAACATAATCTTGGTAGGTTATTTTGGGCAGCCTGCAATAGATGGAAAGCTCCATTAGATAGCAAGAAATTATTCGTTGCAGGCTGTAAAATTAATCGTGAATATGGATTTTATAAATACACTTCTTATTTTTCTTTCTTGGCCTTTGTATCGGTGCTACGTTAAAAAACTTAGTGAGCCAGTAGTCAGCTTAAATTGCTGTTATTCAGGATAATAAAGACAAGGACAAATCGTGCCTAATTTTAGAAAGACATGACATAAGGTAATGCTACTCCATCCACATCTATCATGTACAAAGACATTTTCTCTTCTTTTGAAAGTCCTCAAGTTATAAACTGCTGGGTGCATATTCTGGGAAAGTATCTCTGACTGCTTAGCTACTTATGTGATCTTTGGTAAACATATGCTGCTGATGTATCCAAGATAAGAATCTATATGTCAAGTGGACATCCGACTTGGCTGGAAATAGCTCTTGCTATTTAAGTTCCTGAAGAAGGTAAATGGAGTACTATTAAATACTGATGTGCACAGAGGTACATGAAGGAGTAAGTCTGTGCTCAAATGGAGTCAAACAGCACTGTTTGGCAGAAGTCTTGGATGATCGAGTGAAGCTGACTGAGAGATCAATTGACAAAGTAAAAACAAAGCTTATAAAGTAGTATTTTGTTTGTTGTTTTAGGGAAAGACAAGCAGAAGCATCCTAAAGCAGGCATGAAAGACCACTCTATGTTGGAAAGGGAAGCCATACTTAGAAAGGGAGAGAGTGGATCTTGAATTTCTTTCTCTGGGCTTAACTAAGTCTTTCTAATCTTGATATTAGTGTATGGGGGCAGGGAGGAGGGGGGAAGTACATTATGGATGTAGTGGGTTTTTTCTTGAAAATACAGGGTGCTATCTATGGAATGGAATAGAAAATCTGGCAGTGCCTGTGTTAAGTATTCGTGTTCTAGGAGATGGTAAGCCACACTTATCATGAAGTTCCTTCAACCTGTATATTTCTGCATCAGTGGTATATATGAAACTGGAAGATTTATACTAATTTTTTGAGGAAGGAAATATGTGGCAGCAGCCAAACATGTTATCTATAGATATCTATATCTAACTTCTTTGATGAGATAGCAGAATGTTGCCAAGGAGCATGGAGCTAAGGCAGTGGCTGACCAAGGGAAAACTATAACATTGCTGAGATCCCAACAGAGGAGGTCAGCAAGTTTCCAGAAACAAGACCATTACTAAAATTTATATATTTAAAGTGCTTTTCTGGTTCTGGATGAACTGTGGCAGGATGGAACATTTTACTGTTGTTTCTTAAAAAGGTAGCAATACTTTAGCGGTTCCCAGCAGTCTCCTCCAAACCTGGAATTTGCTGTACATAACTGGAAACCTCAAGGGAAAGGTATTTTCACCCTTATTGACCTGTAAAAAGTAATTTCAAAATTTGTACCTTCCCTTTCCTACACCTTAAGAAATTGAAGAGCCCTCCTGAATCCTTCCTCTTTGTTTTCAAAGAAGAAAGTCTTTGCTATGCCACTAAAAGAAGACTTCTGGGGACTGCCTTAATTTTTTCTTAGAAAATGAGTATTAAAACTAAATATTACATTTTTCAAGTGTAATTGGAGAAAATGCAATTTTAACAGGCAGATAGCACAAGGCTCCAATGCATTTGACTTCATAAATCTGTATGTCTTTACCTAAGAAGTCATTTAGTTGAGTTCATTTTTGCAATGTATGCATGTTGCCAGCAGGTTGTACTTTCCTAAGACAGCAGAATGCATGTTTATTCTAGCTTCCTGAATGTGAAATAAATTGCACAGCTGACAACAGAATCAGGCCTCAAATGCCTACTTTCTCAATCACTACTCAAATGATAATGTTTCTTTGAAAAATGATGTCATTTTCAATGCTAAGTGGTGATGTGGGAAACCCCCTTGCAGAGAATGAAAAAGAGACTGTTCATAATAAAAGTCTTGAAAATGGTAGGTATTCTTGCAAGATGTAATGACATTTCTGTTTGAAGTGGGAATATATTTTTAATAATTAATCTCCTCATACTTGCTGGGGAAAATAACTACAGCAGAAATGCTTTGAGGGGAGTTTATGCTGAAGTGGAGTCTGCTCTGGTTCTAATCTCATGAATTTATCGAAGTAGAACTCTTCTAAGCTTAGCATGTGGGTCTTTGCTTAGATTGCAGGTGCAAACCTGGTGGTCCTTGTGTAGTGAACATAAATGAGCAACAATGCTACAAAAGAGAGGTTGGCGTAAAACAGCTGCCGGAAAGAGTGAGGCGTTTCAAGCCAGCCTCAAATACTGCAGAGAGCTCTTCTGACTCTTACAGTGAATTTTGTATTTAATGATAAAACTTTTTAAAAAATCAGTGTCATTTGTGCATTGTAGACAAAGTCCTGAATATCACTATTTTACTTAAGCCAGTGTTAAGCACAATGTTATTTCATTATCTGCTCCTGAAATTATGGCTCCTATTACAAGCAGTATCATGGGTTTCCTGTGGGGAAACCACAGGGGTTTTTTTGCGAATGCTACAAAACCTTATTATCAAGGACTGTAAAGAGAAAACTTCTTATCTTGGTAATTCTGCACTGTCAAAATTTCCATTGAAAGCTAACACTGCACAGTTGTGCAGCTTTGGATGGTTTTTTTTGTGTTGCATTCTGAGATAGCTGAGCAGTCTCTGCATAACTAGCAGAGAGAAAACAGAACAAATGCCACTTCATCCAGACCTGCAGAAGTATGGTCTTTCCATTGACTTCAGTGGATTTTATTTTCTGTTCAGACAGATGCTGTGTCCTGAGAAAGATGTAATCTGTAGTGATATTTCTTTCAATAGCCACAAGAAGAATTAATTTCCTATTAAAGTTGCTATAGTTCATTTACCTGGCTTTAGGAATTTTGCAATTCCCCCTTGACACACTTATACAGAGAGTATGGGAAAACATTTTCCCCTGGACAGCCAAAGACCTGATTGTGCAGCTATTCCTCATGTCAGACATCCTAGAGAAGCCAGCAGGCCCCACCCTGTGCTTGATATCAAGCTTGCACCCCTATCAACTTTGACCAAAGTGCAAGAATAATTCATGAGCAAGATAGTGTCCCTAAAAGACTGAGCCTGTGCTTTTAAAAGTTGTTTGGGACTACCACGAGCAGGTCCATATGGATCAGTTGAAGTTAGAGAACACAGACATGTGTATGGGGCCTGGAGCCTTGTGAAGAATCTCCCCAGTGTATGTCCCTTCCTATAGCACTAAGGCTGACTCCTCAGCTGTGCTTACTGCCACAGTGACTAAGGTGATTCTAGTTCTGCAGTGCATCCTTTCCCTGGCTTAGCCTTCGTAGTGGACTTTCTCATCCATTGCTTCCGGCTAAGAGAATGTCAGAAGCTTGACCTACCTGTTGCAGCGAGTTAAACTTGCTCTTCTGCTTTGAGTGAAATATTCCCAGGTACAATTTTGAATTAAAATAACCCTTGTTTTGAGCAAAACAACACCTGCACTCTGGTGAATGACTGACATAACTCAGGTTGCTGTCTCTGCATCTGAACTCTGAGCCTCTTCCACTACTTCTCAAAGCCTGTGTTATCACAGCATGATTCACACTGGGTCTTAATTAGACTTTGGCCTATCCCTCTTCTGGACACAACAGAAGTTCTTAGCTCTTTAAAAGCTGCTGGATACCTAGGCTAGGCTGTCTTGTCAGGGTTCTTGTTAGAAGTCAGACACTGCTGGACATGTGTCTGCTCCCACCTTCCTTTGCCATGACAGTGCAGGTAAAAAGCATTTGAACTACGTGGTTTCCTCATCTAAAATACTTCTGCATTTTATCCCAGATGGACACTGTTCACCTAAGATGACACAGTTGCCAGAGGGCAGCAGGAGGACCACAGCACTTTGTTTCTCCAAAGTCAGAAACAGTGACAAGGAAATAAAAAAATGCACGAGCCTGCCTCAACTTAGTCTGTGATTGCATATATTTACCAATAAGACAAGGTATCTCTACAGTGCAGCTGAATGACTGCTTCAATCTAATTAGTGTGCATGTAGGTTAAGATGAAGATTTGAAATAATGACTGTGAAGCTAACCCTTGAAAAGTGGTCAGTGTTGCATTGGAAGAGTGAATTTGAACTGAATCACGCAACAACTGAACCTTTCAGCTTAACAGTGTTGTGGTTGCATCTCTATTTAAAGAATTATCTGGTAAGCAGATAAAAGTGCTCGGCTCACCACATTTATTGCTGTTAAAACATTGTTTTCTTACTATTTCCTGTTCAGCCGCACATTTGGGCACAGCAGAGCATGTGCTAGTTTCCTTGTAGTACAAACCGTCAGTGACTTGTTGGCATTTCAGAAAGTAAGAGCATAGGTGCGTGGAAAATGGCTGTCTCGCCCCACAAAGTGTTGTAAGGCTGCAAAGTGATTGTTCTACACTGACATGCATGTTCCGGGATTTCTCAGAAACTGAAGTATGATATATGTTTAAGGTGTTTTCTTTGGGCATGAGAGTCTTGGATTAAAGTTTCTGCATGGAGAAGGCAGGACATGGACTGAACTTATGTCCCCATGTGCTACCTGAAAAAAGCAGTTGTAGTCCCCATTAGGTGTCATGGGCGGCCTTACTCTGTCACACACAAATGCTGCATCTTCACTGGGAGAAAGTTTTCCCAACGGAAGTGTCATGACACATTTCACTAACCTTCCTGTCTAACAAGCCCATATTCTCTTGGAAGTATGGCACTTCTCAAAAACTGATCAGCTCTATGCAAACTCTGTTGCTGCTACTTCAAATTCATAAACTAGCAGAATAATCTGATGACTTCAATTTTTGCTTTGCTTCTAATTTAGGCTACTACGGTCTTTCTACTCATGTCCTGTGCCTAATAACTCTTATTTTGAGTCTGACTACTTAAGAAAGGTGTTTTTCTCTTTTATGAAAATATGCTACTTAGCAGTATTTTTTGTCTTCTGTTTTGTGTGTGTGTAGCTCCCACTTCCATAGTTGATGCTTAGGAAGGAGTTACTCTGTGTGCTATTATTGGTGCCAATAATTTTTTGCTGTGTTGCTTAGTCAGTACTTTATTAGCAGCACTGTCCAGAGATGCAGAAATATTTGCCTGAGCGGCTTTCCTCCTTTTATACTATAAAGAACAAAATTACATAGTATTTAAAGGTGATAGGCAATTGTGTGATTTGGTTGCTATTTAGAAATTTCTGTTCAGAAGCTGATTTAACTGATGAATAAAAAATGTCCATCCTTCTACACCACCACTGATGTACATGTGCATGTAGGTTCAGCTCTCTGTGTCAGATATGACCAGGGGGAGCAAAGATATTGTGGCTGGGATGGGAGTTGAATGACACCAAAGCGGCCAGCAGTGCTACCCCTCTGTGTGAGCGCTGCAGAAATAGACGGCATTTATTTCTTTGAAACTGGTTGTCATTTTAGCAGAAAGTGTGCCAAAACTATGTAGCTCGTGGAATACTCCTCAGGCTAGGCTCTGCAACTGCTGAAAAGAAAGGTCTTACTAAATGGAGATCAGAAACTTGATAGCATTCCCTTCAAGCAAAGGAAACGGGTAGAGCAAGTTGTTTTCCAACCTTACCTACATCTCCCTAGCAGAGAGGTGGCATATTATTAAGTAGTTCAAGGAAGTAGAGAGGTATAGGGAGGTGGATTACATGCTGTATCCACACCTCAAGGGGGGGAGGGGGAAGTACCAGCACCCCTGAAGCTTGAAAATTAAGTGAGGCAAGCAGGGGAATGTTGTTAGTGTTACCATTTGATCTTTGTGCACTGAGCTTTATTGTCTTCTCAGTACATGACTAAATGCATGCTTAAAACTGTTCATCTTTGCTGTGAGCCAAGCATTCTGGATAAAGCATCGGTTTTATACCACACTCGACTCTACTTGAAGTGCAACTTTATTTTAGGAGTTATAGCACCATTCTAAAATGGAGAGAAGAGAGTAAATTATTTTCTGTCCCTCTTGGAAACAACTCTCCATTTTAGCTGAACAGTCACAACCTGGGTATTGTAGCTTCTTGGGGAGAAAATAATTGTGGTAAAGGCTGACCATTCTGGTTTGCACCTTTCTCATACTGAATGCTTTTATTCTGTGTTTGAAATGTAAACATCATGAGTTTACACTGTAGGGCAGTTCACAGAGGACTATTTGATCACACATAGATGGCAGGTTCTGATGTGCCTTGCAACCACTTTTCCTGGAGTTGTGCTACAACTCAGTAGCAGTAACAAAACTTTGGAGTGCAAAGCAAAGCTGGAATTTTCTCCATATGTATATGGACTACGTTTAACCATTATTAACTTCCAGTATACATCAAAAGTTTGCATTGATAACATCGTTGAACAAACATAAAGTGTTGACGTGCAAAACCCAGAGTTTCCTTCTCCACAGCTGGAGACTAAGGAGGTTCTTTTAAAGAAATTGTTGATAGCTTTTTTTTCAGTTCAGAGAAAAAAAGCTGACTGAGGCCATTTGTAGCTCACAAAGGTTTCTATTTCACTGGTTAAACATGTATAATTGAATGCATGATTCATATGCTGATTTTTTTTCCCCTGCTATCATATAATGGAATTCTGTATTTTAATGTGCCCATCCGCTCAGCTTAGGCAATGCTGAAATCCAGAGACAAGCTATACAAAAATGAATCTTTACTGAAGTGTTTTTCAAGGCTTGATATAAAAGACTTCCTACAGGACTGTCTATTCTTGAAACATATCAACACACTTTATAAAGTGAAATCAGTAAATGATGTGCATCCAAGGTTGATTTGCAGTCAGTTCTGATATAGAATACACTTCTTATCCAGCAGCAGCTCTGTGAGACTGTTTAAAGCCATGATGGAAGGATGCCATCAGATGAGGTATGCAAGTTGGCTTCTCCTGAGTAGAGGTAGTAACACATGCTTTCCTCCATACACTGGAGTAACAACTTCTCTTTGTACAAACAGATCTATGGTATATATGCAGAGTTGTGGCTCTGAATTTCCCCTGAGCCTTACTATATTTGCAAGTTCAGACCTCTGATGACTTGCTGAGAGCACTAACTCATGTCTAATTTAACACAGGAGAAATCTGGAGATTTAATGCATTTAAAGCTAAATGAGTCCAGGTTTTCAGGAAGGGCATTATACTAGTACTTCTAAAATTCCTGGAGTGAGGGAGTTTCTACCCTACCTAGCAGGCTTGTGTTTTATAACATGACTTATGTATCAATTCAGTAATATTTCCCTGTGGTTGTAGAAAGCCTGACAAAGTAACTATGAAATACTACCTCACTTTGATGCCAGTGTTTTTAAAGATGTCGTACTGATGATTTAGGTGGTTAAATCTTAAGTTTGGGGAAGGAAGGGAGAGGAGCAGAGCACTATTATAAGGAATTTCACTAATGCATGGCTAGCAGTACTTACAGTACCATCCTTTTGTGTCTCTGCTTTCCTGATGATGCACCTGCTGCTTCGACCACCCTGGTCCTGAGGTGGGTGAGGGGCTCCTGCCGTGGGCTGCACAGTTAGGAGTTTGCTATGGGCAGGCTACAGTTTGAGCACTGTCTTTCCTGACGTGACCTGCCTCCCCAGCTGCAGTGCAGGGCTGGAGTGTCTCTCCTGCACTGATTCACGAAGTAAAGCTCTAATGACAGTGAAGCACGTGACGGGAGACAACTGGGCAAGGCTGTCTTACCCCATATGAAAGACCTGACAGCACTAACGGGAGAAAGAACAGAGGCTTGTCTGCATGCATGAGCCTTTAGCAGCATGTCACTGATGTCTCTTGTTAGAAGGCGAAGGGGAGGTCATGCAAACCTTTCAAACTTAGAAAATGCTGGCCGAGTACTGAGATGTCACCTATGCAATTAGCACTTCTTAGGGTGAACTAGTTTCTTCAGCAGTCAAAGAGTTCCTATATTACTGTACCTCAGGGTTATTTTGTACAGATCAGCCATATCCCTCCCTCCCCTCACCAGCACACTGAGGCTGCCAGTTAATTGGCAGCTGCCTTGCTGCAGCTCAGAGATGAAGATGTTTGTTATCCTGGAGTGGAATCAATAATTGTGCTGCTTTGCATCCAATGTCTGTGTTTTCTGGCAAGCATAAGGACTCTTCTCCTATCTTAACCATAACTACTATTAGAGGATTTTGAAATGGTCAATACATCTATCTGTCCTGTGTGAAGACTTTCTTATGATGATAAGCTGATCAGGCAGAACTTCAGATCCTTCCAGCAGACACCTGTGTTAATTTGGAGAACTTTTCAAGCTCCTTCCTTTCAGGCAAGCTCTGTTCTCATCTTTCTGCCTTTAAGCACACAACCAGTCCTGTGCCTTCAGCAGGAGCTAGAGACTTTTCCCAGTGCCAGTGAATTGTCTCATCCTCCTTTATTTCCATTTCCTCCTCCCACCTCTGTTCAAAGGGCGGCTTATCTTGAGATAATCAAAATGAACCAATATGTATGTACAGTAAAAAACAGGTCAAGGCACATAATTCAGTTTATGACAGCAGGAACCACGTGTTCTGAGACAGGTGTTTAAGGTACAGAAAGGGAATTTCTGGGCTATCAGATACATGGTTCTCTTGGGAGAAAAGTACTGGGGGTTTTGTTACTTCATTAGAATGACAAACAAAAAAGCAGAGTGCACTGAGTGACAAAGATGTATTTATTTTCATGACATATTCAGTGCTTTCTGAAGGTGAATGTTCTAGCTCAGAAAGAAATTGTGAAAATGCAGACCAAGGCAAGTTCCTAAGTCTCTGTGCATGCTTTTCAGCAGTACGTTTTGAAGTTGAATTCCTCTGCTCTCAGGAAACTCCTCAGGTTATGGATGCTTGAGTTTAACGATGAACCTCTAACATCTGAAGTTGAATGGGAGTATGGGTCTTGCTGGAAGGGGCACCTGGGTAATACTTCAAGGAAAAGAGAGACAAAATTTAAGATGAGGAAGAGGTAAGGAATAAAGAAAGAGATGTGAGAGAAAGACATAGAGCAGAACTGGAATCATTTCAGTGAAGGACAAAGGTTCCCATGATGTGAGCCATGCTTCTTTAAAGTAGCCAGAGGCACTGAGCCTTGGATGGTGGTGCTAACGTATCCTTCTTGAAATCATTGGGAGACCTGCTGCAAGAGCAAAACTAAGTCCTTACATAAGGACTGTGTTGGGGTAGAGGCAGGAGGTTGGAAACGAGTAATGGACATATAAACCTTATCCATTTATGTGGAAAGTGTTGAATCTTGCCACTTGAGAAAGTGACACATGTTCCAGCTACTTGCTTCTCACCCCAACCTGCTCTGGGGAAATACTGCACCTCCTGCCCAGGGCACAGAAAAGGCTCTGTACACAGGAGCAAAAGACTAACAACCAACAAAACCCCAGAGCTTTTCTAGGTTTAAAAAAGGAGCAGCTGTGAAGGAGCTAATTCTTGATGATGTCTTAGTTCTCTCCACATGGTTCATTGTGGGTTATGTTCATTGCCAGAGATTAGAAGATTCAATCTCAAACCTCTGAAGAATAACACCCCGACCAGGTTTGCTATGGAATTAAGGCAACAGTAAATGCAACACATACATCCTTGGGTTTGGGGGGGTGGGGGACTTTTTTCGTGTTTGTTTGTTTGTTTTTCCTCTGGTGAGAAAGCTGATTGACAAGCAGCACAGTGTATTTCTACCTCAGTGGTGTCAGTGCCACTGTTTGTGGTCTTACTGTTATTGTCATGTGCTTGATGTGTTTTGTGGTACAGGTTTATTCCATTTTTAATAAATCCAGGTCACTTCATACAACACATTGTCTTTAGAGCAACTTCTAGTGACAGACTCAGAAGCCATGAAAAAATAAGTGTCAGTTGTGGAAGGCTATAGACTTAAAAGGCAACTAGGAAAGGACAAGGAGTCCTGCACAGTACTGCATCATTTATAGCACTTTTATGTAAGCATGTCATCTTCCTTGATTTATGTGTGTGTATATTTGGACTTATTTTCTTCCTATTATCCCAGAAATTGATTCTGTTTTGTCACGCTTCTGAGATATTTAAAGACTGCTATACTCCATCACCTGCCTGTGTTACAGTAAGTACACTGTAACAAATGCCCAGATGCTCCATTTCCAGAGGAAAAGGGCATTTGTGCCTGCCTGTAGAGTTGAGGACAGCTGGTTTTGCTACTGGCTGGGCCATGGATGCCTCTGTTCTGGGATCAGAAAAGGGGCTGGTATTCACGTGGATATCCCAGGATGTGTCCTCCTTTATTCTGCACTTGGAAATATTATCTGAATGTGATGGTTTGGGGTGTTTGGGATTCTGGTAGCCAAATGGGAGTAAGTGGTGTTACAGAAGTGTGCAGGGTGGTTTTGATGTGTCTCCAATGTGTCAGATTTATATGCCGTCTCTAAACACTGTGCACCCACAAGCACTGTGTTTGGGCTTTGTCAGCTGTGGTGTCACTCTGCTGCTCAGCACATTCCTGCTAGGACAACCATGGACAGAAGCATGGTGAGACGCCTTCAGTGGCACTTACAAAGGAAGGATCACATTAGTATTTACTGAGTTGTAGCTTACCAGAGAGGCATAGAAATCCTACTGTTCTCTGACTCTTTTGGTTATTTACCATGACAGATTAATCTAAGTTCCTGGTTGAAACCATTGAGCACTAATATGGTTATTGTCCAGCCACTTTAGAGGGAAGAAGGTCTGGAAATTTAAGAAGATGAAGAGGGGCATGTGGAAAAATCACTTAGAGATTTCACCCCCGGGCATGAAACTGCTTTCTTGGAAGTAACCTGTGATAGAATATAAAGAGCACCATCTATTGATGCAAAAGAAAATGAACCACTTGTATACAAAGCCTTTTTTATCTTTTCCTTCTCCTTTATCAAGGTGTTGGTTGCTTTCTGAATGTAGGCTTTAATCTGGATTTTGGTTGTCAGTAGCAAGATGTTTTAACTATTGACTCCTCTTGCTAATGGTGCTGATAGAGAAGATGGTGTGTTTTATCTGTACGAGGTCTGTTCTGGCCCTCAGCAATCCCAGCAAAGAAGGGGCCTAGTTAGCACCCTTGATATGCATAGATATGCCTGCTGAATATATCAGATGCCTGCATTATCCTTATTGTCATGGCAGTTTCTTTCATTATCAGCTTAGAAAAGCATGTCAAGCTTCCACAGACTGTCATGGCCTCTTTCCAGTGCCAGCTCCCCTCAGCCTCCTGGATGAAAGCTGAGTGATTGATGACAACCTCACCCAACAGCTTTATGTGCTCCGTGCTGGAAACACTCCACAAACTTCAGGGACTTCATTCTGACATAATCTGCTGTGTGAGGGAGTGGGTCATGAGGTTCCTCATGCTGTCAGCTCCTAGACCTCACTGTGCTCACCTTAGAAATTTGGCATCATCTGAAAATGAGGAAAGTGTTTCTAGAGTACTCATCGTCTCTCTGGATCTCAGTCAGCCTGACATGCTGTGGATGACTATCTGTGTTTTCTGTCCATGTCCTCATCGCTGACTGGTTTTCCATCGTCAGGGCCTCTTGTTAATGGGCATGAAGTTGAATCATCCAGAAGTCCTAAATTAGTTAATTTAAGTTTGCATTAAGTGAGCTCTGACAGGAACGATGAGACCTTCACAGATACTTGGGTCTCATATGTTGTAATCTCTCTATCCTGTTACTGCCTGATGATATATGAAGAATGAACATGGCCTTGCTTCCTATTTTACGGAAGCACAAGGCTGCCTCTTTTGTTGTACACCAGCACCACTTAGTGCTGAGATGTTTCAAAGGTCATTAATGGAGAAACAACTTTACACGTGATGATATTCAATTTCTAAGCGAACCCTAAGTTCATGAGGCTTTGTGTTATAGGTAAGTTTGTGCGAGCACCTAATTATATTTTGTTCTGCCTTTGCTCTCTCTTCCCTCCCTGCTCCCAGTTTATAGAGCTTGCAGCCTCTTTTCCTACTGATGCAGTATATCTGTCAAGTGCACAGCTTATGCACTGGAATCTGGGGTACAACTCATTTCTTGGGCCACCCCTTTTCTAGCATCAGCCCATCAATTCCAAAACTATGCATCCAGCAACTGATCAGTTACAAATTTAAATATTCTGGGTGCTCTCCATCTCTAAGTTTCTGTGATCTCTAATGTATATGGATAGATTGAATAAAGTCAGAACATAAACAAGGGAGAGAGAATCTTAAACTGATTATTCTGGTTGGGGCAAAAACCCAAAGGTGAACTTCTGGATACTGAAGTGCTACCAGCTTGAGGGTTTTTTCTGCTCCATTAACCAGCTGATTTAGTAAGAAGAATTTTCTTCTTACAAACCTTGCTTTACAGAAACAGAACAATCTGCTGGGTTCAGTTTAGTGCAGATAAGAGGGGGAACTAGGGTTGGTTGGTGTGTTTGTTTTCCTACTTATATCTTTTATCTCTAAACTGGAGAAAAAAAAAATCAGATCTAGAACCACAGTAAAATCAAGCACCTCTGTTCCTAGGAGGAAAAGGGACCAGTAAAGCTATTCTGAGCCATTCAACTATGAACATATTCTTCCTGATGTCAAGAGATTGTAAGCCTCGAATGAAACTACTGCTGCCTTACCTTGCTCCAACTCATAAATAAACATGAACAAAGGAAACATGCAAGACTTTTATGCATCATAAGCTTATACCAACTGATGTATCTGGCAACTTACGTATTAAAATACAACACTCTGAATACAAGTTCAAGATGTTTCATAGCTAATCATTTCCTTCATTGTTGCAGGTAGCACTTGGTGGTCACTTTTTGACAAAGTGAAGACCAGCTAGTGTTTGTTTGCAAACAGTGGCCCCTAAAGCAAGACTGGAAGAGTGTGTGCAGGCCACCAAACAGAGGTCTCCTCTTAGGGATTGGACACCGTTGTTTGTGGCACACCAGGTTCTAAATATTTGGACAATGTCCAGATGTTTTGATTACAATTTTCTGAGTGTAAATAATCTTCATTGTCCTTTCCAAAATCCTCCTTGGCCTGGTGCCCATGTGTAGTAGAAACCAGCAGAGTACAGAGGTGGCAGCTGCAGAAAGACAGAAAGATCTCTGGAATCAGGGCATAGGGGAGATGGAGACTCCTCTCATTTAATGTGCAGAGCATCCATACAGTGAGGGACTAGGGCCTAAAAACCTTCAGCCAGTATGAAAATCTACCAAGCTGATGAAAGCACTTCCTCTTTTTATTTCAATATGAAGGATGTTGAAAAAATCCTTAATATCTTATTATGGAAGAGCCCTTATGCTTATATAATTCTCTCTTTAGATCTTTTTTTACTATCTTCATACATTTTATTTTTCATCCAAGAGCGGGGAAATGCAGCGATACAACTGTATAAAGTTTCTAAGTTTGTCACAGTTATCTGACAAATATCTACAAAAGCCTGCCAAAGGCATCATATGTTTGCTCTGTGTTCTATTTATGCCATTTTCTTATTTCATTGTAAGACTTCTTTGCAACTTCCTGTTCACTTAACAAGTGAATTGAAGGAAGACATTGTTTCTTCTTTTTTCTACACTAAATATTAATCTGGTTGTAGTAACTCTTTTGTCCACTAAAGAAAATCAAATGGAGAATTGGTGAGAGATTTCATAGGTAGAAAAGTTCAACATTCCACAAAAAATATATTTAGTACTAGAAACTGGTTTCTAGATTGGATAGAAGAGTTTGTGATCTGTATTGGGTTTTGCAATGAGTAATGCAGCTATTGTGTCTTTGCATTCTGACTGACAGGAAATAACGGTATAGTTTAATTTTAAACTGTTTCATTATCCTAAAAAATGTAGTTAAAAAAAAAAAAAAAAAGTTTGTCTGGGGGCTTTTGCTTTGTGTTTGAACTCTGTACCTCTTTCTTGAGGTGTGAATCTCAGGCGGGTCTTGCAGCAGAGATTATGCTGTAGGCACTGCAGTGTGAAATAGTCTATTTCATTATACTTTTCTTCTGGTATAGTTTGGGGGTTTGGTCTCGAACTGCAAGGAAAGATTTAACACTCTAACAAAGTAAAGCTAACCAGAAATACAAAAGTGTTCTAGCTGTGTATCTGACTTTTGCTTCATGCCAAAGAGTCTGCAAGACTTAAAATTTTATCTTGAAACTTTTTCTCTAGGAAATACTTTTATTGTATTATAATTCTAGTCCTGGGAAATTTTGGGAACAAGTAGGATAATGAGACTTCATGTGTTGTCTTGGTTTCGATGTTACTCGTTTGTTTAGTAGCAATTCTAATACTTTTATGGTTATTCTCATTTGTGTCTAGGGCCAAAAAAAAAAATCTAGATAAAATTAGCCCTGTCTCAAAGAATTCCTGGTTGCTCCCACACATGAAGTTTGTGGAAGACTGATTCTTTAGTTGGATCCCTGAGCTGCCTATCCAGGCACAAAGATGGGAAGGAGAATGGCAGGGGCCCTGGCAGGTGAAGCAGAGATGAAATCTCTGCATCTGAAGTCAAAGCTGATCACTGGCAGCCTGGGGGAGGCAGCTCGCTGGTGCCTGCTCATGAACACTTGGTACCTTAGCTAGCCTGTATAAGCCACTGGGCATTCAACAACTCCTAGCTCTTTCTGTACCGCTGTGGGACACAGCCTTGGTCTCTGCCTCAATGTGTCCCTGCTGGGGACAGTTGCACCTTCCCATGGGGGCATGAGCTCCTCTGACAGCCCCAGTCAGAGCCCTGTGGCTGTGTCCAGAGCAGGCTGGCAATTCGGGTACTTCAGGGGACACAACCGTGCTCTGACTGGGATGAGTCTTTAGGTGCTCTGCAGCTGATTCTTGCTTTCACAGGTCCTCCACAACTTCTGATGGAGCACAGAGGCAGCAACAGCTCCTTTCCTGGCTGGCAAAGCCAGAGGAGAGCCATTTGCCTCTCATGTTTAGCATTAATGACCTTTATAGATGTGTGTACCCATCATAATACCATTCTTTTGTGATGTCAGATTTCATATTTGCCAATCTTACATTTACCCAATGACAATATGAAAACCAATATGCACCGTTTCCTATTTGAGTAACTTGCCTGGAAAGCTCACAATTAGAGTTGGTAACAACATTTACTGTAAGAGTTTTCCACCAAAAGGTCACTTCAAACACAATCTAAAATTTTCATTAAAAATTGTTTTGATGTTTCATTTTGGAAAAGCTTGAGCAAGTATTTCTTCAAAGCTCCCCTGTTCTAGCACCATTTCACCATATATTTCTTTCCTTAACAATTGTGGATAAATACTACTTGCTTTTCAGAATCTCATTTTAAATGGTTGACTTTTTGTCCCCTTTGTGGCCAGTGCTTTTTGAAACCTTGAACTTTTTCAAAGGACAAAATGTATTGTAACTACAACTAGTCAGACTAATGTGCCTTTACAGTGCTTAGCACAATAGAAATCCTCATTTCAGTGGCACCCTCTGGCTGCTACTGCAACTACTGCATAATCCTTTTTTAGAAAAAGGATTTGGGAAGAAAGTCAAATGCTCTTCTGAGTTCATTATCAAAACAAGTATTAATTACTTTGAGGGGAAAATGAGAACTCTAAATGGAACAAGGACTGAAGAGACAGGAGGCTATGAAATTAAAATAATACATAAATGTAAGGGAAGTGGAAAAACATGTGGCAAGGAGCAGTAATTGGGGCAACAAAAGATTAGCCAAACAATGAATAGCACCGAAGTGACCTGGATGAAAGGGGACACTTCTATTAAAAAGAGGACCCAAAAGTAATGGGAAAGAAGGATTTGTGTCACTGTTGAAATGAGATGTGAAGAGATGTAGGGAAAGAGAAGTGTGGTGAATTGACGGGTGGAGGAAGAAAAGGGAAATATTCTGTTGGTGCTTTAAGCAGGTTTGGGTAAGCTCTCCAGGGGCTGGAACGTTTTTTGTCCCTTATAGCTGCCAGTAGCTAGCATGTACTATAGATGGTTAACACCTTGTTGAGATGTTAAGTGACTTGCTGAAGACTTCAGTGAATTGGTGTCTGCTGCCTTCTCACTCTTCAAAATGCTGCCTGCCTCTGCATGGTAGTATTTCTCAATAAGCCCGAGGACACCCTAGTGGAAAACGCTTTTATTGGGACGTTAAGTAATGTGCCCAGTGGCCAGCTTCCAGAGAACAGCTCTGAGACTCTCAGTGGGAGAGACGGAGTCTCAGAAATCTCAAAGGGGCTTGTGAGGCCGGATTCTGAGCAAGATGTTGAACACAGCAAGGCAATTTGGAGGACTTAGATAATGGTTAAGAAGATAAATGCCAAAGGTATGAGAAAAGGTCATCGACCTTTCATGATATGCAACCCTTTTTAGCAGTGCTGCTACATAGTGAATAATCCAGTTTCTTCACCTTGGTTGCCAGACTGACTGATAAACCCATTCAAACCTTTGAAATTCAAGCTGATACAATTCACCATGCCCTCTTCAAATCTTAATTCAGTCCTCTACTCCTATTGCCTGTTTCAGCTCTGTTAGAAATAAGTGAGTCTAAAACCTATATTTAAGTTTCCTGCACAAATTAAAGGCTAGCTAACCATGCTGTGTAGACTCCTTGTAGCAGTAGCTGAGCAGTCTCTTCTGATAGCAAAAGCGGTGTGTGGCTGGAGATGTGGTGTCCTGGAAAATTAATTTCTTCCTGAGGGTCTTGGCAACATGGTTCCTATGGGGACAGGCCTCACATTAATACCTCTCAGCCAGTATCTTGTACCTTAGTCTTTCTCCTTTTAATTCCTACGAGTAATTTAGGTCAGGCAAGAGAGTGAGAAATCAGCTCCCTTTTAAGGGTCAGGAAGAAAACAACTGTAAGATGTCCAAGTAAAGCAAGCTCAAATTCGTTAACCAGGAGCTGCACAAAAGATACAAGGAGTTGAATGCTGAGTGCATAAACTGCTAGAGGAGATACCAGCAACCTCCATACATAGAAGGGTTACCATGGCAATGCTAGGCTAAAAAAGGGACCCAATTCAAAAGTCCTTCACTTCTGGGAGTTGTGAGAACAATATGTGAATCCTGCTTCCTCCTTCACCCACACTTTCATTTTGAATGACAAATTGTAATGAAGAAGTAAACTGTCTTGTGAACAGAGCAGGCTCCAGAAGGACGAATAACAGGATGCCCTTTGCCTGGATAGCTTGAGTAGGGCATAGCAGGGCAGATGAATGCACCCTTCAGTGAGCTGTTTTGAACACAGAAAAAGTGGGCTATGTTCCTTTAAAATACCATATATTAGGGCAGGTATTATAGTTTCAATTGAACTCAGTCATTACGAGCTCTCACCACTTGGTCAATGCTGACAACCCGGGGCCTAACTATTCTTAAAATAGTTCTTTATATTCCTGTAGCTACCGTTCCAGCTCTGCTCGTCTTTCTTGTCTCTGGACCTTGCTTCATTACTGTGCTACTGTAAGAGGGAGCATGAAGAATAAACTTGCTTTTACCATCAAGTGACCTTGAAACAGAGTTGCATTTGGAGAATGCTTGGGTTTACTCCTAGAGTTTGTCTGAAGCCCACGGGGGGCGGGGGTTGCATATAGATCTCATGAATACTAAAATGTGGTGTTGAAATGACAGTACTAGGTAAAATCTGTGTATTGTGCAATTCCGTTACCCAAGAGTGACGAAGTTTGGAAACTCTCTGGCTGAAGGAAACGGCTGGTTTACCTAATCTGCTCCCTTTCTGCTATGCAAGAAATATCTGTCTCATAACTGGAAATTTAAGTTGGTAACACAACCCTTTTCTTCCTGTGTCTTCTTTTATTCTTCCTCATGCAAGGCTGTCTAAAGAAGAATTGAACACCTGGATGACTTCACTGTATGTGCGTATCCATATTTGTTTTTAATATCTAGCTTTTCTACGCTACTTCAACACAGAACTAGCTTACAAAACTAGCTTACAAACAGAAATTAGCTTATAAACTAGCCCAGTACATATGTGGTTATGGGTTTGGGATTTCTTTTTTTCTCACTTCTGGCAAAACCACTGCAAATTGGAGAATGTCACTGTGCTGAAAATGACTGTGAGAAAGACTTGGGTTTTATGATCATCTGGCTTCAAAATGTTTTATGAAAAAAATCTTATTTTAATACCCTTGCCTACACTTTAAACTTTGGTGCAAAACAACTGTGAAATAAAGTTTTCATTACCTTGGACTAAAAGTTATGAGTGTTTTCAGAAAGCTTCCTTGGACTGAAAAACAGCAGAAACATTTTCCTTTTGTTTGCCTAAATTTTTGTGTCATTTTGAGTTTTCTGAAAGTCTTACTATCCTAAATCATAGAATCACAGAACCATTTGGGTTAGGAGGGACCATTTAAGGTCATTTAGTCCAGCCCCTCTTGCAATGAGCAGTGACCTCTTCAACTAGATCAGGTTGCTCAGAGCCCCATCCAGCCTGACCTTGAAAGTTTCCAGGGATGGGGCATCTATCACCTCTCTGGGAAACCTGTGCCAGTGTTTCACCACCAGAGAGTGTAGTAAAATGCAGTTCCATGCAGAGCTATCTTTTCTGTAGGTTGCTCATGCTAGCAACACAAGGTGGTTGTACCTCTTAACTTCAAATCCTTACACGTAATAGGGAGACGTAACTCCCATGTCATTGTAGGGGTAGAAACTAAACAGATCTGTAAAGAATTGTCTGTCTATTGGTCTATTAGCTGTTTTCATGCCAGATGCTGTGCAGTGTCTCTAGGCTGTATGATTCCCAGTCAAGTGACTGAGAAACAGGCGTTGCTCTGCGACATCCGAGAGCAAACCTGCATGGAAGACAATAGTATGGGTGCAGTCTGTGGCATGGAATATGCAGGGTAGCTTCCTTGAGTCCAGGTAAGTATGTGAACTCCTGAATACTTTACAAATGCTGGTTAATATGAAACTAACAGGAATTACAGGAACTGGTAGATATTTCTGGTGCTAGTGAATAATGACACATTATTCTAACAGGAGGGGAAATTAAAAGCAGTGATTTGTGGGGTTCAGTGACTATTGCATATTAATAGATTGTCCTGTGAGGAGCTATGAGATTGGTCCATAACTGCTGAGTATATCTCTTGGGTTTTTAGCACTCTCTAAGAGAAGTAATACCTTCACAGAGGTACTACATATTGTTTGAAGTCAAATAGATAGCATCTAATCAAAAGTGTTGATGAATGAAGGCCTACTGAAAGCAAACATCCAGCTAGTACTTGATCTGAATAATAGGTCTAAAAAAATATGCTGCTGTGAGAAGTGCCCACTGGATCAGCTGGGTGCTCTGAAAACAGTATTTGCACCCTTACTGCTAGATTTTGCACTCTTAAAGCTAGATGAAAATAGTATTTGCACCCTTACTGCTTGAGGAGTTCAGCTTGGGATTTCATTATTTTGATTGAAAGAAAGAACTGTTGATGGCTTGTTAAGATAATGAATGTTAGAGCACTAAAAAAGAAAGGCAACTTTTTTTGTTGAAGCCAAAGAACAAAAACCACCCTGAAATCTACAGAATACTTCTAAGGAGGTCAACATTTGCAGTAAAATAACTAGTTACTTTACATCCATAAAACGTGGGGATTGCCTTAATTCCACAAAACTGAAGTACCCTGTTGGCTCTGAGCCTGGCTTATAAATTGCTATACCAAATTAAATTCTGAGGCTCTCAAGAAAAAACAAGTGAGGCTTATTCTGCTTGTATGCAGTGCTAAATCAGTAGGTTTTTAGATATAAAATGCACTATGTCTGTAACTTTCCTGGCAAAGTACAGGAAGAATAGGAGGAGAATATAATTATTTTTTAGTTCAAGGTCATTCATCTTTCACCCTTGGTATTCAGTCTTCTAACAGTCATGTCCACATATATCAAGGAATCTCTTGATGGCTGTGAATGTGATCTAGCAAATGGAGATTTTCTTTGAAGTTGGAAAGAACATAAAGGAAACATTAAATTATTTAATGAATTATTTTGTACTTGAAGGGATGAAAGTACATCTTAAAGCACCTGGAGTTAGATTTTCTTGTAAGTTATTACATCTAAAGTTTAGGCAAGGATGTTGAAGTTCCTGGGTTGCCAGAAACAGGACTGCTATTTCAAAAACTAGATGCTGTACATAAGTGACCATCAGTATTACATTTCTTGCCAAACATTACTGCAAAAATAGGAGTAAAGGACAATATTTTTATATATTCTAAATATTGTACAGTCTACCCATGTGACTATTTTGTACTTAAAGTGTTCTGGACTAATATACATATGCAGACATATGCTTTTCTTTACATTCCAGTTCTCAGTGTCAGGCTCCTGGAGTGACTCAGCTGTTTAAATGCACAACTACTATAATATTTACGTAAAATCTTGTCACTGTCACAATGTATTGCTTTTTCTGTCCAGTAGTCTCCTGGCTAGGAGCTTTAGCTAGAGCTAAAAATGAACTGATAATAGACAAGTCCTTTGTGTGTTCTTTCCCTCTACTAAATAAAGGTTTTCCCTGATTTTCACCATCAGCAGTCAATAGAAAACATTCCCATGTGGATATTTTAGGATTTGAGATGAACTTGGAACTTTTCAACCATTTTCCTAAAGCTGTCTTAAAATACTATTTCATGGTTTGGTGGAACATTAAATTAACAGGGTGAACAAGAGAAACCTGAGTCATAGAGAAACTTAAGGCAATCTATCGTTCAACAGCTTAGGTTTTAGTGGTTTATAATGATAAACTGCCTGAACTTTCTTCTAGTTTCCCTGTTTTCCAGATCAGAATAAAACTGCAAAACAGTTTTGTAATGTTGAATTTTTAAGACACAATTTTAATTATGTAGCATACTTCCTTTGTACTTAGGTAACAAGGACAACAAGAGAGAATGCAGCATGATGTCCAGCATGAACATTGCTGGGGTGTCTCTTTGTTCAGATTATCAGGATTTTTGCAAAACAGGATAGGAAATGTGACAAATTCAGAAGAAAATAAAGGACCTGGAGCAAGAACTGGAGCAATACAGAATTTGACTTAATTCATCAACTCTGGCATTTCTTGCAACTGGTCACCTTCATGCATTCAAATTTTCCATAATTTACATCACATAAGAGACATTAAAAAGCATATTTTAGACACAAAAAAACAAACAAACAAACAAAAAAAACAGCTGCTACTTAGTAATATTTGACTTGTTTTCTTTAGTTCAACAAATTGTTGTTCAGGTCTACCAAGAGTGTTCGGAAATACTTCATTGAAGATTCTTTGCTGTATCTCAACCTTTATTTTTCAGACTATTTTGGGCCAAAGTAGGGAATGTCCATTCTGTCATGACTCAGAACAGCTGTTGCAGGTGCTGTGCCTCTGAATTTGTGGGATCTTATGTTGGTTATGACATGAGAAAAGAGTTGCTCAGGAAATTAAGCTACATATGTCCATATGCAAAAAGCCTTTTGCTCAAATTTAATTGTGTAGGATTACAAACCAAAAATGGCCTTCATTACCATAATGCTATTTTCAGGATACTGTTAGGGATTAGGAGCTTCTCCAGAGAACATGCAGACCACATTCATCAACGGAAAGCAACAGCAATTTTCACTTCAAGAAAAACTTCTGATTTACATAACTAGCCTTGACTCATGATGCAGGTTTTATAAATTACTTTGCCAATCTAAAAGATGCTTGCTATTCAAATTATGAAGCCCCTGTGAGTACAGGCCCATTACTCTGAATAGAGAGGCCATAAAAACATCAGTAGCTCTGACATAAAACTGATGTATTATGTAATAATGCTTCATGTAGAACCTTGAGCTTCATTTATCAGCAGTGTCTGTAGCTGGGTTTTGTACAGGTTACGAATGAAACCCTGAATGTTTCAGTCACATCACAGATGTTAATAAAATGGCATAACAGAGAGGCTGAGCAAGATGGATTCGGGATGTAATGAATCTTTCAAGCCAAATGCTCCCAAAGATTAGTGGAGATGGATGGATGGATGGATGGGAATCTCTACTTTAAAATGATACCGAGCAAATTGATCTGCCGTGGGAGCTGCTGAAGTAAATAGGAAGGCAGGTTTCTTACCTATCACTGGCATAATTCAGCTCATTCTAGCAGCTTTGACATTTCATTGGTTCTTGACCATTAAATTTCCCTACAAGTAGATCAAAATTATAACTGGGAAAGCAAGAAGTTAAAAACCAGCAGAATGCATGTTTGGAAGGAAAAGGGTGAAAAAGGGTAGAGAACAGGGTAGGAAAGAAAGGGTAAAAGAGACAGGATTCAGAAATCTAAAATAAATTTAAAGCTAAAATGTAAACCAACCCATAGAGCTGAAAGTTGCTCCTTTTCTCTTAGAGTAATCCATGTGTGTATTAACAGATTCAGTGACTTAGAGAGTAAAGAGGTAAGCTTCTCAACCACAACCGGAGCCAGAACCTCTCTGAACGAACACTTGAGGTTTAGTTTCACTTCTTGAAGAGCTCTTGACACGTGGCTGCAGCATGGGAATAATGCTGATCCCTGATAGCACTAATTTGTGTCTTGTGTGAGTAGGTATGACAGTAAGAGACTCCTGCACACAGCAGGTCAAGCCTATTTAGTTGCTAGCCAGTGTCAAAGCCAACTGAAACCTGGCCACTTTCCTAAGTAAATGCACTCTGCTTTCTATCTGAAAGCAGCTGAGACAAAATTAAAGTAAGCAATGCCTCCTGTGAATTGCAATGCACCTGCCTTTGCCTTTATGTATTTAAATATTCCACTCCCTACCCTTCCTTTATTTCTAAATGGTCTGATCAGGGGAGGGATGAAGGCTTTCGGAGGTATCCATGACAGCAGTATGTCCTCGCCTAAGACCATACCTTATATCTGTTGTCATTTAGATTTCATTCAAACATAGGAATGTCAAGAAGGCTCTAACAGGATTGGTAGGTAGTATATCTTAATTTCTTTACAAGGTTATGTAGACAGATCTATGGTCTGTGCTGGTATGCTTCTAATTAAATAGAAGGCAGTGGGGTTTCTTAATATCTCACTATTCAACTTGTTAGAAACTATTTATTCTCAGAATAAAGGGAAGTAGCTACATAAACCACAGAATTCTTACAAATGTATCAGGTTCCTTTTGAGTGCCTTCTGAGATACGATAAATCTTACCTGATGTTTTTGCCACTATCTATCTAAGAAGAAAACTAGTTTTACTTTTAACAAGAATGTAGAAAAGCATACAGTTTCATTACTTCTCACATTGAAATATGAGATTATAGTTAATCCTGTGCTTTTCAGATTTGTGCTTTTGATTCCCACAGGACCACAAATCTGCTCCTGAAAGCTTTTTTCTCCTGCCTCTCTCATCTAGAGCCCACATGCTGTTTTTCAAGGTGACACGCTGCTTTTCAAATATAGGAGGAGGTGGGGAAGGAAGGGAGGGGAGAAATCATTCCATTATAAATTGGTGCAAAGTGAAATAAGACTTTAAAATGTTACAAGGAAAACATTTAATCTCCCGAAGGATTACAGGAGCAGTGCATCCCCACCTTCTGCATCCCCTTAATCCTATTAGATAATACCACGAGTAAGCAGCTGGCACAAATGCCAAATAAATGCTTTTGAACTGCTTGAAAGTATGAGCAAAAAAACTTGAGAGGGATATAAAGCATTGTGAGTGTGACCAGAAGCTGGTAGTATATGGCCCCTAGTTGTCTTCATAATGGTTGTTACTCAAATGTGTCTAGTTTAGAATTGGGGACACTATCCCAGTGGTATTAAATACACTTTTAGACACTTTTTTATCTGGATATCATCTTGCATTAAAGTTTTTATGCATTTCTGCTTTCTTTCAGTATTTTGATAAAGTTTCTTTCTCAGCTAAATGAAGAAAATTATTTATATGGGCTCTGCAATTTGAATAAGTTTTCAGGTATTCAAGTTCATCTGTGTACATATCTCTGTTTTTCAGTGTGCCTTGTAATTCCCTAGGCAAAACCGAGGAGGTGGTGAGGTGCTGCTGCTACCTGGTGCCCCTGTTGCTTGGATCAACCTTTGCAGCAGAATGCTCTGGTGAGCATCCTGGTAATTGTTGGGATTTTGTCATTTTTCTTTTTTAATCTGATGCCTCTCTGTTCTTGAAGTAAAAAGTACTTGCATAGCTGTCATTTCTGCCTCTCATTCCACAGAGGAAACAGAGGCAGAAAAGAGAGGAATGAATTGCACTCAGAGAGACAATGTTAACACATACATACAGTTTACATTTTAGTCCTTGTCTTTTCTGTCTGGTGACTTGTTCCTTCTCCCGGAGAATTTAGTCGTTCCCTAACAAAGGGAAGCATGTTGAGGCCATACAGTGTTCCTTTCAGATGTAAACTGTAAAAAGCTTCCTAGGTATTTAACCCCAAACCAGTGAACCTATATTTGTAAATCACACCTGTATTAACACAGATTTTTCCAACATGCAGTCAATTTGTAACATAACTGAACTTCTGAAAAGTCAGATGTGAGTGAAGATCTCCTAATTTCTTATTCTACCCCAGCAAGATGGATAAAAATGGGTTCTTCAGAAATTTCGTAATAGGGTCCCTTTTTTTAAGGGGATTTAAGAGCTTGGATGAGGTGTTTTGGGGTTTTTTGCACCCCTCTGCCCCTTTCACATAGGGGGAAAATTCAATACAAACAGAATCTTGTTGCCAATAGAATATCCCTCTTTTACTTAAGAGATATATGACTTTAAAGCAAAACAATTACATGTGCACAAACTAACATGACTGTGATTATAACGGATACACAGATTGCACAGTTGTAATGCAGATTACAAACTTATCTGACATCTTAGAAGAGACTTGTGAAATGTCTTCTACTCCTAAAGAGAAATTAGCACAACTTTAAACTTGGGTTTCAGTGAAGGTAACTTTAGGTACACTTTCCTAAAATCCAAAGCATCTCTCCAGCTACAAGCAGGGCCCAAACTGAGGAACTAGAGAGGAAAGAGGAAGGGTGAAAATGTTTCATTGTGATAAATCAGACACACAGATTCAGAAGGAGGTAAAAATACACACCTGTGATAGGAATGTTATTTTAAAAAAACCCACACAACAACAAAAACCCCCAAACAACCCATGTCTCTAACTAGTGAGTGTAACATCTTTTCTTTAGAAGTCCTTTTTGTTTCAGAGCACCTTGTTAAAGTACTAAATGGCAAAGACATTGCCAGAGCTCAGGAAGCTGTAAGCCGGAAGCTATATGTATACAATTATTGTTTGCTGATTGCATGGCATAAGTGTGGCAAGGAGTATAGGATTTCATTTCCAAGATGTAAGCTTTTCCTACTTTGATAAATGAGAAGTCACTTTCGGTGAACTGATATGTGAAACACGTCATTTGTCCACCACTTTGCTACTGCTAGGTTTTCTATCAGCCACGGGACTTTTGCCTGCTATAAACCTATGACTAGAGGACACCCTTGTGCCAAAACAGGAGCAATATATAGGACTGTAAGGAAACTTGGGAATTGTTCATGGACATAGTGGGTCTTAGCCTGTGGATAAGCATAGTATTTCAGTATCCATGGTTACTGTTGCAGATTTGAAGATTTAAGATGATGGTGAATTTCACTTTTTATTCATCAGCTGCCAAATAATTGTGCTTTTTTTCTCTTGTGTAAGCACTTCATGTGTTAGCTATATATTGGAAAGAAGGGCTTGTAAATGGATGTTAGAAAAATCCTACTGTATACATATGTTCCATTGCTGCTTGCTTCCAGGTATGGAGGCAGTATTAAGCATGCCGCCTGGCATGTGTAGAGTCCCTTACCCCTTGGCTGGAGATTCTTCATTTCCAACAAGACTATACCACTCAGAATATTGCCTTCAAACTTGTATTTCCCATCATCTTCAGAGATGATGTCTTTAGTTTCAGGCTGTGCATGCTCAGGTGGCAAGGTTAGTTTCTTCTGGATGTTGTTTAGGAGCTGCATGTTCCAGTAGACTTCAAATTCAGCCTCAGAGACTTGAAATCAAATGTACAAGTGAGTAGCGCTGATATAACATTATTTAACAGGCTGTACTGGGAAATTGCTTTATTGTTGTATAGTCTGTAGAAATATAAAACACACAGATCACTTAAAAGGGTCATGTTTGTTGTTCAGCTCCTTTTCTAGCTCTTCAGTTCATGTTTCAAAAAGGTTTTCATGCTCGGTTAAAGAATCATATGCCTCCTGGTGTAATCACATACTAGTGTTGCTGTACAATGGCTTAAAAATAGCCTCTATTATAAGCCTAAAATGTCTGTTAGGATTGCAGAAGCAGCACTGTTAATATTGTATAGCACCTTGGAGTAGGGAAAGGCTAAATAGTTGCTCAACTGTTGTCCTACAACAATTAGTCTGACATCCCTGTTTTTGTGGAGGTGGGTGGGAGAATCCTCTTCAGTTTGTAATTCACACAAATTATTTATTTTGTTAGAAGAGAGTTTTTGAGAGGAACCTACATAAACTAAGCCTGTCACATCTAAAAATGGTCTTGAATTAGCATTGATTAAGCACCAGAGGGGGATACCCAAAGTTATTTTCTATACTTCATCCATGGAAGAAAGTTTGCCTTTTTATAGAGCCAAGTGCAGTAGTATTTGTCATTTGGAGAACTTCCACTAGCACTGACCATTGTGAGCAAAGCAGCAGGTACCTTCTTTGTGCTCATACCTCAGAGGGATGTTACGCACATACACGTCACACTGAGATAAGAAAATGATGAATTGCTGCTTAATTTTGATTAATGTCAAAGCACTGAAGAAACCTAACACCAAGCGAGCATCTTTGTGGGAAAGCCCTTTGAGTGGTTCTTGGTTTCTGTAGAGAGTGAGAGAGGTATTGTATTTTTCCAAGCTTTTCAAGGGCTTAGAGATTCATAGTGATTTTTTTCAAAGTAAGTTAACAGTGTGCTTAGTTTAATATGGAGCTGCAAAGTATACTTCTAAGTACTAAGCAGTGCTTGTACTACATGAACTGTGAAGTACTTTACAGCAGTAAACTACCCCCAAAAGTCAGCACACCTTTGTGCTCCTAAGGTTCTGGAACATTTCTGAAAATGTTAAATTCAGATTCAGCTGCTCAAATGTTACAGCCAGAAACAGTTCGAACCACATTAGTCTCTTGATTCACACAAACTGTACCTTTTCTGCACATTGTTTTAGTGAAAAATAGCTAAAGATTTCTTCACCAAAAGTTGAGAGCCTACAGAACTGTCTGAGAAGTGACCGATTCAGGTATTTTTGGGAGAACACACAACCAAGGAAAGGTATCAAAATAATTCTCTTTGCAACTGTATCCACAATAATCACTGCAACTAGCAAAAGGTGATTTTTAGGTTAGGTACATGTTTTCTCCAATACCCTAGAGCTCCCATTAACTGTTGTAACTCTTTTCTAGAGTGGGGCATTTGCAGCTGTTTGATTTTTACTTGGGGTGTATGGTGGAATTGCTACACTACCGGAAGTCCACGAAGTACCTAAAATTTTTACTTCTCTGCTTGGTCCCTGACATTTTTCAGGTGGTATTTCAAATTCTGCTTTATAGAGCGCTCGCCACACTGCTGCTACTGCTTCCAACTCCTTTTCAGGGGAAGTTCCTCTGATTATAAAATCATCTATATATTGGTACAGTTTCCCATTCTGAGGAAGTGAAACTGTCTGCAAAAGTTCAGCAAGCGCAGCATGAGCAATCGTGGGTGAATGTTTATACCCCTGTCAGAGTCTGTTAAAGGTGTGTTATATACTTTCACAAGTAAAAGCAAATTTGTCTTTATCCTCCTCCTGCTAGGGGACCATAAGGAACACATCTCTGACATCCAGCACTGCCATGCATGGGTGTGTGGCTGCTTGTACTGTGTCAGAGTTGCAAAACTACTAATGGCTGTGCTGGCATTTAAGTGCTGGTCATCAGTTATCAGGTGCTGTCTCCAATCTGACTTTTGGACTGGCCAGGCAGGTGAATTGTATGGGGAGGGGGTTCTGGAAATAATGTGCTATTCTTCCAAGTCTGCTATTATATCAGAAATTCCATTTTGTTCTGCAGCAGGAATCGGGTACTGTGGTACCTTGGTAATTTTTGAATTGGGGAGTGCAGGGGCTGCACAGAGTAGATGCAATATAGCCCCCAATTTCTATCAGGGTTAAGGCTGACATTTGAACCAAACCACCACATGCTGCCACCTGGCAAGCTTCAGTTCTGTCCGATCAAAACATCAAAACACAAAATATTTTCATTGTGCTCTTTAATCCCAAAAGAGTAGCGGACATGGACTTTCACAGTTCGGCAAATAACACTTGCTGCATGTACTCCAGTGACTTTAACTCTCTGCTGTCCAGGTGGTACACCCAGCTTCTCAGCATCCTCTTGGGTTGGTATTGAACTTTGTGCTCCTGTATCTACTAGAAGTTTCACTAGTTGTTGTCAAGGACCAACTGGAATCAGAATGTATTCTGCTTTAATGATGGGCCTAGCCTCATATTAAGAGGAATCCAAGGCAAACAAGGGGTTGTCATTTCCCTCATCATAGTTATCAGGATCACCCCAAATATCACCATCCTAATCCTCTGGGGACACTATTAATTTCCTAATTTGCATGGAATTAGGTGGGTGTGGGGCCTGCATGAGCATCACCTTGATCTTTTCTTCCAACTTTTTTGTCTTCTCCTTTTCTTCCTGTAACTGCTTCTGCAGCTGCTCAATTTTCAAAGACAGTATTAATTCAGCTGCCTTTCTGCCTTATATTTCTTCCTTTAGATACTGTTCCCTTTTATTGTTAATCTTCCTACCCTGACAAGCAGCCTCTAGGCAGGTGCCTAACATCTTCCAAATAATTTTTTCCTTTTCCATCCTTTATATGGCTCCTGGCCACCTTTAGTTGTTCTCCCACAGCTTTCCAATCATGCCAATTATCATGAGCCCATTCTTCTGAGAATCCGGGACTCGGACTTATTCCATGCTTCTGTATGTAATCAGTGATACTACTTGCCATCCTGCTGAGATATATAATAATAGATCATATTAATACTTCTGCAGAACAGGTATAATTCAATTTACCCTTTTAATGTTCATAGCTAGAACAATCACCATATTCTTGTGCAAAAAGCATTGAAGAAGAAGAAGGTAGATAAAGATGGAGTATTTCAGCTAACTCGTGAGAACTGAGGTTTAAAAGTAAACTCTTGCTTTTGTAATCAAGATGGGTGTATTTCTTAAGAGGAAAACAAGACATTTCTTCTTTTTTTAATCAGTACACTTCTCCAAAAACAAGGCATAATAATTAATCTGAAAGCTTTATAGAACAGCAAATGTAAACTTTTATCATATAGCATTTAATTACAAACGTCATGCTTCCATTTTTTTAATTGTCTTTTATTTGTAAGGTTCTGCAGATCACTTTAATGGTTTTTCAATTATTTTTCAATTAATTGATTTTGCTTTCCATGCTCCCTTATTATGGATGCCTGCAAATTACTTTGTGGATGAGTGAGGAGTGTTACAGAAGGTTCTGCTTCCAATTCTTTTTCTGAAAAACAAGCTGGTGAAATGGAGTCAAGCATTCAGCATAAATTAAAAGCTCATACACATGAAATTTGGAAAGTAGTTTGTAACTATAATTTTAGCTGTTATGATAGAAGTGAATTGATGCCCTAGAAAAAATATACTTGGTGAGTACTCAAAGTTTATAGAAATTGCCTAGCTGATGGGGAATGGCTTGAAGTATAATGGCTTCTTATCTAGCCCAAGAATCCTACCCAGCTCCTGGACTCTCAAGGTTAAATTGGAATGTGTTTTATTCTCAATATTAGGAAAAAAAAACAAACAAGGAAAAAAAAATCAAAACAAAAACAAAACCACAAAGTGTAAATGGAATTTTTAAAAGATTTGAGACAAACTCAGAGCTAAACTGCCTTCATTTGCTACAACTCTAAGATGGCTTCCCAGAAAAGGTATGGTCTGTTGTAACAACAAGGATGCAGTATGCAGTTATATAGTAGGGGTTGTTTATGATGCCACATTACCTTTTGAACTGCTAAATTAAGTTTTTAATTACTGAAGTGCTGTGTCTGAAGACAGCCAATATTTGATGTTCCAACAGCTGATAAACACTTCCTGTGACCCATAAAACCATGTTTTTTCTCTGATGTTGCAAACAACCTGGAAAAAAAAGCGCCACCATTTTTTTTCCTAGATGGTGAGAAAGAATCTCCATTCTACTGGTGATCTGTAAACCATTTACTTCGTTTATTTCTGGTATTTGGCTTCCTCCATTGCACTGCATAGTCCTTCATGGAATAGCCAGTCTCTCCTGAACTAGAGAACAGAAAATGGCAGGTGGGAAGGGGTAACTGTTCAACACTCTGCAAAATGTGCATGAAAATGATCAAAAGTCTTGAGAGTCATTAAAGTTTTCTGAAATAACTGGAGGTTCACTAAGCAGAACCATAAGCCACAAGCAGCAACCTGAAGGAGGCTCTTATGCACAAATCAATTTTATTAAGTATCTGTTCTACTTAGAGACAGACCAGAAGCTGAGATGGTTATAATTAAATAGACTCCAAATGCAACAAGAAGTCTTATTTTGTCATGTGAAACTATGGAAGGGGTACCAAATTTCAGATTTTTCTTGTAAAACCGAATGTCTGGTATAGAACATGAGATTTTTGCATAAAACTGGGACAAATGCAGGTGCCCATCAAGAATTCTGGAAGTTCAAATGTGCCTTTCTCAGAATGTAAAATGTATTGTTTTTCTAAAGAAATGACAGCTTTTCCTGTTATAAACAAAAAGCGCTTTTTAGAAAACTTTTAAAAATTATTTTTATCTCAGGTCTGGAAATGAAGAAAGCACAGACTCCTAACAGTATAACAGGAAAAATGTGAAGATTCCCTGAAGACTGAAATGCAGAGTCTCAGACCAAGTCTGGGGTCATAAAAGGTGAAAACTAAGGTTTTTAAGAAAGCAAGACTAATGTAGAGATTATTTCAAATTCAGATGAGATCAATGTGCTGTAATTTTGTATGCATATTAAGTAATAAGACAATTTGGGGGGAGGGGGAGGAGGAGGTAGGAGCAAGTGAAACATATTTGGTTGAAGACTAATGCATCCCACGTTTCACTAAATCAAGGAGAAAAAGGAGCAAGCCAGTATGGACGCTGAGCATTGCCTGCCTACAGCAGATAAGCAAGCTGCTCAGAAGTCTTGTGTGTTTCGTGCTTCACATATACTTTAAATTAAACTTCTATGAAAGTAATGACTAGAAATGGGGCCTGTCCCTGCAATCTGAAAGTGATGGAGATGGTTCAGAGCCGTGTCGGGAGCTGCTATTCAGACCGGGTAAAAAGGACAGATCGCAGTCCATGCATGAAGCAGGTTGCCTCCCAAGTCCTACAGTTTTACACATACCAAAGACAACGTTTGGTCTGTGTTCACTGTAGTATCCAGCTCTTAAAGTGCATGTATAGATATGATGCTCTTATGATACAAAGAGACAGCATCTCTGTTTTATAGATAAAAACTGAAATGCAGTATAGTTCTCTGCTCACTCCATCAATAACAAGTGCCTTCATAGACTAAGTTCAACCCTGCTAGACCTCATATCTCAAATAGCAGCATCTGAGTGTGTAAGAAGTTGGGGGGTTGATTTTAGATTTTTCAGGAAATATGGCAGAAATTTCAGATCTTAATAGGGTCGGTGAGATATGAGGGTATGTTTTGAGGACTACAGTCTTGAATTAGATCCCATCAGCAAGCTTTTTGCTTGGTGTCATCTGATCTCTCACTTCTGACATTCACCCTTACCCAGCCAAGCAAAGCAAATGGCCAGTAGCTCTTGTATCAATACTGCTATCAGCTCCTGAGACTAAACACATGATTCCTTTAGCCTCTCTCTGCTTAGCTGACTGTTGTTTGAGCTAATGTTAGCATAGGACACCAAAAGGAAACACTTTTGGCTCCATTTGAGCAACTCCTAAATAACCACGGTTACTCCAATCTTGGTAAGTATATCAGACTCAAACTTCAGTGGTCAGTGTTGAAGGCCTCTTATGTGCTATGGCCAGTGTTGGGCCATACCATCAGTATCAAGTAGTGAAGGGAAATAAATACCTATGTATTTACTTATCTCCATCCTCAGAGAGAAAAACATTCTGTCTAAACTAGGTGATATGAAATCCTCTTTTCCACGGAGTAAAAGTTTTTTGGTTAGTGAGGAAGTTAACTAGTATTGCATGCTTCAAGGTATCATCTTGTTGACTATCTCCTAGAAGCAGCTGGATTTTTTAAAAGTTTGTTTCCTGGCTAGCATACACTTCTTGGCTGAAAGAATGCATGCCTGGAACCAAGCAGTGTGCACTCCATTCCATCTCACTGCTTCATTATGTCTTAATTCCTGTCTCTCCCCACCAACCCCAAGATACTTCAGACTGCTTCACCAAATAGCTTTGGCACTTTTTTTCTCACTAGCAAACTGTTCTCATGCCCAGGAAAATATGAAGTAGAAAACTGGCAGCTGAGGTGACAAGTCATTGCAAAAGCAAGATAGATGAATTCACTGAAACCCCAATCATGTTTCAGTAAATGAGCAGAAGAAAGGTTTGAGTGTTCCCATGGTAAAATTATGCTCATTTATCAGTTTGTTCTCTTGCCAAAATCTCTAGATTACCCTTATCTGAGGGAAGAAGGGCAAAGGGAAGAACAGGGGGTGTGAGGTACTGGAGGATGGAAATGTTCTTTGCTAAGGCCATCTTTTCCAGCTGGTCTTCGTGAGAGACTGGAAGACCTTTAGAGCCTTTTCTCTGACATACGTGGTTTTCCACTTAGGACTCATGACAGCCACCTCACTCAGCACAAGACCCTGTCCCTGGCAGCCCAATTTGAGTGAAGCCAGACATCCTTGTTAATGACACAATTCAGTCAAGCTGCCTCGGGCTGGAAAGAAATTCTAAAGACTGGGCTGTGCCAGGGTTTTGGGGTATCTCTGCAAAAGCTGAAGGGATGAAGAGTCCAATTTATCTCTCTTCTAATTGCACCTCTACTCTCTCCTGCCTAAAACCTTGTTCAGCCTTTCTTCACTCACCCCAACTGATTAATTTCTCTTCTGCACTCCTGCAAAACCCCAGAAGATAGAAGGAAAAAGTAGCATGTGAGCAGTAGAGGCCCTCAGAGCATGTAAGGGAGGGCAAAGGTATTGGAAAATTGAGGGACAGTCTGGACTAAACAAATCTCTTCTATTTACTAGACTAACTGCAAAATCCCTGGAGACTGCTGTTACCCTACAGCTGCATACAAAAGCATATCCTGGCACCCACTGATACACAGAAGACCACAGGCAGTGTTTGTGCCAATAAATGGCTCTGCAAATAGTCGCACGTATGAAAAAACTTCACACCACTGAGGTAGTTGTAATTACGCTTTTTGCCTTCCAAGTTGAGCCATGGAAAGTACTTAAAGTCCACCCTAGACTGTAGTTACGGGGATTGATTTGCTGTTTATTGAATCTCATGGATCCAGAGATTAGGCTGTTTGTGGGGAATGTGTTTGCTCCAGCTGCAGAGAAGGTGATGCATGAGCCTGGCTACAACAAAATCTTGGTTTTAGTATGATATCTTTCATGTGGCAGAAATCTAAAATCCTTTCCTCTTTGGGTCACTGACCGTTTCTGTCACTACTGTACCAGCAGAGTCTAAAGCAGGCTGGACAGGTTCCTGTCCCCTATGGCATTCTTCACGTTTTAGAGTTGTGAGTACCAGAAAAACAGAGTATATATATTTTTGAATCAATAGTGAAATTAGTTCTGTCATAGTTCTGTAACCTTATCAAACCTGTAATAGATGTTTTTATCAAACAAATAGCTGTAATTTGTTTTGTCAAGTAAATGTTATCTCTGACTCTGCTAGTTCTGTGGAGATCACAAAAAAACCCACAAACCCCAAAACTAAAAACAGAATAAAAGTTCAGATTGGAAAGAACCGTATCCAGCTGCAGGTAAAACCAATTTTCTGTCTGTGATTATTGTTCTAAAATGTAAAATCCCACTTTTTCTATGTATGTTCCCTAGTGGCAAACCATGCGATGTTCAGACGGAAGTTTTAACTTGCTTACTTTCTCAGACTAAACTGTTTTACTATGCAGTCTGTAATGGCCTTAAAAGTGATATTCCCATAAATATCAGCAAAAGTATTGACAGTGGAAATAAGCCGTGTGTGATGCAATCCTGCAGGTTTTGTGCATTCTGGTCACAATTCAGCAAAGCACTTAGTGGCGTATATTTTGTCTTCCCTGCATGTACTGAACTCAGCAGGGGTATTTGCGTAGTTAAAGGTAAGGACGCATTTGACCACTCTACTGAATTACATTCAGAGCAACTCTCACCTGTCGAGATCCTGTTTACTGTGAATAAGGTAGCAGATTTTGCAAGACAGAAACACTCAGGTCTCGCTGGAAAGTACTGCGTATATATGACCACAGTTCAGTTATGAGTGTTCCTCACAGGCTACATGTACTGAGGAGAGTGTTTATGTACAGAACAGAGCAATGCAACTACCTACTTAAATTCTCAGTCTTTAATGTTGCTACAATCAAGATTAATTTCAAAAGAAAGGCTTCTACCTACTGAAATCCACCTAGTGTTGAGAACACAGAGGATTATTCTAAACAAATCTGTGTGATCAGATTTGGATGAGTTTCTTGAGAGCGGGATTACAGATTACTGTTACCACCACCCTGCCCCACCTCAATCTTGACGGATTTTCTTCTGTTAGCATGTCACTACTAATCATTGCTTTTAAAGAGCTCGTTCTATCCTTTGTTTGTGAATCAGTAAAGTTTGTTTCCAGATCTTTTATTCTCGATTTGCATGCAATTCACAGCAAAAGGTTGCCTTTGTTCTAAAATCCTTCTCTTCCTCAAAAAAGTGAAAGGGGAAACAGTTTTCAGACAAAACATTAGGTAAGTCTTTTTAATTAATCACTGTATCTGGCTTTTGGTTTTTCATATGTTGTTTAGCTTTGACATTCATTTTATATGATAAATCCCGTGAAAAAATAAAGTCTTTTCAGTCAGTCTATTATTCTCAAAGTTTAAATATACCATGATGAACAGGGGCAATCAACTAACCTAATGACTCCTACTAATAAATAAACAAACTTGTGATATAAGAATCCTGAAAATATGCCTTTTCAAGAAAATGCCCAAATATTCTTAAAGAGGAAAAGCATGCAAGCTAAGTTTGCCCCTAACCATTAATAATATTTTTTAAAAACACTAATAATACTTGATCATTATTATGTTAATTCTAATCAAGAACTAAGTAACAGTTCAGAGTGGCAACAGCTAAAAAAAATATATTTGTAACAAATCTATCAGGACCATACTTTCACATTGGATATGTAAGTTCTCCCAACAAGTTTTAATTACAAAAATGTAAACCAATGCAAAGACAGCATAAGAATACGTTGCTTTACCATGGCTGCCAAGTTAGATAAGTAACATCTCTCATATAAATACAAAGCAGAACTCAATTTTTTTCCTCAACTCTCTTGGTAATGCAGAAAGTACACAAGTTTTTCAGTCACTTGATTCTCAGTGGGGAAAAAAAAAAAAGTGTTAACCATAGAGGAAATGTAAAGCTACCCTGTTCTTACAGAGACTGGTAGGGGAGGGTAGAGATGGAAGGACTGTGATGAACAACAGCAGAGTAATGAAATAAGCCCATGGATATCATCAGTCTGTAGGTAAATCATTTTAAAACAATCTTTAGCCTTAGGGAGATCATGTTTTATTTAGACATTGAATGAGCCAGCTGCATCAGCAGATCAATCTCTCAGGGGTTACCATTTAATCCTGCCTGATGTTGAACTCTGTTACAGGCTGCAGGCAATGAAAATTACTGATCAAAGTTTGTGTTTTTAAAATGTTTTCACTGGGGTGATAAACTTCAGTGAGCTATATTTGACACTTCTTGGGGTAAGGGAATATATGAATGATACAATGGTTATGGTTTTTGTGGTTATGTTTGTGAACATCTCTGGCTTGATCACAACTCACCTAACAATTCCGTCCTTCACGCTGAAATAAGATTGCATGGTCTAGTATGGAAACAAATAACATGCTCTGATTGTTTGCTTGTAGTTTTTTTCTTTAAGGGCTCAGACAACAGGGCTTTGCCCATCTGTTTCCAGGTTTTAGTAATCCAGAGAGTCACCTGTAAGCAGCACCCTTGCAATGAAACTGTCAGCATGGCTGCAGTAAGAATACTGCCTGGTCCCAAGGAGAGTGCTGAGGGAGGAAGACACCCTGTACTAGTGTGTTAAACACATGGAAAACTCTCCAGTTCAGTGGTTCACATGCAAACTGTTGCAACCAATACAAGTTAAGAAGAGAAGAATTCCAATTGCAAACCGTCTAACCTTCATTAATCCCAGATGCTGCTTATTTGTTGGAAGTAGCTCCCACTGAAATTTGAAATGCTTGGAATTACAGTGGATTGGCACAAAAAAAGGACGCGCTCGCCAAAGGTAAGAGATACCATCTCCAATAATGCTATACCTTGTCTCTTTTGGAACTCTTGTTCCTCCTTGGAAAGTAACTTTTAAACTCCGAGTTGTAAAAGTTTTCCTCATAAGAACTGTTGAGGGACGTTTTACTTCTGTAGCCCAATTCTGAGATGACAGCATTTATGACAGACTCTTTGAGGGCTTAATCCTCTATGTTTTGGCAATAATTGTAACGGCTGTCACAGTGAGTTCCAAACCAGGGAATAAAGAATCCAAACCATCCTGCTTTATTGAGGATATTTTAATGTTGGACTTGTCTATGATGAATTGAGCTCAAGCAATTAAGTCTGGCATATAAACTGCTTCAGTGGTACCTGTGTGCCTAAGACATACTACAATGAAGTGTTACACTGTTAAGGAACCCTTTCTAATGTAAAGTGCTAGTCACTACCTTCTGTGACACCGAGCTATCCCTTCAACCGATACATACGTATGAAGCATAAGCAAAAGTTTAGGTCTTTTAGGTCCTGGTCCCAGGAACCCAATGGGTTAGCACTTTTATTCCAAAAGCAAAAATATGGGATGACTGCAAGTCATGCTTGGACATGTACCTACTTGTTCTCTTTAGCACATGCCCCAGCATTGGCCTGTGTTATTTTTTGTAATAAAATTCAACATGCTTTATTAAAAAGCAAGGATAAGGTGTGTAAAGATCTTCAGAACCCTTAACTATTGTGTGATTGTACAAATGGGTTTCTGCCATATTGCTCTGTTTTGCTCTACCTGAACAAGAATTTCTTTCTGGGGTCAACATTTATCTGTAATGGGCAGCCTGGTAGGCTACATGAAGAGTAAATGATGGATATCAGAACAGAAAGTACCAGTTCTTCCTTACTGATCTGGACAATATAATCATAGTCAGCCTATGAAGTCATTCTGGGCAACTGTGAAAAGGTTAGGACACCAACGGGAAATATATTTTTGAAGCTGGCAGAACACAATTGCTGGGAAAGTGTCTTGCTAAAACACTGATATAAAGAAGAAATCTTTTGAAAAGCGCTGGCTTCATGCCCCAAGCATGTCGGAGAAATTTCCACAAAGTAGCTGTGCCTGCTTTTCCAAGTGTTGTTTTGTATGTACTGTTTATGGCAAGATGGCCCTTGTGTAGCACCTCTAAGGGCTGAATTTATTAACCAGCAAGTCTGGCTGAGAGCTCTTCCTTTGTCTCAAAGGAAGGTGTTGCTATAATTATAGTATTCCAATACCTGGAGTTATTTTGGCCTTGGTGACATAAGCAACATATGTATGGTAATACAACTCAAAATACAAGGAACATACCTAAAAGGCTGGGTAGGGGTACAGAGGTCAAAGGCATTATGAAGGGACCCACTGATTATATCACAAAGTCACCTTAAAATGTGAAATAATGCTTAGCTTGGGGAACTGGGGAAGAGCCCTAGTTTTAGCTCCTTATTTTCAATCATGTGCTGTTGAATCCTGTGCTTGCAAAACAAAACGAGAGCTAAATATTTTGCTCAAAGTGGTTTAAGAACAACTCTCTAGCTTTTTAGGTAGCATCCTCAGTTGATGCATAAGTTTGCACTTCTCTAGAGAAATACTGTGATTGCTTGAAAGAGGTCCTTCTACTTCATGTGAAACAGAGCTTGATTTGACTCTTGAGACAGAAGTTCTCTCTGCACACAATAAAGTTGTGGCTTTATCCCCTGAATACCGTATATAACACACCCAGATATGCTGCAAACTGAACATCCCATTTAAACAGAACCTTTGATTTTTGTCCTTACTGCAATTAGAAATATTGTTCTCCAGTTTCTGTAACAACTCCACAGTAAATATTCTCCAGAGATACTTATAATTAAGACTATAAAATGTATGGGATTGACTACCACATAGGTGGTACTAAATTGTAGCTGTCTATATCAGACTTAAAAGTATGAAAGATATTAAATGTAAAATAATAATTACTTTGTTATTGCAGAAAATTACTGACATCGGATGTTTTGTATCCTGAATCCCTTAATTTATGCTAGTTTTGCACCAATATTTTAATCCCACAGATCAATTCCTGATTTGCAGTGGAATAAAAGGAAAATTGAATCCCCCTCTCCATTTAGCAGTGACTAACATTAGGACCGGATGTCTGTATTGGCAGAGATTTAATGCCTAAATTACAGATTGTCAAATTTAGCAATCACAAGACCTTTCCCCTCTTTTCTGATAAAACTGAAGCTGGTATTTCCTCTGCAAGTGATTGAAGTAACAGGCCAGAAAAAAACCAGTAGCTGGCTGCTACTTTAGTTGTGTTCCACATAGCAGCACATAATCAGAAGAAACTTTTTCTGACTGTTCCCTCTTTAAGAGCATTTAATGTTTGATAAAATATGATTCCCTTGTGTTTCTGCAAATCTCAGAAGTCTTGAAGTAAAGGTGAGGATCTGAAAAAAGCCTTTTTGAGAGGAAAACAATCAGGTATTTGGAAGTGGGTGTTAGCTGTGTCTCACAACATCTTTATACTTCTACACCAGCATGCAAAATAGTTTGTCTGAGCTGAGCTTTGAAATCAGAAAGAAAAATCTTACATGCAAATGACGTGTCAGCTGTAACAGAAGGTTAAAATTAAAATTTACCCTTGCCCGCAGGCTGGGAGCATCCCATCCCTACAGTACTGAAACCTTACATGTCCAGCTTGGGGATGGTAAATCTCAGTGAAGGAAGTGATGGCCAGGTGTGGCACCAGCTTCAGAACTACACAGGAAAGCAAGCTGGGCAATTGCCTGCTTTCAGGCTCCAATTTGGCAATGCAGCATTGTCCCACAGGACATCAGCCTTACTTCAGGGTCCCTGCAATGGAGTTGCCAACAACCAAGTTACCATCTAAACGCTTCCTAGGACAGGACTTTTTGGGGACTGTGGCCCTTCTGCTTCCCCAGAAACCGGCTGGGTCTGGGGAGAGGGGAGGAGGGAGGGAGAAGCAAGCAGGTGGGAAGCATTGTATGCAGAGCTCTGTTCCCTGCCAGTGGGAGACCGGGTGACCGCTGTTAGTCTCCCTGCTTGTCCAGTCACACCTTCCTCATCCCAGAGTGGTACCTCAGACGCTAACTTGCCTTTGGGGAGGAGAAAACACAGGTTTTGATTAGGACCCTCTCTGGCTGCCCACACTGCCCCAGCCCATCAGACCATCATTGTGCCTCCTCCCAGCCTCTCCCTTCTGCAGGAACAGGGTACCACAACCTCTGGCTTGTCTGTCCCCTTCCTGCTTTCCAGCAGGCCACCAAAATGTTTTTTCCCCATTGCTTATCTCCTCTTGCACCTTCCCAAGTCAAGCTGGGGACAGCTTCTCTCATCACTCCCTCAGCAGGAATGTTTTCCTCCCTTGGCACTGACTGCAGGCTCCTGGTGACCTGAGGCCACGTGCTAGGCTGTGCTCCCAGCCACACAGAGCTGCCTGATGGGCTCACCCCATCCCTGTCACCCTGCTCCTCAAGCCCTGTGCGCTGCCAGTCCTGCACAGCGTGTCCGGGGACAGAGGTGCAATGTTGGTGCTTGGGTTGGGCTGGGAGCCCAGCTCAGGGTCTCACTGCTGGAGGTTACCACTGAACTTCCAAAGCTGAAACAGCCTGTGGAGAAATCAAGCACGTATAAACATGGAAGTGGCATAGGTGTGCTGTTGTCTGTTAGTCTGGAATGGAACAGTATTTCTCTTTTGGGGGCTTGGGGGTTTAGTGGTTCGATGCCACAGCGTATGCGTCACAATTCATACCATTAGAGGAACTTGTGCATACAGCCAACTGTGCAGTGAAGGTTATACTTTTTTTTTTTTTACTTTTTAGAAAGGCAAGGTAAGATCTCTGGATTTTCCCGAGCCACAGTAAGATGGAACTGCAAGAAAGGCTTCTTACGAGCTCTTATCACTCAGTGAGATGTCATCTAATCCAAGGGACTGCTTCTTGCCTGGGAAATTGATTACTGAGATCCCATGTAAGTACAGTTAACTAAACCTCTGCCCTAACAAAAATAAAACTTAGTCTAGTCCCTCCTAAAGGTGAAAGGATTATTCCTATGTCCTACCTGGGGGTTACACTTGGGATGTGATTGCTGCATCTGCTAGTGTTGGCCTGCATCAAGAAGCAGGCAGGACTCCTGTAACCAGATGAGAGCATGCATATTCAGCTCAGGAAGCAAGAGCCACATCAAGTTTGGTAAGTCACATGTGATCTGGATGTGGCCTTCAGCAGACTCAGGTTCATACCTGCGATTGCAAAGGAGCTCAGAGTGCAAAGGAGATGACGTCAAATGTAACCATGTTTGCTGTACAGCAAGACTGAAAAGTACATTCAAGGAAGAAAATGCCAGACAGCATTAAGACAGCTAACAGCAATCAGCTAACAGAAGAGACATTATCACAACAATTCCAAGTGGCATTAGAGAGCAGGGCTCCAGTTTCAAAAAGCTGGACTTGCACAAGCACATTCTGATTCCTTTTTGTGCTGTGATGTGAGAAATGTCACTATGCTAATGGCTTGGGTGTTTTGTTTTGTTTTTGTCAAAGGAATAAATCTAAAATCTATATTAAGAAAGTAAACAAGCAAAGGCAAGCCTTGTTTCTTTTGTGAACACCCGCAAAAGAAACGAAGATTGCTGTAAAATGAAGCACCAAACACAAAATGCATCAGAAACACATTGAATAACATCAAGGAAGTGGAAGCAGCTGCTGAAGGAGGTGCAGCAAAAGACAGTGATTCAGTAACACTCATCAAAATAAATAGTCTGTAAATTTGTACTAGTACAGTCCCTCTTACAGATAAACAAGGAGACACATGGACAGAAAAAGAATCAAGTACTATAGCTAAGACTCTCAGGGAATGGTAAACAGGCTGGACTCCAAGAGAAACTGTTGCCTCTCAGTAACTACTTTTGCTCAGCTAACTCCAGCACATCACAAGCAAAGAAAGGAAAAATGGAATTCAAGTAAAAGCCAGGGAAAGTTCCAAGTCAAAATGCTGAAAGCTTGTAATGAGCCCTTTGATTTTAGAAGTTTTATATAGCTCCAGGAAAGCATGGGCCTTTGAAGAGTGTCCTGACAAAATAGAATTAAATGCAGGTTTTTCCCTTGGGAAGAAAAATTAGTAAATTGAATTAATTTATAGCAAATGTTTAGTTGTAACAAATCTCAATAACTTGAATTATCAGAAAAAAGAGGGAAATATTCAGGGCCCATGTTCAGAAGCATGGGAGTGGTTAACTAGATGGCTGGGACAAACATTACCAATTCTCCATTGCCAGCTAGGAGGGATTACTGTACCACTATCTAAATGATCACAACTGGTACACAAGGGCTTCTCTCTGCAAACTCCCACGGTCTCATTTTGCCTGTAGAGAGCTAACAACTTTTCCAAGACAGTCCAAGTGCAAATAAGCATGATTTATAATATCAGGTGGATATCAGAAAAGCTTCCCAATGAAGGCATTCAACAGTTTCCTCGTCTCTGTGCCTGAGGTGTGTGATGGGGCAGGTGCTCTGGGAGCAGAACACCAAGATACCTCAACCCTGTGATGTCTGCCAAAAGAAGTACACATCAGCAATGTAAGAATAAAGTGGCTACTCATCGCTTCTGTGAGCTGTCACACACCAGTCCTCAGCACACCGGCAAGGAATACTGTTATGCTTTACTGGAGATGGCACCATACCTGTTGGTACAGCTGGTACAACCAGAAGCAGCTCTGCTTAGCAGCGTGCTGACCAAAAATTGTCAGCAAGCAAGAAGGACCATAAACCAGCTGATCCAGAATGAACCCTGAGGATCCTGAAAAAAATCTGGCTGTAGCCAGTGCAAGCTCAAAAATATGGCACAACTTTTCTGTGATGCAAGTTCCCACTTAACTCCTTCCCAGATTTTCTAATTATTCCTTCATTTTCCCCAAGGAAGTTACAGTGTAACCATAACTAAGGTCTCTGTTTATGCTGAGCTTTTGTTCTATCATCTACTTAACTGAAGAATACTTACTTCAGTTTTCCTCTGTTTGACTGGAGGATGTTTTTCAGTAACTGCTTAATAACAAGTTCAAGCAAAGTTCATTTAACCAAATGAAAGAAAATCGCAGTACAAATCTAGACATTTGCAAAATGGAATTTCCAGCAGGAAAAGACTAAAAGCTGATACATTTTACTGTAAAGCAGGGCAACAGTTAAAATATTATTGCTTCTCGGAGCAAAGTTCAGAAATATTCAAATCACAAATCTTGAAATGAAACAATCTTTTGAAATCTTTGAACTGAAACAAAATGGTTTATGTTGATTTTTTTTTCCCAGTCAGAATCATCAAAGTGAAACAAAATCTGAAGCCTTTAAAATAAGTGGGTTTGGATCAAAATCTGGGCTCCTTTAAATAGGGGGGTTTGGTTCAAAATCTGAACTTCATGGCACAGATATATTACAAATAAGGCTTTTTTCCCCAAAAAAATCTTTATCAAAGCAACTGTTATCTTTAAATATGACCTTTTACATTTTCCACTGAGTTGGAAGCTTGGTCTCTGAATTGTCTTTGAATGTTTCTTCTGCTCCCTAGATAAAATATACTTCCTATCTTGGCAGAGAAAATATTGGGTTTTATTTTCTATAAGGTAGCAACAAGCCAAATGTGAATTTCTGTCTGGAATCAGGAGTGTTAAATTTCAGTCATAACACTGACATTAAAGCCATAAGTAAATGGCATTTAAGAACAAGAAGCAGGTAAACCTTGATGGTAAGCCATTTGTTGTAGTTTTGTGGAAAGATATAGCTCATTAAAACCAATGAACCTTCAGATTTCTGAGGAGCACAGTGTAAGCTGATAAATGAGAGGCAGAATTATTGAAGTTCCCTTTTTCACTGTAATGTGCACCATCATTTTTTTTACTCTTATCTTCAATCTAGACGAGGGGATCGAGGGCACCCTCAGTCAGTTTGCAGATGACACCCAGTTGGGCGGGAGTGTTGATGTGCTCGAGGGTAGGGAGGCTCTGCAGAGAGACCTGGACAGGCTGGAGCCATGGGCTGAGGCCAACTGGAGGAGTTTCAATAAGGCCAAATGCCGGGGGCTGCCCTTGGGCCACAACAACCCCCAGCAGCGCTACAGGCTTGGGGAGGAGTGGCTGGAGAGCTGCCAGTCAGAGAGGGACCTGGGGGTGTTGATTGACAGCCGGCTGAACAGGAGCCAGCAGTGTGCCCAGGTGGCCAAGAAGGCCAATGGCATCCTGGCTTGTGTCAGCAATAGCGTGGCCAGCAGGGACAGGGAAGGGATCTGACCCCTGGACTCGGCACTGGTGAGGCCGCACCTCGATTCCTGTGTTCAGTTTTGGGCCCCTCACTCCAAAAAGGACATTGAATGACTCGAGCGTGTCCAGAGAAGGGCAATGGAGCTGGTGCAGGGTCTGGAGCACAGGTCGTTCGGGGAGCGGCTGAGGGAACTGGGGGGGTTTAGTCTGGAGGAGGCTGAGGGGAGACCTCATCGCCCTCTACAGTTCCCTGAAAGGAGGTTGCAGAGAGCTGGAGATGAGCCTCTTTAACCAAGTAATAAGTGATAGGACAAGAGGGAATGGCCTCAAGTTGCACCAGGGAGGGTTTAGACTAGATGTCAGGAAGCATTTCTTTCCAGAAGGGATTGTTAGGTGTTGGAATGGGCTGCCCAGGGAGGTGGTGGAGTCCCCATCCCTGGAGGCTTTTAAGGGTTGGGTCATAGTGCTGAGGGATATGGTGTAGTTGGGAACTGTCAGTGCTAGGTTAACTGTTGGACTAGATGATCTTAAAGGTCCTTTCCAACCTAGTTGGTTCTGTGATTCTGTGAATGAAGAGGTTGGGAAAGGGAGCTGGGACATTCTAGTGGTTTGAGCTCAGTGTGCAACTGAGCACCATGGAGCTGCTCACTCCACCCGCTTCCTCCTCCAGCACTGAGAAGGGGGAAAAGCAAGACTGAGGAACCTGACATAAGGACAAGGAGGGACAACCTCATCCATTATTGGCCCAGGCAAAACACAGGCTCATTAGGTGAAGAAATACAAGAACATAAATTTAATACTAGCACCACCAACACTTAACAGACAGAGTAGGGCCATGAAAAGCGTTACCACGTTTTGAAAACACCTTCCCCCATCCCTCCCTTCTTCCCGGGCTCAGCTTTCCTCCCAATATCCCTACCTCCTATGCCTCGGTGGTGCAGTGGGCAGGTAATGGGGGGTGCAGTCAGTCCTGCTGCCTCTTCCATCTCAGGGTGGAGGGAATTTCTGGCATTCCTCCCCTGTTCCAGCACTGTCCCCCTCTCACGGGACAGCCCTCCACAAACCAACTCCGACATGAGTCACTCCCACGGGTGTGGGGGTCACCCCCGCCTGTTGCAGTTCTCGCAGTGCCGAACTCCAACAGCGGGGACTTCTTCCCACGGGGTCCCAGCCTTCTTCACCTGTCCCAGCGTGGGGCCGCACACAGGCCCCCAGTTGGCATCTGCTCCACTGCAGACCCCCACGGGTGGCAGGGTTGGGGTGGCCCTGCCGTCTCACCACCGGGTACAGGGGAGTCTCTGCTCTGGTGCACCTCCTCCCCTTCTCCTTCTTCCTTCCACTGATGGCGGTGTTCGCACAGATGTTTTCCTCACAACTCCCACCACTCCTCCCAGGTTCCCCCTCTTAAATACATTATTACAGAGGTACAGCTTATTGGCCCAGCCTTGGTGCAAAGGCAGGTCCGACTTGGAGGCAGGGAAGCTTTAAGAAGCTTCTCACAGGGGCCACCACTGTAATTGTAACCTCCTCCTCTGCTACCAAAACCGTCCACCACTCACTCAAACCAAGACTGCAAATCACATATTTAAGATCATTACAACCCACATTCAATACACAAGAAAATATTCACATCAACACACTAACAAAAAACAAACCAAAGCAAAACAAATTATCTCCACTAAAATAAAAATAACATTCTAACAAGACCAAAACACAATAACCCACCCTTTGTCTCTCCACCACACAGACACAAAAACCTTCCCCACAGCTACAACAACTGAAATTCCAAAGATCATTCCTCTAATGGAATTCAGTCCACGTGTTTGCCTGTTACCACTCCCAATTATTATCCTTATCAGCTCCAATTCCTCAAGCCCCACTTTGGATGCCAAAAAGGACTGTTATGGTTTGAGCCCAGGGTGCACCTGAGCACCATGCAGCAGGACAGACCAAATAACTGCAACTGCTGTTCCATTAGTGTAAGCACTTTTTGTGCTTTTCATTAGTGAAAAGTGAAAGCACTTTTTGTTTTTCTCTGTATGTGGAGAGTAAAAAGGTGGTACTCATGCTGCAAAATATTAACTAGATTACTTCAGATTAGCTTCTTATTTAATACAAATTTCTAGCTAGATGTAGAACAGAACACAGTCTCATCAGCACTGAGGCAAAAAGCGGGTATAAACTGATTTATTGATGTAATTCTATGCCTGCCTTGGTCCATCTGTTTACATAAGTTATATGGCAGCTGAATTGCACATAATGCCTAGTTGTTGGAGAGGATTTTTGATCTTCAAAAGTCAGTCTGTTGTAATCAGTAATTCTACCATGCTGCTGCTTGTACAGCAGCTGATTTACACAACAGCAAAATACACTTGTGATTTAAAACATTTCTTCCTAGGCTGTTTGGGGCCAGAGCTCAAGCCAGACAGAAGTGCACACTGCACCAGCATCAACTGGAGCCTCATCACTTTCATCTGGCAGCACAGGACAGCAAATGGTCATCACCCCTCTCCCACCTTGCACTGGCACCAGGTATATGCAACACAAGTTTGCGTAAGGGAACATTCAAGGCCCCTTCTGAGGACAGGACACTGGTTGGATTTTCTCAGTGTGGAAACACCTGCTAAAGCTCGCTGTTGCTATGAAAATTGTCATTGTAGGAGTCCAAAACAGGTGATTAATCTTGGAGGAAGAATAGGGAAATTAGAAGAATTAAATGTAGCACTTGAAAAACAACTTTGCTGGGCTGTTCCATCACTGTTGGGACCCTGTGTGTGTGCGTACGCATGCAGCCCAGAGCTGGTGAAAATTAGCTTTCTGCACAAAAGGAGTGAGAACGAGAACCCCGGCTGGGTGATACTTTCCTGCGTCTACAATGTGTGTGTGCATATATGCAGATATCACCACATCATCTGACAGTCAGCTAAGGTCAAGGGGCTTGCTTTTTAAAAATGTTTTTGTTGTTTATGTGGTTTAGAGTTTTTTAAGTTTCCTCTCTTAATCTATTGAAATATTTACTAACTATATCTTACAGTTGGTGTGTCTTCATTTTATCTCTGAAATCTGAAACACAAAATTATGAATTGGCAGTATTTTTTACAATATTTGTGAGGATTATCCTTACACTGTAAGGGTCTCTGGTCCATCTTGGGTATTGTAAAGAAATTAGCATCATGGAGAGATTTGTCTAGCACTTAGTGGAATTCAGTTGTGATCATTATTCCTCCCAGTCCTGTCACCATCTTGGGTGATGAGTGTACTAGGATATCACTATCATCAAGTCTGAACACAATCTGCATCCATTCTTTGGATTACAGAAACTGAACCAACTGACTACCTCAGGTGTAGCACCATGGGCTTGACTTAGGCTTCTCCTTGGTGTCACAGCAGTGAAACCATCCTTGTGCAGATCAGAAACATTTGACTTAAAGTTAGGAAAGATGCACAGCTTTGCAGCCCAGCTGTGAGTGGCAGAATAATTAGGACTCTTCGGTATGTGACCACAAAGAGTTTTGTCATTTTTACTTGATGACTTTATTCCTACTGTTGTGTCTTCATTATAATATTTGCCTATATCTCCTCTTGAAACATAGTGTACTCACATAATGATAACACATGGCACTATTTTAAAGCATTTATTCCAAATGAAAGAGGTCTTCTCAGTGTGTTGGAACAGATTAAGCTTCTTTGTAGAAAACTCTGTTCTTCTCTCATCCTAATTCTTTAACATTCTTAGAGCTGATACCCAGCTGCAGTCCAAACACACAGAATAATTATCCAAAATGCTAAGCCTGATCTTTCATCATGACAGCTATCATGCTGCTTTCCATTAAGGAAATAACGTTAGAGGCTTTTATCAATATAAATCAGGAGGTGACTCAATACCAGTCTCTCTGATAATACAGAAGATCCCTGTGATCCTGAACCTGCTTTTGGTTTGTGCATCACCCACCACCTACACTGGTTTTTCTGCTAGTAGCAATTCTGAACAGTAATGTAGGTTGGAAAGTTGGTTTATATTTTAACACTTTTAAAAGATGTTCATTTCCACTCAGGAAGCAGAAAAAAATATTATCTCTACTGATTTAAGACATTGGATAATATATCTCTCCATGCCTTTAGCAAGATGACGGCTAACCGTGAATTCACTGACACTGATCACACAGCAATTGTGAACAGCCAGTTAACCCCTCAGTTAAATGTTTCTAATCGGACATAACAACCTGGCTATAGATACTACATCCTGAGATACTACAGGGACTGAATGGTAATCAAGTGAGTCCCTAATTAGCTAATTCACTTTACTTGGAAAAGAACATAGAAGTGTAACAGTACCCCGCTGGCTGTATTTGTAGTATTAGCTGTGAACAAACTGAAGAGGCTATCTTGTGAAACACAAGCTTGTGTGGTGACCCAAGAAGTAAATAAGCACTATAAATACAGCTATTGTTACACCTCTGGTATATAAAGAACTGGAAGCTAGTCACTTGGCAGCTCTGAATTCTCACCCAATTGGCAATGCAAACACTTTTTTAATAGGGTAGTTCATTTTAGATTAATCGTTATATAGAGTCACAGTGCCATCTAGAGACCGCATATAGATTTTGAGCAGCTTTCAGATCTGATTTTAGAGGAACAGAGAAGTCTTTGTTGTCATGTTTAATACCTTACTCATCAAGAAGACTGCTTTTCACTGAAACAATGGCTGGCTTTGTGGTTGTTATTATTCAGTTTTGAACACAGCCCTATCACTTGCCTTTGTGGGTGTTTTGGAAACCTGATCTTAAATATGAAAGTGCAAAGAAGACTGAGGACTGGTGGAAGCAGGCTTAAACAGAACTGACCTGACAATCAAACCCAACCCCTGAAGTATTCACAACCTGAACCGCAGCTGTGGCATTATACACCAGAAGGCACTACGCACTCATAAAATAATCCTTGTGAACTTCCAGGCTAATGCAGGTGGCATATGCTTTCCCTTGCTGTGTTTATCAGGGTGAGGGGTAAGGCTCTGATAGGAAGGACTTTGCATTTCCAGCCTTCCTGGCAAGAGCTGTGCTGGGAAGCGGGTCTGACTGACGCTGGCTAACACACTGTTTTCAAGGACATGGCTTCACAGCTATTATTTACAAGGAAGGGAATGCTGCAGGCACAGTGGAGTGAGTGTCTGGAGAGTATTACTTCTGCTCTGCTCTGTGATCTGCAGGGAACAAATGCTCAGCAAAAGCCACTTACAGGAAGGACCAACGTAAACAATCTGGTATGAGCAATGGAGAGAAGCAATATATTTTTTTTTTTTTAATTAAACCCAACAGATTTAATTTAATATCCTGTAAAAACAAGGAGCCAGTCTGAATTTTCCTGAGACCTGAAGCGTGAGTTGAGATCTGCCCCTGTAAAAAATCACCTGCAGCTGTGTTGGTAAGTTTGGGATTCAGGTGGCCCCAGGTTGAAGAGCCAGCGTTAGGAGCTGGGTGACATGGCTCAGTAGATCTTCCATGGCCATAGTTTGTGTAATTCAGTCAGGCATCCAAAATCAGTTATGTCTGTGTCTGTGGAGAAGATACAAACATTTCATTTAATCCCCAAGAGGGCACTCAGGACCCACAGAAGTGCTGTCATTTGTGCTTACACTTTATATTCTTGGTGCCTGGAAGGAGAAGGGAGAGGCAGGTTTGGAGGCCGGGGAGAATTCATAGATTATTTAGGGAAGTGCAGCAATTCCACTGTACAGGCAATCCCACACTCAGCCCTTCTCAGTGTCTGTAAAGCTATTTCAAAGCTGAGATGATGGCTATCCCCAGCCCTCCCAGTTCGTTACTTTACACTAGATGCTTGAATACATGTGTCATCTTTGCATATCATGCAAGCTTAAAATCTTGTTTTCCTTTTTAAAAAGAGTGTCAATGGAGACTGGGTAACTGAACGATAACAATAAAATATTGTGTGGGTTGAAGAAAAATCACTGGCAGGCAACACTGAGCCTATGTGGGCCCTCATGTCTCCCAGAAGCATGTCTCTGCATCTCGAAGAAATTGCTCTCCCCCCGGCACAGGGAGACCCTGCTTTTTGTTACTCCAGCGGTGAGCATGTAAGGGTGTTTAGCTATCATATTCTGATCTCACAATGTTGGTTTTGTATCGTCAAAGGGTTTTTTCTCCTCTGGAAATGAAGGCAGAACAGTGTGAGGAGCTTGATGACAACAGCCAACCCAGGACTACCCTTCTGCAGGAAGAGCAATTGCACACACCTTCATCCAGGGTCTGCCAGGAGATCACTATGCAGAGTAAGTCTCAACCCTTCTGGAGACAGCTGATAGAGTGTGTTGGGGGCATCTACGATTCTGGAGCCAAAGGAAGTCCTTGATAAAGGGCACACCACTCCTTTTTGCTCAGGAAGTTGCTATGCAGCCCATGGGGCAGCCCTGCTCCCCCTGCACCATCACAGTGATATCTCTGAAGAAACCAGGGTAGCCCCATGCTGAGGTGGGTGTGCAAAACCCTGCCATGCTGCCTTCTGTTCCTGTTCTTTAACACATAATAATTTTTTTTTTTTTTTTACTTTTTACAAGAGTGGATTTGATCAATGAAAATGAGACATAATAAAATTTGGAGGCTGGCCTCAGCATCCGACTGCAGCCCTCAATCCAGGGAGTAAAGACAATGCAAAAGGGATGCAGTGTATCAGTCACCATTGGACACAGGGTGCCATGTACCCATCAGCCTGACTCTTTCTTTCCCATGACAAAAAAGAGCCTTCCTTTTTTTTAACTTGGCTGAGTGAAACGTGAAAAGGGAAAAGAAAATTACAGCATGTCCCAATCAAAAATATTTATGCAAAGGAGCTCCAAGGAAGTCTCTTGAGCTCATTCTCAATTATGGATCCCATCCTTTCATACCCTTTCATAGGGCTAGTCTTAGAATGGCAGGAAAAAACCTCTCTGCCTTTCTTTAGATAGATATACAGACAGATGTGTATCCCTTAATTATAATACACTAATACAGGCAGGAGATTTCTTTGTTGTGTTATTTTATACCAGTTACTTTGTTGGTTCCTTCTTAGTTTCTATATATAATTTAGTCACAGTTTAAAACAAATAACTGGACAAATTCTGTAACATTATCCAGAAATCTGTTTTATTTCCCACTATGAAAGGAATTTCTCTCTTGTTTTACGGGTCTAAAGTTTAAGAGTTGAGTACCTTTCTAAAGCCAAAGTCTACAGCCAAAGAAGTAAAGAATCATCTCGGTTGGAAAACACCTTGCAGATCATCCAGTCCAACCATGAACCTCACACTGACCGTTCTCAACAACACCATATCCCTCAGCGCTATGACAACCCGACTCATAAAAGCCTCCAGGGATGGGGACTCCACCATCTCCCTGGGCAGCCCATTCCAATGCCCAACAACCTGTTCTGTAAAGAAATCCTTCCTAATATCTAGTCTAAACCTCCCCTGGTGCAACTTGAGGCCATTATCTCTTGCCCTATTGCTTATTACTTGGTTAAAGAGGCTCATCCCCAGCTCTCTGCAACCTCCTTTCAGGTAGCTGTAGAGGGCGATGAGGTCTCCCCTCAGCCTCCTCTTCTCCAGACTAAACACCCCCAGTTCCCTCAGCCGCTCCCGTACGACCTGTGCTCCAGACCCTGCACCAGCTCCGTTGCCCTTCTCTGGACACGCTCGAGTCATTCAATGTCCTTTTTGGAGTGAGGGGCCCAAAACTGAACACAGGAATCGAGGTGCGGCCTCACCAGTGCCAAGTACAGGGGTCAGATCCCTTCCCTGTCCCTGCTGGCCACGCTATTGCTGACACAAGCCAGGATGCCATTGGCCTTCTTGGCCACCTGGGCACACTGCTGGCTCCTGTTCAGCCGGCTGTCAATCAACACCCCCAGGTCCCTCTCTGACTGGCAGCTCTCCAGCCACTCCTCCCCAAGCCTGTAGCGCTGCTGGGGGTTGTTATGGCCCAAGTGCAAAAGTCTACCTGTTGTCGGCACAATATTAAATGTAACCATTGTATATTTGTCTGTAACAAGCCAAGATGTTATTTTATGAAAGTTTTTGAGGAAACCTACAGAGGTCCTTTCAGTTTGACAGGAAAATTTGTGGAATCTCTTCAACATGACAAATCAGCATGACAGACCTTCCTTATTTTTCAGCAGTCAAGAAATAACTCCAAGCTAAAACAAAATGCCCAGCATGTAATAAAGAGCAAGGGCTGTGGAGCAGGAGGACCTAATTGGGCTCTCTCACAGTGTGCACAGGAAACAGGATCTACCTGAAAGTTTGCTGATAGCTCCATTAAAAATCCGTTTTTAATTTGAGACTAATAATCTTCAAATTTGCAAGGAAGCCTGTGGGTGAAACCTGGTTTTGTTGTAAATCCAGACATTCCACTTGTACGATTTTACAGGCATGTTCAGGGCTTTCTCCATGAGGATGGTGGTAGGCTGGCACCCACAGCTGGGATGAGGCAGATCCTGCTGGAACTAGGGTTTCCTGCTGGGTCTCGACTGAAAGCAGCTCCCAGGTTCAGGCTGCTCTCCCCTGGGGGCACCCAGGGCCCCCCTGCAGCCATGCCAGCCACCCCATGGGGGGATGCACTCCAGGCCCTTGCAGTTTGTAACTAACTGAAGAGTTTCTGCGTTCCATTTTCTTTCTCTCGATCCTAATTACAGCTACAGAACATTTGGGGGGGGTTTACATATATTTAAAGCGGTGTCTTATAACAAGTCTTGCCTTCACACGTGAGAAATAAGGCCCTAGTGAATTAATATCCAAACAGATGTCTTCTCTAGGTCACAGAAGTGAGGCAGGGAGCTGCAAATAGGAGGGACTCAGCAAAGCAAAACAGTGAAGGCTTGTCACACACTACCAGTCTGTAGTTGCAGAGCTAAGAGCTGAGACACTGGGAAAACTGCATATTAAGGTTTAGTTTGTTACTTTTTAATGGAGCACATCTGTATACATAGAGTATAACAGTCTTTTATGTGATCACATATTCTTATCTTTCTCTCCTCTACAGGAGTTAAATGAGCTTTGCTGATAAACTCCCAGGTTTCCAAAGAAAAACTGAAGTGTTCATGCCACTAATTTTCATTCCTGCTTCCTTCTTCATGATTAATTTAACCAGTGCAGTGGAGTTATTTTCAGAGCCACCAAGTCAGAGAATCACTTCACAAAGCTTTCATGCTGTGAGATGGAGCATTTGGGTTTGAATATGAATTTGATAGGAGCAACAGTAACAGCAGGAAACTTTATCAGCCAAAGGGAGTCAAAATTAAACAGAACTGAGAACTCCATCAGCAGGAATTAGTCAGTTATAGCTGTGCTGCCATAGTTCAAGTCATTTCTTTCTCCCCTCTCAATCAAGTGACAGAAAAATGTGTTCTTGCTAGGCTCAGCAATTCAAATCCAAGCATGCTGTTAACAGCCTAAAGCCCTTGATAAATGTTGTCCTCTCCTAATTTTTGTCAAAAAGAACAGAGGCTTGCTAAATAGGCTGGAGAACTAGAGATCTAATTTTGGCTGAAGAGCTAAACTGTAATCTAGTTTCCTAAATCTTAATCTAATTATTTGCAAAATAATGAAAACTAGTAAAAGACTAGTTAGGGAGAATGTTTCTTTCTGAGACAGGGCAGTGATTCACAGGTAAAGAACAAGCTGCCAACATGATGCTCTTAGGCTCTGAAATCCACAGAACAGGTGGAAATCCTCACCTGGCCTCCACTCAGGTCACTTCTAGAAACTGTCCTTGAAAAAGAGAAAAGTTACCATGCTCAAATACAGTTATGCTGGAGAAGATCAAACCTAGCCACATGAATTTGATTAGAGAAGCTGAAACAGTGCAGGAAAACCATATCGCAGTGTAGTTCGTGGCTGGTCAAAGTCTTTCAGGAGGCACTAAGATCTCTTTGAGGGGAGACTTCATGCCACCAGTTTCTTCAGTTTAATGACATTGAAAACTGTCATTAAATGGAAACTTTGGGGGTTTTTTCATCTCTCAGGTTTTCTGATCTTTCTTGTTTGGTTTGGGGTTTTTTGTTTGTTTTTTTTTTCAAAGTGTATGAATTAAATCCAAAAGTTGAAAATATTATAAGATCGGGGAGTAATTGAATATGGATCACTGAGAACCCTGACAATAGGGTTTCCAGTGAGAAGGAAAACATTATTTCGTGACTCTATCTTGCAAGTAAGTTTTTAAGCAAGGTTCTAGATAATATCAAGACCAAAACCCACTACTTACACATACTCATGTATTTTACAGATATATAATATTTTTTAATTGTTTGGTTCAATGAGTTTTTAATTCTAGTTTTAGCACAGAGAAGTTTGTATTTTGAAGGATCATATTCAATTTACTTGTATTTTGAGAAACAGACAATATGTTAAGAGGGTCACAATTCAGGCTTTTCCTCCTAGGTTTATATTTGATTAGAAAACTAATGGCACAGTTCTGGTGCCTTGGGAAATTATTCTGGCACTTCACAGACAGCTCTAGAAGGAATCCATAAGTAATAGACACACTAGTTAAATTTCTTCTTGAATTTACATCATAATGATTTTTCTTTCAGTCTAAAGTAAATCTTGCCATCAACAAGTATCACAAAAAAACCTTTGTACCCAGGCACAACATACTGCAAAAGTACAGACTGGTGTAGATATCATGCTACAGTTGTGAATTTTGCAAAATCAAATATAATCTGTTACTATAACAGTACTTCTTGCAAAAGCCTTTATTGGTTCAGTTTGTACAGTAAGCCACAGTACTGTGACTGCCTAGCAACGTAGCTCGTTGAGAACTCAAATTTTCAGGAGACTTAGCTACAATTCAGCTTTCTTCCTGTTTTCTTATCTTGTGTTTTTTTGCTATCTGGTCAAAGAACAAATGACCCTTAAGCTTCCTGCTTTATTCACAATTGTATCAAACCTGGCTTTGCTTTTAGCCACTTCTGACCACAGCTTTTGATCTCCCCACACCCTCTCCGATTATTCACTGAACACTTAACTCTCTCGGTATTGTCAAGCAACCTAACTCTTCCTCAGCTTTCCTAAGAAGGTGCTATCAAGAGCTTTGATGTGTTAGAGCTGCAGACAGGAGAGGTTATAGAAGCACAGCACTAAATGTACTTGATAATATGAGGTGTCACTATGAAAAGGCCCCACTAAGTTTTACACTAACAGAAGAAAAAACTGAAAATGGGTAAAGACAGCAGTCTGGCAGAAAACAAACTAGGTATACGGTCATCCAGGACTTGGCCCTGCTGCCAAAATGTCACAGGTCATGTTTCTGTAACAGCTGTTCTGTGCAAGGCACAGTAGCTAACTATCCTCATTCTTCTAATCAAAAGATTTCATTCAATTATAGGCATCAACTTTTATAGAAGTAGTAGCCAAAGTGGTGCAAGAGAAAAACAAAGAGAACAATTGCAAGAAAATTTGGCCTGTGGAAAAAGACTGAAGGAAGTGGTTGAATTCAGTTGAGAAAACTCAAGACTGACAGAACAATGTAAGTGTTCCGATGTACAGAAGACTTTTAGGAAATTATAATCTAACACTTTTTTTCCATGTAGGGGTAGAAGCAGGCCAAGAGGCAGTCTCTAGGAAAAATAACTTCACATTTTCCCCTTTCTCTGACATCTGAAAGGCTAGTTAGTCACTTCAAGAGGCTATCCCAAGAACTGAGAAATCTCCTTCAGTGGATGAGGAGAAAAAAAACAACCCAATCCTATTTTGGAGTGGAGTAAAGTGATTTTAAGAGCAGATTCAGAACAGCCACAGCTTGGTTTGGTGTAGCTAAAATCTGAGTGATAATGCCCAGAGGCTTAGTCCCATGTGACTGCCTCAACCCTTGCCTTGGGGCATCAGTGCCATTCTACCTTTCCAGGCCACAGAGAACCTGGAGCAGTTCTCCATCTTTTTTAACTCTGAAATGAGAAGTCCCTATTGTCACAAACTGTCTGCAGCATGAATTAGAGTGGCTTCAAGCTCTGTCACCGCTATGAGCACAGCCAACATAAGAACGAGCTGCAGGTGAGAAATGAGACCAGGCTTCCCCGCAGTGGTTTTCACCAGTCAAGGTGACAGCAGCTTCCAGGAAGGGGCTCCTCTGCACTGACCAAAAGCCCCAGCTCCACTCTGGATGATCTTGTCTTCTGTGTGGATCATCAGCAAGGTGGATCCAGGAATTGCACCACACAGGTCCAATGTCACCAATAATAATGGGGTAAGTGGCAGCAGTGGTGCCAGATGTTACCATCTTGAACTGAAATTGCAGGGGTCATTGTCTCATATCAAGTGGGTCACCAGCATGGCTTGGCAACAGGGAAATCATGACAAACCACAAGGACTTCATAGTTCGGAAAGAGTTGACCCTAGGTGTCAGAGCTGGGAGATGAACATGCAAACAGCATGTTTGGAAATCAGGAAGATCTATGACAGTGCCAGCACTCGTGTATCTGGACTCCATTTTGACCTCAAGACTAGGCTGTATTGCAGAGGTCCTAGATCCTTCTCCCCTCCCTTGAGGGCTGTCTCTCCTTCCATTCTTGCCATCTGAATCACTGTTTCCCCAACATGAGGGATGTCCTCCTCCAGTTTGCTCTCCCTCACAAACAGTGCCCAGCCTGGTTCTTATCTCCTGCTTCTCCAGATCTGTGTGCTCTTTCCCTGGTCCTTGGCTTCCAGCAGGGGAAGTATGAAATGCCTGGGAGAGCATCTCCCATGGAGCTGGGCAGCATTTCCTCCATTAGGGAGAGGCAGTTCTACACATGGCTGTATCCCATCCCTGAATTGACATTTGCTGCCCAGGGGTGGCAAAAGGCACTGTTTTACTCCCTTCTCTTTCCTGACATATTCCCTAAATCATGTCGCAGAGACAGCAGAATTTCTTGATAAAATAGCTATACTTTAAAAATAAGAGAGGGGAAGAATGCTCCATTTTGAAACATCTCATTCTCAAATATTGCTCACTAACTTTCACAAAAACTTGAAAAATCATGTATACGAAAAAACAAAACAAAACAAAACAAAACACACAACAAAACCAAACAACTGAACAACAGTGTTAGAAAACAAGTCTGGCAAGGAATGGAATCAAACCAAGCAGCATTTTTCAAAACTATGAGCAAGAACCCTATTTGCAGGGGCTTTGAGCCACTTTAAACATAAAAGTTAACTTAAAAATATAACTGTATTTAGTTGTCAACTTAGTTATTGCATAGCTTAGAAGTATGATACCTAACTCAAATGTCTGACGATAAAACGTGACAAAAGACCTTCCTCCTGATGTGGACTGTGACCAGTGTAGACAAACCATTTATCATTTCCTGCCTTCATTGCAATCCTGAGCTGTAACCAACTTCACTACAGACAGGTGAGCATAAACAACACAGATGAACTCGTGTATGTACTTAGTACCTCCAATTACAGTTGTCTGCAGACAACTGCATTTGGAATAAGTCTTCTTTTAATGTCAGGCTGCTGACTTTCTCTGGAATTGCTTTGAAAGGTGAGAGACCTCGTTTTCTTTTGTCCATGGAGTTCCCATTTTTTCATGGGAAGATAACAAGAAAAACCTGTGAAGAACTGATGAGCAAGACCAGAAATGGTAGCTATTTAATACGAGAGAGTGAAAGCATGGAAGGAGCTTTGTGTCTCTGTGTTTTGTAAGTACTCTAATACTAAAGTTTTTATGAGTATTTGGATAGAAGCAAAGACAAGCAAGCGTTCATCTTCTCTAACATTAATACTTCTTCCTTAATATTAACAGACTCCAAGGGGGTGTGTATATGTATTCAAGTAATGCTGGTTGCCTTAGGCTTCATTTATAGTGAGTAGCGAGAAGGTGGCATTTGCAAAAGATGTTTTATACAACAGAGGATAGATTAACTGTAGTCTGCTGGTGCTGATCTCTCTCTGCAGACAATAAGAGGAGCCCAGAGAAAATAGCTAGCCTGCCAAAACATGGTAAGAACCTTACCCAAAGTTACTGCCCCTTTAATCATGAGTAAATAGCATTTTAGCACTGTTGAGACACTGAAAACTCTTGCGCGAGGTTACAAAACAGTTCTTTCATAGGCTTTTTATCTAACGAAAGCTTAGCCTTGTATTTCAAAGGTATTTTACCTGATGTAAGAACATAAGCTGAGACAGAAAGCTGTACTGTCCTGTTCAAATTCATATGACAAGTCTATGAACAAGATGGGCATAGAAAATTGCTACTTCTAGTCCTTAATGTTAATTACCACTATTACAATTTTATTATTTTCTTTTCCTTTAGAGAATAGCACTTTTATTTCCCTTTCAAGAAACCTGTTTTATGCTTTTCATCTATAACTGATCTGTTCCTAATGCATTCAAAGTTTATAAATTAGTTACTCTGAGACTTTGTTTGACCTTATGAGGTTTTACACTTTCCTTGAGGATGTGTTTGAGCATAAGATGAAAAATTTTTAACACCACATCTAATTAATTCAAAAATATCAAAAAGTGTCTTATCAATAATCAAAAATGCCTTTCTTTTGAAATAAAGGAAAAGGGAGGAAAAGGGAGAGGGAAATGGAGCACTATGGATTTGGTGGGTAGAAGAAAGGAGATCCGTGAGGTGACAGAGTAAGGAGAAGAGAAATGGCAAGCGGGGGACAAACAGAGCTCTCAGGGAGGGAGATGTGGCAACCTACTTTCATTATGGTGTGGAAGGAAACAATGTAGGGGATGTGGAGAGGGCAGGGAGAATGGGAGGGAAAGGGCACCTGTCAGAAGGGACAAATGGGGATCCTGGCACAGAGGAAGGATGACAACGTTAGTCCCTGACATGGGAAGATGACTGTTAAGATCTCATGAAGTAGAGGTAGATGACAGTGTAAAGGGCTAGTTAGGTGTGTCCAGTGAGTTTGAACTACTGATGTAATAGAGGGCACATCTACAGAGTACACTGTAGGCAGATGCAAGCTGACATAAAGTTTAAGCTTGGTGCCACGCTAACAAAGTTGCTTCCAGTTTCTTTTTGCTTAAGGACAAAGTTGATCTACCTTGTGATAGCTTGCAGACACGCTTCTTTCTGTCTATTGACAGTGGTCTGGGCAGGCATATGAAAAAGCATGTGACTTACAGTTAGTCTCTGTGAATTTTTAGTGTTAAAAACTGGTAATAACTTCAGTGTTTAGTGTATTTGACCAACTCCTGCATTAACAAACATAATAATTAAACTGTAGGAGCGGCAGCAATGGTATAACAGATACTGGCTTGCAGATGTGAAAGCAAATGGGATGGTAATAAAGTTACCTCGGAGACTGGACTGTTTGTCAGTGGTTGACTAGGCAAACTGTCCTAAAACTGGAGGCAATCAACACTGAAACTCTCACTGCTATTTCAAGACAACTTTTGGATTAGAATCACATCTTAAAACATTGCTTAGCACCTGACGTGGTTGATGCACACCTCTCAAACTGTCTGATCCATGGGCAGAGATACTGATCCTCTTGCTACAGAAAACAACCAACATTTTTTTGTCCTCTAAAGATTGGGGTATGGTGGTGGAAGGCACTCTCATGGAGGATCTGGGAGTCAGAATGGTGGGACCAGTTTGAAAGCATCTCATTCCTAATCGGGCATGGAGCACAGCTCTGCTGATATGTCTTCCTCCACAGCACACTGCAGCTTTCACACAAAGCTGTCCCAGGTCTCTGACAGTGCCTCAGTCAAGACCTACTGCTCTTGCTACTGTTCTCCTTACGGTTCAACTTCTCATTCTCCAAAAAAAAGCTCCTCCTCTCATCCTGCTTTTCTGCCCCTGGATCTCTCCTGTGCTCAGACCAGGCATGTTATTAATCTATACCATATGCAGCTGTTGGTAAGCATTTAGTAGTTAATGTGGAAACAGAAGTTTTAATTTTAATGGTTGTTTCATGTTTACTTAGTAAAAATTAAAGTAGCCAAATAATATCTAGACAGTAACCTTTCAAAATTTAGATGATTGGTAAAGGACGAGTTTCAAGAAGTGATTGGTTTCTGGTATTATTTTTTCTGACTTCTATTTCTATGTTTCAAGAATGAACACCCACATTTATAAAATACTCTTAAGCCAGAAACATATGAACTTACACAGGTATCTCAAGGAGGAAAAAAAAAAACAAAACAACAAAAGATGCACCCCTGCAATGCAACTCTTTGGGTTAAAGTAAATCTATTCTGACTGGAAGTCTTATCCTGATCCCAGTTTATAGTAACTTTTTTTTAGAACAAAATAGTTTATTTCCAGAGTAACCATTTATATGCAAGTCCCCTAAGCTAAGTTTTCTACCTAAGACTCTACCTCATGACAGCTCAATTCATGTAGCTACAGCTGAAGTCCTTCTGATGAACATGCATACCAGTTAAAAGAACTTATTTTCAGACACTGCTCCTGTCCCCCAGCTTATTTGTGGTACATATTTCTTTGCAACTTTACTGCCTTTTTGGATCACGGTCGTGATCTCTGGTTCATCTTCTGAATAGCTGCTACCATGGTATTTGATAAAGCTTTTATTTCTATTATCAAAATATATTTGAAGCCATCAGTAGCCTGGTGTGTTCAAGCACCCACATATTATTAAAAATACTAATAACTAAAATCCTGGGAAATGCAAAGGAAAAATATTTTCTTGGAAGTAGGACCTGTGGAGTCTTATCCTGGGTGCTGGTGACTGGAGGCCATTTTCTGCTAACATCTCTCCAAGAATTCAACAGCCTTCTTGTGTTATAGCTGCAAAATTAAGTTTAGGGAGGTATTACACATGAGGAGGATAGGAAAATAGATGAGAGGAATCAAATTACTCTTATATAAAGGCCTGTGTTAGATTTAGTTCATAAGTCCTTGAAACCCCTGGCTAGAGTAATCTTGTATTCCAAGATAGGAAGTGTTCTCTCATTTTGCAAACTCTAGACTACCTTCTGTTTTGCTTTTCTACCTCTGTCTCATTCAATTTTACTGCACAACTTATCATGTGTTTAATACTACTGCTGTTTGCAGACATTTTTCTTTAAAATGTGGCGTCTCTTCCTTCCAACACAGTGTCTGCTTTTGGCAGCAGGGGTCAGAGACTCAGCCCACTGTGAAGTCCCTAATATCATACATGCTCTTAGGTATATGTCCAAAATAATATACATCTCTAGCTATACTCTGGTCAAATCAAACATATTTTAGGTTGAAGTAGTCTGGTAGATGATCACACCTGGAATACATGAAGGTGCAGACAACTCAAGGGGCCACCGTGTGGGGCAGCATGAGGAGAATAATAGTATGAATTTGTGGTGCTGCAATTACTTGAGGACTCTCACAAGGAAAGCAGATTACATGAAAAACATTCTGCAACTTCATGCTCCTGTGTATGCCACGGCAACATCCTCACCTGCTCTCTGCTTCAGAGGAATGCCAGCAGATCTCATGCAAAAGGTGAACTTCAAGTTTTCTAAAGAATCATTCTTTACTACTAGATTAATATTTTTCTTTCTTTCTCCCACTCTCCCCTTACATCCTTCCTAAGTTCTACCAGTATGATAGAAGACTTTTGCAAAGATAATCTTTCAGACCATCACTCCATGCCAATGAGCTTGTTTCCATACAGCATTGCAGTCTTGTGTCATATCCCAGATGAATCTCTCATCCTTGTTCTCAGTTACAGATCAGTCTTTTGAAAGGTGACTGCTTCGCTTGTGGATGTGGTAGTTAGTTGGAAGCCAGCCCATTTTCCCCTAGACTATGACTTCAGAGAAAGAAGGGCACCTCACTTTTGACTTTATAGCTATTTAGATCTTCCCTACAGCTCCATTTTTGAAGGAGGGGTACATGTTAGCACTGTCTTTCCACTGTGAAAATGTTGTCTGATGATGAGTCCAACCCAGTGTAAAGTCTGAGAGCTGACCAAGCCATGGCTCCCCTTCTCCTCACTGCTAATGGAGATACTGCAGTTCTTGATGACTTGTGTGCCAGACCTTTGCTTGCAGTTTATTCCCTTGTTGACAAAGTGGTTTCTGGTGACATGAAGCAGTTCTGCTGGTGGTGAGCTAGGACTTGGGCACCTCATGGAAGCAAGGACTCTCTTCTCTTACATGGCACCTGCGGTGGAATTACAGGGTCTATTTTGTGTTTTACTGCCTCAGAACAAGTAATACAAATTCTCAGTGACGTCCAGCCCTTTCTGGATGTATAAACTTGAAGCATTTTCATTTCTTTGACTTACCAGATTTATTGGAGCTGTAGTAATACAAAACTTGGCATAGGAAATGCACTTAAGAAGCTGGAGGAAAGCTCAGGCAGCCAGATGATGTGGAGGTGAGCTAGCTGGATGTGCTTTATCAAGATCTGTACTAAGCGAAGTGTGGTGACTGCAGGATGAACATAGCACTCTCAGCTACATTTACCGTACGTGGTCTAACACTGCAGGGCAAAAAAGAGTGCTGTAAACTTGTTCCAAAATCAAACAGATCTGCATAGTGACGTACAGGGGGTTAGGACTGAATTGGCAAGGCATGATAAAGAAATATCGGGGTTTCTGAAGCTTAAGAAAAAAACATGCATGACTAACTTTGGCAAACAGACAATTAAACATATGACTTAGAGAATCTCAAGTATTTTGAAAGCTCCAATATATGAATCAAATGGAAATTTGTTTATATATATATATATATATATATATATATATAAAATTGATGCTATTTAGCACCAGGCATTCCTTTAGATTGGTTTTAGTCTTTCATTATACTGCAGTTTAAGATACAAATAAACAAATGAAAACAAAAGCTGTCCATCAAGATCAGTTGTGGCAGTCTAAGCAAATTGCAGTGGTCTGACAGTTAATAAAAAGCATAATGTATACAACAATGCTTTTCACAGCTTTGAAGGAGTCATCTACACTTACCGTATCTTCAAGGACCACCAAGGATATTTTAGAATACAGGTGAGTAACTCTCATTTCATCTGTACAGACTGCACTAAAGATCATTGTCTTGATTAAAAAGATTAATATACATGAACACATTACCTTATAAAATATTTCCAAGTTTGCTTTCTTCTCTTCTCAATTCTTGACTCTTTAATGTTATACTTATTATTACATATGAGTTCATAAGTAGCTATTATGTTTGTAGAATTCCCTTATAACCTAAATGGATTTGTTATTTGTTGACCAGCTGCTTTCTGATTTGACCGTTTCATTTTGATAGCATTGGAAAAAAAAAAAAAATCTATCCCTTCCGTTACTTGCTCCTGTTTCTAATTAGCTTTTTCTATTTGAAAACTCTGCCACTGCACCCAGCATCTTGTAGGAGTCTGGAATATTGCAACGATCCTTTTGATTCAAAGAGACCTATCCATAATTCTGTGTGACTCTGGGGCACCTGAAGTGATGACCCCAGATAATGTTGCTCATTGCTTGAATAAGCATAAGAGCAGACTGCATCAATCAAAACCCAAGGCAAGGTGAGAGGGCACTTAAAAGCTGGCTCACTCCTCTGTTTGTAGTAGGAGAGCCAACAGAACTGCCAACAATTAGGTAGCATTAAAGTGAAATGAGGAACTCACCCCGTAAAGGACACACCAATCTCTGATATGCTGGTAATTTCTTGCTTATTAGTGGTTTGGACTGTGCACAAAAGACACAATTTCCCATGAAGAAGAATGGTTTGCTGACAGAAAATAATCTGTTTTGGAATACAGCCACTCTAGTGGGGTTTGCTGTCATGCCTATCAGCAGATAATAACTCAAAACACTTTTTAGTTTTTTCAAACCCGATTTCCCTTATGGGGTTTTGCCAAGAATATAGAAGTGTTCTGTTCTTCAAATTTTTAAGTCAGATTGTTCTGGCTTACTAAAATAATAGACTAAAATAATATATAAATGGTGGAAGGAGATTGTTTGGGTTTTTTTAAGGGCCAGATTCAGCCATGAACTTTCTAGAATGCAGTAAATTGACCCCAACCAGCAGTGAATCACCCACACACAGCTGCTCGCTCCCTCCCCCCTTTAGCGGGATGGGGTAGGGGTGAGAGAACATGAAGTGCAAAAGTGAGAAAACTAACTCCTGGATTAAGACAAAAGGCAGTTTAACAGGTGAAGCAAAGTTGTGCATGCAAGCAAGCAAAGAAGGAGTTTAATCATTATTTTCCATCAAGAGTCAGATGTTCGGCCAACTCCTGGAAAGCAGGGCCTCAGCACACGTAATGGTTACTTGAGAAGACAAATGCCATGAGCACAAATGTCCCTGCTTTCCCTGGGCTTTGATCGCTGAGCAGTGTCATATGGGACAGGACAGCTCTTTGGTCAATTCAGGCCCGCTGTCCTGCTGTGTCCCCTCTCAGCATCTCGCGCACTGGCAGACTCCTCGCTGGGGGAGCAGAGTGTAAAAAAGAGACAGCCTCAAGGCTGTTCGAGGCTGTCCAGCAACAGCAAAAACACAGCGCTATACAGGCTGCTACAAAGAAAGTTAACTCCATCCCAGCCAGAGCCAGTACACAGAGGCAGTGGCACCCGGTCCACACAGGGCTGAATGGAAGATAAAGGATGCAGAAACACAAACAAAATAGACATGTTTCTTTGTTAGTGAATGAAGCAAAACCAAAGCCCCATTCACTTTTAATGACTAGTAGTAGAAGCCTTGCTGTGATTAGAGCCGATTAATGTGCTTACTGTCTTGTCACTGTCCTCAAGTCCCCAGGGCTGCCAAGCCTCTGTACAGATTACTGTGGGCTGTGCCGTGGAAGCAGTTCAGTCCAACTCTATGAACATTAAAAAGCAGTTTGTGAGAATGCTGTTCCCCCGCTGAGGAGAGCCATCCTCTGTGTTTGGCCTCAGGAGTCTCCAGTGCAAGTCACAAAGCTGGACAAATAATAAACTCCTGCCTAAAAGTGAAAGCTGGTGCCCAGGACTTTCATATGGATCCTCAGACACAGACGCTACCTCTGCACATGTCACTTGCTTGACAATGATGATATTCTGTAAAACATTTGGCTTCTGCTTGTCACATAGTTATTTAAATACAACAGTTCAAGCGAGAAATAAATATGTTGCTTCTAAACTTGTGCTTTAAGACCAGAGGGAAGTCTGGAATGCTGTCACTCTTTGACACTCTGCTGTGGATTGCTATAGCACACATCTGAGCCAGTATTTTAAACAGATATTCTTTTTTCAAAAAGAAGATGGTAAGAGAGGTTATTACACTCAGTGCTGTAACCATGTCACCAAACAAGGTTCCCTAGCGTTTTAAGGATACTACAATATTCTGTCACCAAATCTGTTTACAAAACAGCTCCTTGGTAAACAAGAAACAACTTAGTGTTCCTTTCATTTAGGGGACTCTTTGTGAAGGGCAGTTGCAAACAAACTTTATTTTCCTTTCCTTGTAGACTACTGAAGGTGTTCCAGGCAGGATCTTCAGAACATTAAAGGACCTAATATACACTTACGAAAAGCCAGATCAAGGACTAATAATAAACCTCCGCTACCCAGTAAAGAAACAAAAGGCCTCACAAATAAGCCAGAGGTTCAAGTCAGGAAAGGATGACATTTATGACGGTGAGAAACTTAACTCTGCCTTTGTGGGTTTTTTTTTTTAAGATGACTGCATTGACAGGTTTGTGGTGAATAGTTGCTAAGCTCTAAGACTAGCTTGCATGGACAGAAGTTCAACACCCTTCCTTCTCTCTTATGTTCACTGGAAGATGGCTATTCCTAGTTCACAGGTTACACACCCTCTTACACCACAAACTGACAAGTTAAAATTGCAAGAGATACAGAAGGCAAAGCATGATGTTGCCCACAGCTCACTCCTTCATGCATGTTGATGCTTCTTGGCTAGGGAAGGCTGAGGACCAGTTTTACCCAATGTGGTTCTAACAAGCTGCCGGACCCCTGCACTTCACTGCGAGTTGAGACTTTTGAAAGCCATTCTTCATATTGCTGCTGCACGACACTCAGCTACAGCAGCCATCAGGTCACAGGCTGAAAAATAACCCTGAAACTCTTCTGGGTCCCTGACTACGTGTGACGGGAGGCACAGTAAGAGCATGCATGAGCAAGTGAAATCCTTCTACTAACTACTGTTAATATTAATTACAGTTATCATAAAGAAATAGAATCTTGGGAGTACCCAGCCTTCTGTGTGATTTATATCTCAGGACTAAGACCAGCTCAAATGCAGTTGTGTGGGCCAGCCTCCCTGTGCTGCAGTTACACCTTCCTGGCTGTACAACAGGTGCTGGTTTTTTCCACTCAACAAACAGTGCAACAGCTCAGGCGCTGCCTCAACAGTGCAACAGCTCAAGCAGACAGGACAGGAAGGGGTGGGCTCTCCCCACCACACGCACCAAGCTGCATTTTTAGGGGTCAGTGCAGCACAGACCTTGCTGAGAGAAACAGTAGGAAAGAGACGTTTTCAGTGTCTCCAACACTGCATTATCATTTGTATCACTAAGGCAGATATGCTACATTTGTTCTAAAAAGGTTTTTCTGGTATCTTGTCATTGATGCTCCAGACAGATGGAAAATACTGCAGTGGCATGGATGTATTTTCAGGAAGAAACAGGTGCAATACATATTTTATTGTCTGGCCCTGCAACATTAACTTTTCTAGAAGATGTACCATGTCCTAGTCTTGACTCACAAGGACAAAAACAAACACTTTCATTTCACTATCAAAATATTTGTGGTTGTCCATAAAAATGGAGGCTTTTTGAAATAATCAAATGATTTTGGAATTGCTTCTGTTCAATTTTAATTTAAATTTCACTTATGCAGCATTCCAAACTTCCCTCTCAGACTGCTTTATTACATGCTCACAGGGGGAGCTTAGGTTAATGTTATGATGGATATCTCTCTGAAACGTAGGCACCACACAAAACACCCCATTGCTTCCTAAAGCAGGCACCACGCTTTTCTGGCCCCATCCCTTGTGTTGCACTGGCATCTGGCTTTGCAGTGCAGGCAGGACTGAGTGCTCTGGTGGGACCAGAAAAACACCTCAAGGGACTGGGGTCACAATACTGGGTTTTGGACATTTTTGAACATTGTTTTCTAGCCTAGGAACAGCTTGTCTGAGGGTGGCTTCTTGAAGAGACAGTAGGTTTCCATAGTGGAGATGGAGTCCCAAGCAGTCAATTTCTGCCTTTCCCCTGGTTTCTCAAAAAAACATAATCCATCTGACAAGGTCTAAAAGAGAAAGGGTTTTTTCAGGCTCTCCTTCCTTAGTTGGGAGAAAAGCTTTTCTGTTGGGTATTTATTTAGAGAAGAACGGGTGTTTTATGCTGTAGTCAATAGCTATCTTGGCTGTTGATGTGATTTACTAAGTATGCATGATTTCTGACATTTGACTGCTCCTCAGGAAGAAGGGGTCTCACGTGGATACAACTGTTTAACAACTGAGCTTGCTGGCTCACAGTAGACAGTGCAGGCTTTGCCTCCTCCTGGAGGACCCAGTCCATAGGACATGGGGCCTAAAACCTTGACCCTGTAATAGCAGAGAGAGTACCAAGAAACCAAACTGAGTTACTGATACCTGCCCAGCAACACGGCCACAGCCATCCTGCTTACTGTGGGCTTTCTGAGGAGCTATTTGCAATGACAACATCTTTATTTTACTGATTTCTTTCCAGAAATTGATGACAGTGATTACATCACTGTCTTGCCCTGAATGACCTACAACCTGACGATCTGTGAAGCTGCGGTTTGGGCTGTGCCACAGCACAATGGATCAGCCAGGGAGAGCTGCCAGCTGGACATTCTCTGCCGTGGATTTGTACCTTTGGAATTAGTCTCCTCCTTTTGCAGACTGTCAGAACAGCCATATTTTCTCCCAGTAGATCTGGTACAAGCTACTATATATTTTTGTTCAGCAATTAAAAAAAAATGTATATATATGTACACATGTACATATACATACGTACAGGGGAATGACATCCGTGCGCATGTATACGTATTTTGGTTTTTTTAGTCAGCAAACCAAGATGGCTACTGCTAAAATGAACAGTGTTAGAAAGCAGCAATATAAATACAGTAAATGAATGTGCATAAAGCAGCAATTTATGGCAGAATTGATGCGTTGATAAAAACCATACACACCAAAAATTATTATGTCGTCATATGCTGCTTAAAAACCTCTAAACTCTGTTATTTTGGGCATGATTCATGTTACTTCATTGTTGGACAAGTGTATAGTATTTCAGCTATGTCAAGGAATACTAGCATTATCCTGTAGTTTGGAATAATCTAAATTAAAACAAAGTCTGTGTTTATTCCATACCCTAAAGAATTAACGAACAACATGAAATGGTTTGAAATACTTTTAATATTGATGAATGGTTCTGGTAGATTACAGTAGGACTGCAAGTTCTACATATGTCATTATGAACACATCCTTTTTTTTTAATAGGTACTGTACATACAAGGATGCTTACTACATTTCATTTGCTACTGCCATTAGCTCTGTATATACATTATAATATGTATGGGGTTTGTAATTTTTTTAATGTAAGAATTTTCTTTAATCTTGCCCCTCATTTAAATATTTAATAAATACTTTTGTTCTGAAGGTTGTTCTGGCCTGCAACTAGCCACCAAAGCCAGAACTGGAATGTATGTCCTGATTCTCCCCATCGCTAGTGCAAATTCCACTTCCGTTTGTGATCTTGAGGAAGACATTTATATTGGTTGTGTGTTTGTTTAGGATCTTTCACAAATTATTTATGTATTTTAATGGGTAATACTAGCCAAATTTCTTTCTATTATGTTTCTTTCATACCACTATTTGTTAAAGGACTTTTAGCTCTTTCAGTGCTTTGGACTTCAATATGAATTTAACAGTGCTAACAGTTTTTGTGCCAGGCTCAACTGTACTTCTAGCATGAAGGAGACAGAAAATGAGAGTATTAATTAACTCTGGCATTGCCAAAAATACTTATGTATGTGTCCAAAAATCATGAATTGAAAAGAAAGTAGTTGTCCATGAAAAATGGTGCTATGGGAGAGAAAACAGCCAACACTTGTGCTGTAGAAGCGCATACACAGATGAGTCTATTTGCAGAATTCAGCAGCCTGCCTGATAGTTGGTTAGCACATGTATCAGACTGAGCAGCTGCTGTGCTGAGACATCCCAACTCCAGCAGCCCCGTCTTTTAACAGAACACAGCACCATAGTTCTGCCACACGAGTCTCAGCAGTCCCCATGTCCTCAGTCACACTGACGTTCAACCTTAGGAAAAAGGCCGAGTGACAAGGGATCCCAGGCCGTGCCTCATGACCCCAACCGCGTGAATCCCGATGGCTCACAGCTGGCAAGGACAAGGGGCTGGGCTGTAGTGCTTTTTAGATGGCAGTTGCTCTGGTTAAAGCGTTGCCCTGCAGGCAGCTGTGCTCTGCACTCGGATTTACAACACCAGGGTGGCTGCACCTCTGGATGCTGCATCTAGACCCAAGGGAGTGTACAAGCCCACACCACGGGCAGCTCTCAGGCATTACCTCCGAGGAGGTCAGCAGAAGCAGAGTGTGAAGGATCAAGGATTTAAAGGAGACAGCAAGGACCCATAATAAAAAGACATTTCCAGTTCTGTTTCCACTACATTTAGAGTATTCAGCTATGCTTTAGAGGAATATATTTGCCGATTAACAGTGGAAGAAAATGAGACTAATATACACGTTCTATTACCATAAATTTGGTCTCAAAACAACCCTCTAAGACTTAGTTTGAAGTTTTTACAAGGCAGGCATTCTATATTGCAGCACCTAACGTGCATACATTAAAACAAGTTTATCCTTTATATATCTTATAGACATGTATATTCATAGATTTTCCAAGAATTTTCCACCTTTCTGACTATTACATTTACATAATGCTGGCATTGCAAAATTACACTATGCCTGCACGGGGGTCTCAGGTGGTCATCAGTGGTCATTTCGGGAGTTAGCCCCCTATCCCTTTTCCCTTTTATGGTCATGAGTCTTTTGAGGACAATTTCTTCTCCTTGGATGTTTCCCAACTCTGTTGTCTGGCCAAGATAATCTTTCTTATCTGCCTTGTTTGAGCATTTCTGCCAGGATGTATCTATTCCCGAGGTCAGAATTATTTTTTCTGTACATTTTAATCAGGCCTTGTTAAATACGAAATTGAACATTGTTTGGTAAAAGAATTTCTTATTTAAGGTATAATGGATCACTAATTGTTACAGGCCTCAACTTGCAGGCACCAACTGCTTGCAGGCATCAATTCCTACACTTCTTCATAGTCCTAACAGATTAGAAAAACAATCGGTGCATGAGACTTGAAAAAAGTATATTCAAAAACTTCACACACCAGCACCTACTTTCCAACATCCCAAAGCGGAGTGTGCGCGTGGGTTGAGCAGTGATGGCTCAAATCACATTGTACCTGAACACTCAAGCATCAAACTGCAGTCAGAGTGCCCCAATGGGAAGGGGACACCTCATACCCACAAAGAAAGAATAACTCCTGCCACACTGTCCTTCGCCTCCCTGCTCCCCACGGGCCAGCTGCTAAATTTTGGTGACGCTGCAAGGCCCCAAGCAGGTGCCAGGCAGCTCTTGCCTGTGGACATTGCCTCAGCCCCAGGAGGGCTAGCCCTCCACGGGCAACTTTGACTTTCTTCGGCCACGGGCTGTTCGCTTGAGTCCCCGGGGGGCTCCTGGCCCTCCTTCTCGCTCTCGTGCCCGCGGGAGAGGGCAGGCAGCCGCAGACAGAAAGGGTGTCTGGCTGCTGGCCAGGCCAGACCCCACGCCAAAGGCTGAAGTGGAGCAGAAGCGCAGCAGCAAGGACAAACTGTGAGCGCCGGCGGGAGCTTCCTTCCGGCAGCTCCACGCTTGAGGCCGCCTCCCAAAGGAGGGGGCTGGAAAACTCAGCACACCCCAATCCCACACCCCTCCTCTTCAGAAAAGCCCCACTCCCTAACTGTCTACATCGCATCGGTGCAGGTGAGCCCTGAAACCAGATTCTCCCTCAAGGGATAAAGCAGCCGTTCCGCCAGCTCCCCCTAGTCCCTCATCCCCAATCGGCACCGCCAGCGGCCGCGCCGCACCCCGCCATGACTCCTCCCCACGTCCGGCCCCCTTAAAGCAAGATGGCGGAGGCGGCCTCTCCCGTCATGCCCTGCGGGGTGGGCGGCCGCTCCCGTTCAGTGGACGCGGCCCCCAAAATGGCGGCGGTGGCGGGAAATACGAGTGGCTTTCGTCGCTGGTGTGTTTGAAAGAGTTGCTGAGGCGCCATGGATGCTGTGGGCTGCATGAAGTCCCTGCTCCTGGCAGTCACGCAGTACCGGGTCGCCAAGACACCGCCCAACGCGGCGCTCCTGCAGCGCAGCCTGGAGGTGAGAGCGGTGCCGGCCCTGCGCCCCCGGGCCGCGCGTGGAGCGGCGCGGCCGCGAATGTGCGGGTGGCCGTGGTGTCCCCTCGGGCTTCGGGGCGCGGGTGGCTCTTCTTGGGGCCCGGCCTCGGCTGGCTCCTCATCGCCCTGGGCGGCCGCAGCGCGGGCTCTGGAGCCGCTGGGGCCTCGGCCGCCTCCGCCCCGCCGCTGCCCGGAGGCACTGCCCAGACGGGCCCGCGGCCTCCTCCGTGGCTCAGCGGCCGGAGACTACTTTATTATAAGGTTTTAAGGTGTTTGTGTGAACTTACTGATGCGTGCAGTATGTTTGTATGTATACAGGTTAAGCATATAATGTGCCTTATGAGGGACTTGGTTTTTTTCATAGCCCCTAAATTCTGACCCGCAAGGATCACTTAATTTCACAATTTAAATACAGAGTTTGAATGATGAACTGGTCTTGAATCTGGAGCTTGCCAGTTTCATGCAACAGGTAATCAAAGGTGTTTGCTGCAAAGGGGTAGGCCTGTCTGCTTCCCTAACCTCCAGGTAGAGCCTGTGTACAGCCTTGTGGTGGGCATGCTTGGTATGGTGAGAGATTGACACGTTGTCTGAATTGTCTAATCTGCCAGGTACCTTTTTCAAATGCAGATTTATTTTTTTAATTACTAAAACATTAATATAGGAGTTAGTATTCAGCTTGGCTTTCTTCTCTTTATCCATTGTAAAAAGGTGTACAGGGGATATGCAAAAACAACGTTATGTTGCACTATTATGTAAGTGTAAGCTGTGTCTACTTGTATTGATATGCCAGGTGTATTCTTTTCAGCATCCTCTAAACAGGCTTCCCTGAAGTTCCGTTTTTTCATTTCATGCAAAGAGTGCTCCCAAAGCGGCACCACCTCTTACTGCTTATTCTTCCTGTGGAGTGGCCCCTTTAGGTTCCTGTCCTTGCCTTTAGAATTAGGCTGTTGGGCTGAGCTGGAAGCTGATTACTAAATGTTTGTGTTTAGCTATTCTTTCAACATAAATAAACCCTATCTTCTATCTATGCTAAAACATATGTAGGAAAAGTAACCTGGTATTAATTCTGTTCGATGTGTGAAGAAATACAAAGTGTTGCTCTGATACAGCTATGAGATGAAAAAGAATGCTGTTACTATGAATGCTGTCAGCAAGCAAACAAAAGAAGCCCCAATATGTTACAAATTAACACAATGTCAGCTTGGTACTTTCCAAGAGTAAAGGGAAACATGTCCACAGGAATGAAAACCAGATTTTTTTCAAAACCTTTTTTTTTTTTTTCAGCAAACACGAATACACGTGTCCTGTTAAGAGTGGAATTTATGTTCCTGTTTTGTCAAATAGGGCAGAATCTATTTAATGTAGCTCTCTGCTTTGACTTTTCTGTTAGATATTTTTTTGCAATTGAGTAGTTAAGGTTTTTTTTCTCCCTTCTCCAGGTTATCTCTGGGCTGAAGCTTACACGATTATTTGCTTCAAACCAGATTCTACCAAGTGAATGTCTCAGTTGCCTAGTAGAACTCCTTGAAGATGCTAATATAAACCCATCTCTGACCTCGTCTGTGGTTACTTTGCTATCACAGCTAGGTAAGGTTTGCATCACTGTGTAGGGTGAGGAATTATTCTCTTGTCTGTGATTTCTGGAGCTTGAAAGGGCTACCTTTTTAACAAAGAACCTGCCAGGGGATGCGAAGACGAGGAGAAACCATATTACATCAACAACTGTCATAATCTCAATTTATCTCTCTCCCTGAGTGTTTGCTGGGTGGCAGTTTGGGCTTTCCAGTTGCCTAGGCCTGTGTGCATCAAGTTTCCAAATTACAAAATAGGTTCTACTGCCTATTACTTATTTTTTGAGATTTAAGTCCTTTATGATGCCCTCTTGTTTATCTTCTCTGATTTTTAGAGTTTTTAGCCTCTTTAAGCTTGCTTTTCGGTTTTTGAAACAGTTACTGTAAAATTATATTTGTTGCTGGGATTCTTAACTATATTTTACAACCTGCTGGATCTGGAAAACTTTAAGAATTAGTCCTCAAACTGATCTGTTGCTTTACTGGTCATCCTTGTGTGCTACATCTTGTCCAGAACTGCCAAAGTGGAGCTGGCTTTTTTATTTAACTACTGCTAGATAACCCTTATCAGGATATCAGTCCATATTCATGCCCACCATAGCATGAAGCAAGAAACTGAGACCATTGAGCTTTAAAGCCTTTTAGGTGCAGCGTTCAAGATCTCAAACACAACTAGAATTTTGTAGGTAGGAGGTAGGCCATTCCTTCGATGTCCAAGTGTCTTAAGGAAAAGTATTAGTGTTTTAGTTAACTTTAAGTTCAGAAGGTAAAGATGCAAGTGCATACGAACTGTGTTTTATTTGTAGTTATTTGTGAAATATACATGAAAAACTGGTCAAAGACTTTGGCTTCTGCTTAGGTTGGTAGCTAATACAACAGTTGATTTGCTATGAAATAGGGTATTTTGTTAATAATTCTTTGATTCCAGCTTCAGACAATGAGACTAGAGAAGCCCTTCAGGATACCTACAATCTGACCAGCGTGTTGGCTGGAGTGGTTCATCGAAGCTCTACTAATCTTAGAGACCCAGTCTTATTACAGGTAACAGGAACTAATGCTTACTAATAATTGGCTACTGTTACATAGTAAAAGTTATACTGTATGCATGTAATAACTCTTTAAAAGCTGCATCTGAAATAATTTGTTGAGAGAAAGTTGATCTTAGCTGTGTATTTTATTTGCTGTATGAGGCTAGTATGATGGTGTTTTAACACTGCAGAATTCTTTGTATTCTCTCTTTAATCTTGCTTGTGCTTCTCACCTGTTCTAATTTAAAAAAACCAAAACCAACAATGAAACAGAACCTCCTGGCTTTGAAATTATTTCAAGAAGTCAGCACTTGAGAGCTTGGAAGGTTATTTTCCAGTTGAGGTATTTAGTTTGTTCTCCTAATGTTCATGACAGAAGCCTGGAGATAGTTTTGTCTAATCAGTACTTTGACAGGTAATTGCGAAGGAGTGAAAGGAAAGCTGTAGCTGTTAGTTCTCTTGGAAGGTTTGCAGGGCATGTATGCCTCCTTCCCTGTGGTCAGTGCTATCTGCCAATGAATGCTGGGGGGAGGTGGGCGGGCTGTACTAATGGAAGCTTACTTCTAGGAGCCAAGTGCAGACAGTATTGATTTTTTATTTTTTTTTTTGTAAACACATGATATCTCACAGTTCAACTTCACCAAATCTAACCTGTCCTTTCTGTTCATTGAAAGTAAAGGCTGGCAAAATTCTTTTTTTTAACATGCACAGGTCTTTTCATATGTGGCTTTCAGAAAGTACTTGCTGGCTACCTGTGGTCCTATCTCTTCTGGAGAGGGAAAACAGAAAATTAATTTGCTAGCAGTTCTGTAACCCTTGATCTGTTGAAAATGAGTCAAGCATGCAGTTAAAGAACACTTTTCCCTCATGGTTTGTCTATTCCTCAAAGCACTAGGAGTACCAGAAGACTTAGGGATCCAGGTGACTTGCCAATCAGTGTCAGATTTTGTAGTGACCAATAGATCCAATTATAAGACCTTTTAAGTTCTTGTATCAGATTTATATGGTGAGATTGTGTTTAAGCTGCTGACCTATGCTGTGATTTTTGTCGTGTTTGAGTATATAAACTTCATATTAACTCAGTTATGTGCCAAAAGAATGCTGTATGAAGGCCTTTACTACCATTAGATCCATTGGCAGTTTTTACAGCAAACCTGTTTTCCTATAGTTTCTGCAAGAGATTGCAAAGAGCTTTTTGGATTTTGGTGAAACTTCTAGATCTCTCAATAGGACAAAGCCCCTTTCTCACTGACTGAACAGAGAACTTGCTGACAGGGCAAAGGGGAGAGCTGGATGGGCTGAAAAGGTAACTCCTCTGTCAAAATAAAGCCTTATTCATCTTTTGGGGCTTTTAATAAGTCCATCCGTGTGGTAGGACATTATTCAGTGTGCTTGCAGGAGCTCATGTAATTGTTATGTTAACATTACAGGGTCTGAAAATTAATTCAGTTGTGATGTCTTTTTATTTGTCCTTTCAGTTTAAGCTTTTAACTTGTAACATCCTTCACTGAAATGCTACAGGAAAGACATATGTTAATAGCTTTTTATCTCCTCAGAGTATTCAGCTGCTGCAGAGGCTAACCTACAATGTTCCAGTCTTTTGTGCTGGTGCCAACATTGATGAATTAATTTCATTTCTAATACATCATGTGTAAGTGTGTACTTAGTTGTCTTTTCTTACAGGAAATATCTAGCTAAGTTTCTAAACTTTCTGAAGGCCATTAGTATATTGAACTAACCTGGTCTCCAGAGTGAGCTGTGACATTTTTGTTCTGAAGTTAACAAGAGATTTTTCTTTGAAAAACCTGTTGTTACAGATTGTCAAATGCAGTGATTGTGGGACTTTGGCTGACTGAATATTAATTGGCCTCTTAGCCCACCCCCACACTCCCGGGAGCAGGGAGCTAACAAAGAGATAAGCCAGGAGAAAATTCATGCCTGTCATTAGGAGCAGACTTGTTGGATCAAAACGAGTTTCACGAGTGTCCTTGTAAGAAATCTAATGACGGTTAAAAGCAGCTGCAATAAATGACCTTTGATAACACTGATCTCTGATTATTTTTTTTTTCTGATGTGCTCAGTTAAAAACTACCCACACTGTGGGGATTGCAATCTGAATTTTGCTCTGCTTGCTGAAACGGTGTCTAAAAAAACAAAACCAAAAAACCCCCAAAACAAAATTCAAAAGTCTCCCAACCACCCTGCACCCTGTTCCCTGCACTGCAATTTCTTGTAATTAAATTCTGGATGCTTTAATAAAAACATCTTTGTTTAAACTTCTGGACTTTTCTTTTAAGTCAATCCACTGAAGATGAGTTAACGATACCATGTTTAGGACTCCTGGCAAATCTCTGTCGTCACAACTTATCTGTTCAAACTCAGATAAAATCTTTGGTAAGAGTTTTGTTTTTGTGGCATGGTTCTCTGCCTTGAGGGCAAAAGAGGATTACTTGACTCTGGGGAATTACCTTAGTATTTCTTAAGAACTTTTTTTGGCAATAATATAATAGCCCTGACCTGCTTGTTCTGCAAAGTTGGTGGTCATTCTCACATGTTGGAGAAAATAACCAGTAGAACGGGAAGTTGGGTATTCTCTTTCCTTCTCTGCATGGCTGTTGTTGCACTAGCTTGTGTTACACACTCTGCTTCTGCAACTTCTCTGCAAATGAAAGGGGAATTTAAAACTTGAGCGTTCTTCCTTAGAAAAACTAAATGTTGTTAATGTATAAAGACTGTAGTTGGGTTTGTGGTAAGCTGCATTAACTTTGGCCAAGAAAGAGATTTGCCTTTTAAAAGATAAATCAATAAAATATCACTGATCATGATGTCAGGTCACAGCCCTTGAATCCTTCAATAAACATCTGTATCTGAGCTACTCAGTTCCTGTCTCTTCATAAATCAGTGTAAACATAACTTTTTAATTCAGAAATAGAAATCTGTCTACATAGTGGTGAGTGTTGTACTGTTTACCTTGGAAGAGAGGTGGGGTGGGGGAGAAGGAGGAACTATTGTCAGATCTGAACAGAGAAGGGATGGAGTTCAGTTTTCAGTGGTTGTTTTCTGTAAGACACTTCACAAAATTACTTTCTCCTGTTTCTTTAATGATGGAATTTATTCCTTGGTGTTTTTTTCATTTTTCCTTCTACAAGTGCAACAGGGAATTGAGTCATTTATATTAACACCAATATTGTGCAGTACAACACTAAAATAGATTTTTCTAGAGAACTGCTATTGTTCTAATGGGGTTTTTTTGTATTATTCTTCATGCTTCATATGGCTTATATGTACAATCTGTCATTTTGGTGTTTTTATAGAAAAATAAAATTTATAATGCCTGCGTTTCTCCTTTTTGCTTTAGAATAATGTGAAGAGTTTCTATCGTACCTTAATAAGTTTCCTGGCCCATAGTAGTTTGACTATGGTTGTGTTTGCACTTTCAGTATTATCAAGCCTTACTTTAAATGAAGAAGTAGGAGAAAAAGTAAGTCATACTTTGAAGTCTGTTCTATTCTTAAGTTGTAGATAAAGTTAACAGTCACACTGCCCAAAATACCCTCTAATTCCAGCTAGTTTTAATAAGCAAGAGACCCAGCAAAGTATGTGCCCATATGTAACTTTCTTCTTCCTTTTAGCTCTTTCATGCTCGAAATATCCATCAGACATTTCAGTTAATATTCAATATTGTTGTAAATGGAGACGGTACTCTAACAAGAAAGTATTCTGTTGACCTACTTATGGATCTTCTGAAGAACCCCAAAGTTGCCGATTATTTTACCAGGTATCTTCACTTCCTAAAAGTATGGGATATTTTTCCTAAGCTCTTGTTCAGTTTCTTTGCTAAATGATATTTGTATTCTTAACCAACTCTTTGGAAAAAAAAAATTCCCTAGAATCTTTTTGAATGTTACTAGTCAATTATAGCTGCTGCACTGGAAATTAAAGGATTCTTGTGTTACTAGTTTCACACAGAAATGTGAATCAAAATCTGGGCTTTTTGTTGTTACTTAAGGAATATTTAATAGTGTGTTCAGTAATACTTTGTCTGGACTGTATTGGTAGTCAGACAACTTGATGAGTAGCTATCTTGCCTTTTATGGGCCTATATTATCTTCAAGTGGAATAGTATGGTTGAAGCTAATTTTTACTGGAGGGCGTCACAGAGTAGTTCTGTGGAGAGCTTGACTAGTGCTTCTGCAAATTCACCTAGCAGAACTTAGCTGCTGAATTTCAATCTAGATTGAGCAATAAAAATAGCTGAAACTCCTGGCTTATTCTAAGGAATTTTCTTTTATTAGAATATTTTTAAAGTTTAGTTTATTTTAAATAGAAATTACAATATGAAAACTATCACTGTACTTGAAGTGTTTGGGGGTAAGAAGGAGAATAGGGCACTTGCATTCATCACTCAGTAGAAATGTCTGAGTGAAATTCCAATTTTTCTTCTCTGTGCTGTAGATATGAGCATTTTACCTCATGCCTTGGTCAAGTATTAGATCTTCTTCATGGAAAGGATCCTGACTCGTCATTTAAGGTATTCATACCTTTTAAGTTCAAGGCTAAGAGTACAACTCCTAATCTAGTTCTACCTCTGTACTCATAGATAGGTTCCTTGTGTACGAGTGTTAATAATGAAATACATTGATTTCAGGACTCAAGTGACCTATGGTATTCACTGGGTTTGTATTTTGTAGTTGTTCAAAAGGCTGTCAGATTGGATTTGCAATGGTTGGTATTCTTGCCAGGTTATGTGTGTCTGCTTTCAAGCCACAGACATAAAGGCAGAAAGCCAACATAAACACCTTTTGTGCTTTGGCTAATTAAAAATTTCGGGATCTACCAGAAATGCAGTGTGTACCCTGCTTTACTGGCTAAAGCTTCAATTAATACTACTCAGACTTTGAACTGATGATCAGGGAACCATGATGCTAACTTCAAAGATTTAGGAATAAGTTCTCTCACATTAGTTGAACAAATTGATGCCACATTTGGTTAATCAGTTAACTGTTGCGTTCAGCTTTGTCTCACTACCACCTAACTTAAATGAAACATTGGCTATCTGTTGCTAAAGGCTAAAATATGAAATATCGTGAAAATATTGGGGCTAAATACATCTATGAAACAAATTTTAAACTCTTAATAAATGTGTTTCACATAATAGTAAATGATAGATGATAATGTTTCTGTGTATGTGTTTTTTTGTTTTTTATTGTTTTTATTTAGAAAGACATATTGACAAGGAGTTTTTCAGGGTGCTTTCCTCCTTGTCTCTGAGTCTGCACATGTGCATCCATTCGTGTCTCAGTATTTTCCTTTCCATAGCTTTCTTCATTGTAAGTGTATATGCATTTCTTTGCTTATTAGATCACTAGCCAGCAGTCATGCTTTTTAAAAAAGAAGGGAAGGCAGTATGCCGAGTATTGTCACAAGCTTTTACCAGCCTAATGAACTGTGTCTCTGCTGCTGACTTGGCTTTAAGGAAAGAAAACTATTCTTCAGAAATCTTTGAAGTGCTAAAAGGAGTTGTATGGAACTTAAATATCTCTTTAGACTTGTGCTATGGGAGTTGCAATTTCTGTGTAAGTACTTGATTTAAAAGCATTTGAACTCTCATTCACTTCGCACAGATCTTAGAGCTGCTGCTTGCCTTCTGTTCTGTGATAGAACTGCGTCATACCCTGCGGCAGGCAATACTGGAACCATCTGGCTTGCCAGTCTCTGGAAATACCAGATTTCTGACTTGCTCAAAGACTTTTGAACCATCTGTTGCATTGGTGCACTTGTCAAACCAACCATTGGAAGGCTCAGAAGACTGTTCAGTTCTAGCACTGCAACTATTCAAAGAGATTTTTGAGGTACCAAGACTGATACTTGAGTTTAAAGAGCTCCTTAGCAGCTATATTTTTAATTTATTTTTTTTAAACAACTATGAGTATTTTACATGAAAAATAGCATGTAAAGTTATACCTGAAATAAAATTCCTGTTCTAGAATTCCATACTTTGTGAAACAAATTTTCTTTTAAAGACATGCTGTATTTTAGAAATATGTCTTGTTTGAAAGCTAAGTAGAAGATAGAGCGGTTCATGAAGTCACGAGGTAGATACAAAGCTATCAAAGAATTGCTTTCTAGGACTTGTAGAAGTGAGGAAGTTTCTGCTATTTCTGTGCTCTTTGCTAAACTTCCTCCTCCAGTATGATACTGATCAGCAGTCTTAAACCTGAAATAGCAAGAGGCTGGGAAGGCTAGAAGACAGGCTGGTGGAGGGAAAGGGTAGAATAGAATTGGCTTCCATGTTCTGTAGTTTTAAATATTGACCTAAAATGTCTTTATTACAGGATGTTATTAATAGTGGGAACAGCACCTCAGCTGAACACTTCGTAGATCTTTTGCTGCCTGTTCTTCTTGATCATCTTCAGATGCCAGAACAGACTGTGGATGAGCTATTAGTGAAGAAGAAATGTGAAAGAATGGTCAAGGCTATTAATGTCCTGACAAATATCCTTTTTATGTACCCATTGACAGTTAATTTATTCCCCCAACATGATGTGCTCTGAGATGTTAGAAGAAATGTCCATCTTGGATCTCTTTAATAGCTTTTAATGACAATACTGCCCTAACTTTACTTAGGACTGTCATCTTGAAAGACCTCAAGTAGCTTTCTAACTGCTGTAAAATGACTTTGTGACAGTGGAGCAGGATAAAATGTGGTGGTTATTCAACAGCATAGAAGCACTTCACAGATCAATAATGAAGATGAGAGGTTTTTGTTAAAATTGCAAGGGCAGTTTGCGTGGCCATCTTCTTGATCAGTATAGTATTTTTGCTTAGCTACTCAAGTGCAGATCCCAGCCAAATATGATCAGTGAAACAAGGAAAAATCATGTGGAATGATACTGTTTTACACTCCTCTTGGAGTCCTTAGCATCACATAGTCCTTAGTGTCATGTAGTAAGAAGGACGTGACTGCAGGATGCAGTCCTGCATCCAAGCTGAGTTCTGGAGAAGTCTCTTTGCTAGTTCACTCCTAGAAAACTAGTTCTTGTATTCAGGACTGGTTGTTCACTGCCTCTTGCTCATCATTTTTCTTAATGCCTCTCCTTTTATTGTGGCTTCCCTTAGCTGTCTGTTTCCAAGTAAACATGTGTTTTAATTGAGAAGTAAAGCTTACTTGGCTTGTGAGTTGAGCATAACTTCAGTGGCTTATGTAGTTGTGTTTCAAAAGCATTTTTGGAGGCTCTTGTGCTTTGATGCATTAACTTTTGTGTCCTTTATTATTAGAAAACGTTGCTTTTTAGTGCCAACATCTAAGCATAGGTATATTAAGTTTATTCTTAACTCAGTCTACTGCTCTGTAGAGATGACATACTGAAAATGCATGCCTCGAAGGTACTGACTGCCAGCCAGTGCACGTCTCTTATAGAGCACCAATTTACCTGTAGTGGGATTGATACTGGTTTTGGGACAAAAGTAGTGGACTCTAAAATGTGGTGAGCTCACAAATTTATCCAAAATCTAATTTAGCAAGACTTCCATGAGAGTTGTAATTATTGTTCCAAGCAAAAGTATGTTGTGGTTGAAAGTACCATTTAAATGCATGTAAATCAATACTTTCTACTGCCACAAAAACACCACGTTTGATTTAAAAACAGTAATGTTGCTGGTCAGGTCAATAAGGAAGACCTAGCTTTAAACATTCACATACTGTTTTCAGCATAAGCTGGAGATCCACTTATGTGGAACAATGACCTTAAACCTCATGTAGTAGTTCAAGGTTATCAAAGTTGAAGCTTACCAGGACTGCTTATGGCACATAATTTTTCATTTTGATTTTATGCAGCTAGAGTTCAAAAAATATCACACCATCACCGTGGGAGGAAGTTACTGCACTGAAAATGGAATATACATTTCTTCAGCTCAGTGTCATTAACCTGAATGTCGATATAACTAAGAGTTATACGGGCAGAAAACAGTAAAATTCTAATTAGACCTACTATTAAACCCTCTTCACATTCAACTTGAAATTGTGGTTTTGGTCTTCACTGTTGTGTCCAAGGAACTTGGTGGTTTCTCTTGATGTTGGCATTGTTGTTTTGCTAGACATATTTAATTTCTTTGTGGAGGTATTTATTAATCTCTTTAAATTGACAGAATTTATCAGTGCTGATTTAACAAATCTCACTCTCTGCCTTTTTTTTCCACCCACTTTGCTTTTCTATTTATATGTTTAAAAGCAAACTTGCTGCTGATATTATTTTGAAAACGCTTGATCTTATGAGCAGACTGAAGCAGGATGTACCTGGTATGGAGGTCAACTTCTACAAAATTTTACAGGTATGATTTCAAAATGTCTTATGAAATGTGTTTGCAAAGGAGAGTGTCACTGCACTACAGCAGTTTTTGTTCTGAATGTTCTGCATGCTTATCTAGGAAGTAGTAAATCTTCTAGGAAAACATAGTACCCTGGGCCCAATTCCCAAAAAGGTTGTTTCATTGTTAATTCTTTTAAAAGAAGAGCAGCTTGCTTTTACTCCAATCATTTCAGTAATGCATGTGAAATATACATCAGCTGCCTGGTAAGAACTGTCTTTTTAAAACTGAGTTAGGACTGCAGTTTAAAGGTGGCAAACTGGGAAAAAGTTTTTACAGTCAGCCATATAAGTAATTGTGGATTTGGTTGCTATTAAATATATAAATCTAATTTGTGACTTTGCATAGTCAAAACAGTTTCTGGTAACTATTGGTCAGTGGGTACCTTAACACTTTACTTTTTGACTGTCTAGATTACTTTTCCATCTACACTCTTCATGCTGTTTTGGAGGGTTTTCTTTCAAGAATGGGAATTGTGTAATTTAATGGGTAGCAATGACAGTTTCACAGTCCTCAGGAAATCCTTGTAAAACTTAAACTTGTGACCCCTTATGATGGAAATCAAGCACTTGACTACTTAACTACTTCAAGTCTTCTCTTTACTTGTTGTGTTTCTTTAATGGGAAAACATGTTTTTAAATACTTCAAAGTGTAAACTATTTTTAAAATCACTTATCTTTTGTTGACTTCAGTCTCAAACTTAGAAGGGCGAACTTCAAGAAGGTAGCCTAAATTTTGAATAAAATGTTTCTGTTCTCATGGGCCTTGATACTGTGATATGTGGGTGGTTTTGGTTGTTGTTGACTGTTCCATCTTGTTTTGACCAAAGTAGTTTCTTTTTCAGGATCAACGCTTGATTACACCTTTGACATTTGCTTTAACATCAGATAATAGAGAGCAAGTCCAAGTGGGACTTAGAATACTGTTTGAAGCTGCACCCTTACCAGATTTTCCTGCCATAGTGTAAGTTTACTTTTGCAATAATCCGGTAGGATTTGACATTTTTATGGGCTTAGTGATAGTCATGTTTCTTGGCATATTATTTTCAGTTAACCTGAGACAGAAACTTTAGAAAAATTGCCTTGTTTCTTCTTTATCTGCAGTTAAGAATCAGTAGTGATCTTGGAGGCCAGAGGAAGTAGTCCAAATGCTGATGGTATTCAGTTAACATCAGATCCTAGAAAGCATAGTCGTGACTGACTTCTGTTGCTCAGGGTTCATTTGTTTGAAGTCTGTGCTTGGAACTTTCTACTTGGAGTGTGTCTATTCTGTCAGATTTCTCTCTCTCTCTACTGAACTTTGTCAGACATGTCACTCTTCAGTTCTTAAAGCTTAACTTACCCTTTTGCAGTAACTTCCAAGAAGGAACAGAATAGCAGAAGACACAGGCAGTTCAGGTAGTGTTTAAGGTGGTCTAAATAGGGGAAAAAATATTGAGAAACTCTTATTTGATGGAGTCCTTATTTCTGTAGGTATAATAAAATAGGGAAAAAGTATCTTAAACTGTGTCACAGTTTTTGTAACCTGGAAACTAATCTGAAACTTCTCTTTTTATTAGCTGAGCTTTTTAAAAACAAAAATGGGAATTGTTTGAAAGGACTTCCAGATTGGGTGCCTTTTTGGCATTTGAGCTGCTTTTCTCAAGTGAAAGATTTGTAACATAACTAGCTTATCTTGGAAGAGTGACTGAATTACTACTTATATGGGGGAGAAAGTAAAGGAAGATGACCGAATCAAATGGTAATTTGCTGCATTGTGGTTTCTTGGTTGTTTTTGAGAAAGCTTCTGAAGGTAGTGCCATGTACAGGAACTTTAAATAAACAAACAAAAAACCTCCCCACACCCTAGGGAATTACACTTGTTTCTATCATAACCCAAAAATAGGCCAGTGATAGCAGCACAGTAGCAAGAGTCTAAAACTGTGTTCATTCTGGAAACATCAGTGCTGTTCTTATGATTATCAAGGAGTACTATATATCAATATATTATTAAATGTATTTGATATATAATAATTATATATTAATATATTTAATTAGTTGTAGACTTCAAGAGAGAAATACAGGGGCTTTAAGTAGAAAAATCACGGGTACAAAATTTTGAAAGCCAAAGCACCAACCCAAATAGAGTTTCAGAAGAGGCATACAACTCTGGAGGTCTTGGGCTGCAGGGAGTGCTTTGGACCTCTTCCTAAGGCTGAGACAGTAAGAGGTGGTCTTCTAGCCTGCAGGAGCTGTGCAGTTGCTGAGGATCTGTGGTGTCAAATAAAGGAGCTTTGGAGGTCAGCCTGTGAGTATCAGAGATGATGAGGAAGAGATTAACCATTAAAAAATATAAAGCTTTTACTGTAAGGGGAGTCAAGCACTGGAAAAGGTTGCTCAGAGCAGTTGTGGAGTTTTCATCCTTTAAGATAGTCAGAAATTATTGGACGTAGTCATGGGCAACCTGCTTAGGGCAGGATTATTGAGCTGTAGAGGTCCCCTTCAACCTCAACTGTTCCATGATCACATGATTTTGTGGATACAGGAAACATTTTTATAATGGCCAGTAACAATTTGTCTGGCTGGAAGAATGAAGGATCTGTACAATCCAATATGCCTGGAGTTGTACAATGGGATAGCTAAATAACATGTCTATAAATGCAAGTTAAAAATAGGTTTTGTTCACTTAGGAAGCAATTGAGACAGCACTTCAGTGAAGTGGTTGGGATAACTTAGTAATTAAGGAATTTATTGAGAGGAAAAGATTTTTGACTGGTGCCTCAAAAATCATCTCTTTTCATTCTCTCTGATTTGGAACATGTCATTAGTAGCTGCCTCAAATACCAACAACAAGTTACGTACAGACACTGGGATATAAGTACTGTAATTACTTCTGTCTAGGCCTTTGTGTTCTCTTCCCTGTTCAAATTTTAACCGATTACACTTTTATCTGCATACTTAATTCTGGTTAAAACCAAATGAAATATGCTATACTCAATATAGTATTGTAAAATAGCATCTCGGACAAGGAAAACTCAGGTTTAGTGGTAGCACTCTGCCTTTTCAATCTTTTTATTTTTATGCCTAATAGAAGTTCTTACTAAATACCTTCTTGATCTTCCTATGTACAAGTAGTGGCCTAGTTAAGTCGAGTAATGACGTATGAAATAACCTGTTTCTGAGCTAATTAGAAACAGATGATCTCTTTTGCTCAAGAAGAGCTGAACACTATGCCCCTTCTGGTGAGCACTTGTTTTTAAAGGTTAGCCATGACAGGGTTTCATTTTATTTTTTCCTATTTTCTGTATTTCTGGACAGTTTGGACGTGTGTCTGATACTACATCTTAATGTTGTGTGATGCAAATGTGACTGTTCTGTAATTGTTTTCAATGGAAGAGAAGTTAACTATGTTACGAAATTATTCTCATCTTAGTTCTTGCGATGATACTTGTAGCAGGTTGTTAATAGCCTTTATGTTTATGCAGGCTTGGTGAAAGCATTGCAGCAAATAATGCTTACAGACAACAAGAAACGGAGCACGCATCAAAAAGAATCCAAATGCAGTCACCCATGACCAATGTTACTTTGAGGTGTTCTTCATCCTGTCCTTCAAGTGATGAATCCCCAACTTCAAATATTCAGGAATTGATACAAAAACTTCATTCTGGACTAGAGGTTACTAGAATTTATATAGCCTTGTTAAATATTTCACAATTATTTTACTGGGGCACACATAGAAATTAAAATCCAAGTGTCAGGCTATAGTGCATGTATCAACTGAGTTCAGTTTAGATTCCTACCTATTCAGAATGTACTCCTTCCACTGAGCTCCTGAGCAGAATTAAATTATTTGTGTTAGATCAGAAGCTGGGACCCTTACTGAGATCCTTTTCTCCAGTGGGGTTGCCCAGACTCTTGTAACTGTCAGGTGTTGGAGGTAGCTGTCAGATATGGTCACAACTGCCTAGACTTGCTGGGACGCATAGAAGGATCTTCCTCCTCCCACTTCCTAAGAAATAGCCTGTGATAACATAGAGATTATATGCTGCTTTAGAAGAGTATGGTGCATCTCTTGCATGCCAGACACTCCTATAAACCTTCCTTTTCTTGCCTGTAGCAGACTCTAGCATTTGCAGTTCAATTTTTGTGGCCTCCTTGGAAAGGCACAATTATTACTTCAGAAGAAAGTTTTTGGTTTCCTCTGCAGCAACATGCATTGTAAATGAGACACTCAAGCACCACTTATTTGTGGGCCATAGTGTCAGATACTGAATATATTTCCTCTTTCTCTTTTCTGTTCAAAGCAAGTTAGTTGGCTTTGTAGCTGCTTTAGACTGCATGCTGGATTGTTGCTTCTATTTTCTTCTGGCTTAAAATATCAGTATGCAAATTGGGAGTATGAACAAAAAGTGCCTCATCACGGCTTGGTATCTGTATTAGTAGCATTGCCTCCAGCCTTAGCTTTGCAACCCTTCTCTCTTCGGTGTAACTGATAAGAATGAAACTCAGCAAGCTACCAGTTCCAGTCAGCTGCTAGAATAATGGTGAAAAGGGTCAAGTGAGTCTTCACTTACTTCATAGTCTACTGTGTATGTATTCATGTAAGTCAGAGCAGCCACAGGTGCCTAACAGCACTAGTGCAACAGCTTCCAGGAATGTGACAAATTGTAAACCTGCTTCAGTTTTTTTTTTGAGGAGAGAAATTGAGTGAATCTCTTCAGCCTTCTAATTAGCAGAGCTTTCCTTTTAAAATTCAATATACACATTCACTTAAAATATCCAGTACTTCATCTCTGTGTGTTCCATATGTTGTATGAAGCTCAAATGTGTGTAAAAACATAATGGAGAAAATACTTTTAATAGTATTGCTGTACAGAGAGTGAAAGGAACTTACAAAAGCTTTTCTTATAGTAGTAATATCCAAAAGGACATGGAGATGACAAGTTTGCAAGCAGAAAAAGGAACTACTTGTTTCATAGTCTAGGGACAGGATAATGACCTGAGAACTGGAGCTCTTTGGGGGCTACTGTTAATATGCAAAAAATAATAACGGTTCTAAATGGTGCAGAGATGGCAGCTTTTCAGTAGGTGATCATTGTATGAACAGCTGGGACAGCTTGCACTTGGTCATGGATCAGCATATATGAACAGCTGCTCAAAACTGGTGTTAGAGTAGCACTGCCTAAGAAAAAAAAAATATCCTGAAACCACCAAGTAGCATTCTCACTTGAATTGGGCATGTATTTTGATAAACACTTAGGACATGTTGAGCCATATGGTAAATTTCCTCTAGTAAGTCAATGGGCTAACAAAGTAAGTTCTGTTCTGGATAGAACCCTTTCAGAACAACTTTCCTGGGCCTTTTCTGATCATCTTTATGTTGAGAAGGCCACAGAGTATGAACAAGGATTTTTAGCTATGTGCATTTTGTGCTGTTAATATTAGGACAAATTACTTCAGGTGTCCTGTGAGGGGCCTGCTAATTCTCCAGCAAAGATTAGACCAAGGGGAACCATTTTAGAATAGTGATGTTACCTTTAATAGTGCTGGACTGACAGCCTTCTGCAGATTTACTCAGCCTAAATAGTTCAGTTACGCACAAACTTTCCACGAGAGTCAGGTGGATGCATTTGAGCACACAGTCTCAGATATAAAAATAAGAACTCAAGTCTAGTGGACAGGTGGAGTTCACAAAACTACTGAACTCTTCAGGGCACACATTACCTATCTAAGTAAATACAAATTTACAGTAGCAGTAATTGGAAAACATTTCTACAGATGAAGGAGCCGTTCACTGATATGAGGATATCTGACATAATGGATGTCTATGAGCAGAAGCTGTCGGCGTTAGCAGTGAGTACAATTTCATGTGCATGGGTATGCTACTGTCTGTACATTCAGAAAACATTAATGAAATATGTTCTTCCTATGTACAGTCTAAAGAAACTAAGCTGCAAGACCTTTTGGAAGCAAAGGCTCTGGCTCTGGCTCAGGCTGATAGACTGATGGCTCAGTACCGATGTCAGAGAGCCCAGGCCGAGTCTGAGGTAAGTAGCAGGAGCTTTCTCCTGGGACTCACAGGTGGGGCTGAGTAATAATTGTCTGAGTAGTTTTAACTGTGATTGCGTGTGTGGAAACTCTATACTGCTTAGCTGTAAGCTGTGCTTGCAAGTTAGGGCAGTCTTAATTTTAATCATAAACAACCTGTTGTCCTCTGGATTGTTCTTTGGGACAGTTTTTTCTTAACTTTCTTTCCCTTACAGGAAGTCAATAAAGCTAACTTCCTGTACCAATTATTGTTTGTTAAACATTAGTGTTAATTTAACGGTAGTAATCTTGAATAAAGCCCTTTACTAGAATTCTATATAGAATTTGTTGGTATATGACAAACTGTTCATGCCTTTTAATCACTGGTCAGAGCTGAACTTTCAATAAAGCTTGCTTCCATGGGGTATGTATTTGAGGTGCACATTGAAAACTCAATCATTTCTAGTCTTTAAAGGTTATTATAAAGATTGGGCTGCAGATTACTAAATCCATAGCTAAAATGCATCATCATATCTTACTACTTCACTCTCCCCTCACGCTGTCTATGAAGGGAGCTAAAGGAATTTAGTGAACAAATTAATTTGTAGTTAATATTAGGTGAGAGAGATCCTGTTCTTAATGTAGCTGATGGCATTTTAGTGTTAGATCTATGGCCTCAAATATGCCTATTACAAAGTGACTTGTGAAACGGAATTGCTTGTAATTATGGGGCTTTTTTTTGTGGGGGGTGTCTTTCCACTCAAAGGCAAGAACTCTTGCTGCAATGTTGAAGGATGCAGAACGAAAAAATGAAGAACTTAATGATTTGCTGAAAGCTCAGCAGGTAGAATCTGAAAGAGCACAGACTGATATTGAACAGCTCTTTCAACACAACAGGAGGTTACAAACAGTTGCTGAAGAACATGAAATAATGAAAAAATCCTCTGTTGATCTTCTTCAGAGGTAAGGCATGTAAGATCTCTAAGCAAATACTTTGTATTCAAAGAGTGATGAAGCCCTTTACTGGGCTAAGCACATTAGAAGGGCAACATTACATGCTACTTCATGTTTTTAAGTGAAAAATTCATTAAGTTTTATTTTTTCTACATGCTTATCAGTGAGGTTAACTTAAGTCATTCAAGAAGTTAATATGTTAAATGGAGTGAGAACTAAAGCTGTAGATGTTGAAGACTGAGCTCAGGAAACAGCATGAACTTTATATAAAAGGGAGCATTGTTCTCTAAGAAACAAAATTAACAATGCTTAGTTTCTATTACAGAATCATAGAATCATGCAGGTTGGAAAAGACTCTTGGGATCATTGAGTCCAACCATGAGCTCTCTCTACAAAGTTCTCTCCTACACCTCATCCCAACATCTCATCTAAACCACCCTTAAACACATCCAGGGATGGTGACTCCACCCCCTCCCTGGGCAGCCTATTCCACTGTCTGACCACTCTTTCTGTGAAAAACTTTTTCCTAATGTCCAGTCTGAACACCCCCTGTTGCAGTTTAAAGCAATTAGTATTACACCACACTCTTGGCTTCTTCCTTTGATCTTATATGCTGTCTTGATGACATGTTATAAATAGTCTGGAGAAGCAGCCAGTAACAGTATGTCTGCACAAGGTAGGAGCTTGTATCTTTGACCATTTGTGTGATTGGCAAATTTGTCTGAAATTAGGTAAAAGTGACACAGAGAGGAAGGAGGCACCTTGTGTGTCCTCAATTATTTGTAAACATTATTTCTTTAGGATCTTAGGCTAAAAAATGATGAGTGAGACACAATGTATATAAAGCTAGAAACTGTTTATGAAAATCAAATGTGCTTTGGAAGAATAAAAGCTTAAAGGAGCTTTGGCTTTTCTACTCATATGAGCTGGTCTTGTCACTAGGTGTCAGCAAGGCAAAGGTACTGATAGAATTGAGCGCAAGTTTCTTGCTTAATAATGGGAGCAGGCATTATATTAGACAATTTGGAAGGCATATTGCTGCCAATAAGAGTCACTGAGGGAGGAAAAAATGTATAAAACTTGTCCATTATGGGGTTTATTGAATAAGTATATAATATGGTCACTGTATAGTCACCTCTTTGAATTGTATGCAGCCATACACTGTGAATGTGTATTTGACTAATTTATGTGAAACAAAAACCTCAGTCGAGTATCTAACAGTTGTAAACTCTACAGAGTAGGGATAAAATAGCTTTCTGATCCTTGCGGTGTTTATAAAGCAAAAACTTGCTTTATAAATCTGCACACTTTTAAATATACTGTTCCTTAAAAACAATCAAATAACTAATATCAGGGGAGAGAGTTTTCCTTTTGGTAGAAAAGTAGAAAAATATTTGCTTAGAGCATGAGATCTGCCTCAAAGTTTTATTAAATGCACATTGTGTTGTCTTCAGTATCTTCAGTTTTTAGTATCAGAAGACAGCTGGAGGTCATAGACTGACTTAGTGTCCCTTAAAAGAGGCCTGCAAATAGCTAATTTATAGCAGTTTGCATATGTCAAATTTCTAAAGGCATCTGTGTGTTTTGTCAGTTCCTAAGAGTTCTCAACTGGAGGAAGGTTTCTTCCTGATTGTTAATAATAATATGTAAGGGATCCACTGAAGCTTGGTTTGGCTTTTTTTCTTTCTCCAAGTATGTCCATTAAAAAACCAAAACAAACCAGAAAAAAACCCAAACAAACAACAAACTGCCACCAAATAGCTCTCAGCTGAACACACACTCCCCCCCCCCCCCTCTGCCCCAACCCTTCCACCTCCCTGCCCCCAGGCAAAACGCCTTGCTTTTAGCTTGAGTGAGATGATTGCACAGATGATGTCAGGTATTTTTGACAAACTATTAAAGTAAAAGCTTTTCAAAAGCACTTATATTCTTCAGTCATAACCCCCTAATTCATTTGTAGGTATGAAACAACTGAAAGACAATATAAAGATCTACAGATTACATGCAATTCACTAAATAAACAAATGGAAGCAATGAAGAAAGTAAATGAATCACTCAAGCAGCAGAATGACAGGTAAGTTCAATTCAGTCTCTTTTTAAAAGCAAATCAAAACAGCCAATCTATATAGCACTTTAGTCTCAAATTTTCAATTGTTTTTTAAGTAACATCTGAGAAGTGGAGTTAGAAGAAGCAAAAGATACCTCAGGGTTGCTTTATATGTGTATGTTAATGAATTTTGATTTGAATGACAGTTTCAGTTCTGTTGTGACATTTTGACTGTAGTGGCATTTTGAATGCTTTATGGCTGTAATCAAAAATAACAGCTTCTGGTGTTCAAGCTCCAGGTATGAACCTTTTCAGTCACTTCTAGCATGTCTCCATGATCTGACAAGGGAAATGACTGTTTCATGGTGGGGGGGAAGGAAATAAAATCTGTCTGTGCTCACACCCTGCAAATTCATTGATTCGATTTGAAGCTCCTGACAGTGATAGGCAATGATACAAAAATTGTTCTAGTCTCTTAAGACAGAAAAATGGTGGCGTATCTCACTTTGATCATTAAAATTTATTTCCCTGCAATTTTAGGACTGCTGCACAGTTGGTAGAAACAGAAGATCACAGACGAGAATTACAACAACAGCTACAGGAGAGAGATGGCAAAATAGCAAGTAAGTTGCTTACCTAAAGGTCACTGAACCTTGAGAACTAACTAGATTAACAAGTACTGTTATTACGGGCTCTAGATAAGCAACTATATCTTATTAACTAACTTATAAATCTGTGTTAGCCAGGGATACAAAAATTAACGACTGAAACAAGTACAGATTTTTATTTTTTAGAAATACATAAGCTTGATTTCCCAGACTACCTAGACTTCAGTGAATCTCTGCACAGCATCGTATGTCCCTTCAGGATCTTCTTACAGCATGTCCATTAGAACTATTTTCTATAGGAACTGTGAATTACGATAGCTTAATTTAATGCTTCTGCAAATGACGAAGCAACCACTACAATTTAGCAGTAGGTGGCACTACTCAGTAATTCAATTATTGGCAGCCATGTTGAGGGGAAAAAAAAAATATCCTGGTTTCCCAGGCAATGCAGTATCTTTTCTAAGTTTGGCAACCTCCTTTTTTAATGTGTTCCTTTTCTTAAGCCTTGCAACAGAAAATAAAAGTTCTGGAAGAAAAACTGAAAGCTCAGCAGAAAGAAAAAACAGATATGGAACAAACTATAGATATTCTTAGAAAGGAACTAAGTAAAACGGAGCAAGCAAGGAAGGAACTGAGTATCAAGGTAAGGAATTATTTGCACCTGTGTTCTGGAAACTGGAATTTTAGATATCTGTTTAACTGATATTGTTGGTAAATCAATATTTCAGTGGTAAAGTAGCTAAAGAAACTAGAGCAGTCTGAGTAGGGAACAAGAATAAATTCTCTCAGCTTTAATTGTATACCTTTTGAGTAGCTGAACTTGATTTTAAGAGAAGACAAGTCAAGAGTCAGGTTCTAAAGAGGCTATATGAGGCATGGTGTGAGTAACATTTGGAAGAAAAACCTCTATTAAAATATTAAATAAGAGAATGTAGCACATACCTGTTCAGTAGTTTTGACTGCTGCAAAATGTGAATTGGTCTACTTTCTCCCTTTTCTTGCGTCCTAAATTAAGGTACGTATGCATTTTGATGGGTACATAAATAACATCTGATTTTGATCTTTGAAATTCTAATAAAATATCTACTCCTATCTCTAAGAAAAATACTGTCTTTTTTCAAAACAGACCAATTTGGCTGTACTAAGTTAACAGGGCAATGTTTAAAAAAACAAAACTAAATCTCCAAAACTTCAGTGCAGCCTGTACAGGGAGCCTTACCTATAGGCAAGGACATAAACTCAGAAGGCAGAAATTCATTCTACATGCAAACTGATCAGCAAATGCAAAGTGTGCAGTCTGGCAAATGCATTTGCTGTATTTCCATTCCCTGGAAGTGAAGCCTTATCTCTCCAGGCAATATTATCCAGTACATAGCAAATATTTCCCTTGTTCTTGGTAAATATTTACTGGTGTGGGGGTTGAAATGAAATGTGGATGGCTTAACTGTGAACATTTCTGCTGCTTAAATAGGACAATGACAACATGGGAGTTGGTGCTTTCCCATGGTATCTAACATTTTGAAGTGTGGCAGTAGCTGTAATCACTCATGTGCACCAAATGTAGAGCCGAGAGAGATATTTCTGAAACAAGCTTTTAATTTTAAAACTGCTCTTTAATTACTTGCTTAAATTCACCACCAGGCTACTCAGCTTTCACTGTATTGAGTATGTTTTTCAGTTGATAATGGAGGAAATTATAACATTTTTGTTTGTTTCTGCAGGCATCTTCTCTGGAAGTTCAAAAATCCCAGTTGGAAGGACGCTTGGAAGAAAAAGAAGCACTTGTAAAACTACAGAAGGAAGAATTGAACAAACATTCCAATATGATTGCAATGATTCACAGTCTAAGTGGTGGCAAGTTAAGTGCGGAAACAGTGAACCTCAGTTTATAGGACTTTGATAAGGTTTTTAGTATTTTATACATGTATGTAAAGATTTTGAAACCTGAAGCTATCATACTATCTGACTTTTAAAAAAATCTAAAATTAAAGTAGCCCAACTATCAGTTGAGAATTGTGGAAGCTTTGATCTGAAAAAAATGAGCTACTGTATACCAAATAGGTATTCTCATGGTCTTGATAGAGTTGTATTGGGAGCTGAATGAAACTTTTGCTGTGGCTAACCTTCCTAAGTATATACAGGGAAACATAAAGCAAAATAGAAGTTACTGTCAACTCTTTTGTATATTCTTCTATTTGCTATCTGGCAAGCAGCGTGCTTCATAAGTTAAGCACTTTTATAATTTAATCTTGTTAATTTTGACTCTTCTGAATACCATTATTATTTGTGCAGTGTTGCTTCCTGATGACAAAGGTACAAACATAAAAATAATGCATTATATCAATTAGAATGTGTTACATTGAAAGCTGTATTTGTCAGTGTATTAGTGCAAATGTTTCATGTAGTAAATATGTGGAGGTGTTTCTAATTCTGAGGAGATATGAATTTTAGCCAGTAGAACACCACATTTGAATGACTTTTTAGCAAGTAGCATGAATTAAAGAAAGCACCTAAAATGAAATACATGAATGTACAAATATTTCTTAAATACTAGATAATACTTTCCTGATCCTACAACACTTCATTCTTTAAAAAATCTGCACTTTTTTCACTGTCCTACCTGGTGCATGCTAACTGTTGTTGGCATTGTTCTTTTCTGTTGACACCAATAGGATTTCATATATGCTTCATAGTTAGGTAACTTTGGTTTTTTTTAAAAAGTACTTTCATGTGAAAGACTAGTACTAGAATTTGATGCACATTTGAGTGGCAGAACACTTTCCTGTCCTTAGTTTACCTGTGATGTGACTGATATGTCTTTTAGCAGTTGACAGAACTGTTTCATTAGTATCTGTATTTTGGTAGAACTACAGAGTTTTGGGTGATCGAATAGATATATCCTTTTCTGTAATATTACTGCCTTTATTTGTATCTAATTTGTAATGGCTAGATTTTAAATACCTGAGATTCTTTGTTTTTCAGTTGTGTAATAGATGTGCCTTACTGAATCTGTTCAAGTCATGTCTAAGTACAGCCTTGTACGTTCTATTGCAATTATACAACATCAGATGAATTGTATCTATTTTAACCTGTTATTGAAATACAGTTTTTATAACTTAACCACGGGTAAGATTCACAAACACTGTTCTGGTCTTTGAAGACCAGGGGAATAAAAAAAAAATTGCTCCATTCTCTGTGGTTTATGTATTCTGTTAAATGAGGTAAATTACAGGGATGACTGCCAACTTTGTGCATAATGCATGCAGTTTGGTTGCCTTTCTGCATAAAATGCAGTTATTGCTTAGGAAGGTCAAAAAAAAAAAGTGATCAGAAGTGCTGAAGTGAGGGCTTTTGTTAGCTTTGCAAACTCAATTGAAAAGAAAGCTGCCTTAACTATTTATTTTTATTTCAGTCTAATGAGTGTCAAAGTTAACTTGCAAATATAGATTCATTTCTCTTTAAGTCTCCCGGTCATGGGGAAAGGTGAGTAAATAGTAGTTTTATTCCTTTTCTGCTGGAATCTTCTCATATAAAGAAATTCAAGCAGGAAATGTCAAGTGTGTTACTAATTAAACTGATAAATGTTGGTCTGACTTTGTTTTTAAATGGTAGAATTGGAGAGCAAAAATGTCAAGTCTGCTCACCAGGGTGAGGTTATGCAGCAATAAGGCTCATGTCCCTGGAAAATGGTAAATTAATCTTTGGATTTTACATGATAGAATCCACAGTAATAAGCATGGTGTATAAATATCGACTGTTGGGTTGGTGGCTTGTTTTCTCCTGGAAAAAATGTACTGCTTCAATATGCTGTTCTAAGCCGAGTGTTGCTGAACTCAGGGTTGCATAGCAAATAAATGCATGGACACACCAAGCTACTTTGCCAGCATTTCTGTGTTCTTTCCTGGCAGTGCTTTTCCAATTGGTAATGAATAGTGGCTAATGGAACTAGCAAATAAATCAATGTCTGTTTAAAATATTGTTCAAAAAATACAGCTCTTCTCACTGTAGAAAAACCTGTAGATGTTTACACTCAATTCAAGCAGAGAAAAAACCATGTTTTAGGGGTTTGCCTTTAGGTGTCTTGATATTACCCATGTTCAAAATAGTTCTGTAATAAGGTTCCCTGTGCAGTTTTAATATTCTTGTTACATGCCTCATCCAGCTATTGGACTTTTTCTTTTCCCCACAGGCCCATTTAGAGTAAAGAGTAGCTGGCGCCAGCACAACAAATAGCTTTTCAATAGAGTCGATTTCTAATTATCTGTGTTATGTCAGGTTGTCAAGTGCCTGTTTTACAAGTGCAGAGACTCTGAACTGTCTTAGTCCAGAGCAACCTCGCGTCTCAGTATCAGGCACTCTAGCACTTCTTATCTGAAAGTAGCTGCCTTTTATGCTACATCATCTGAGGAAGTTTTCCATTCAGCATATGGTTCTATATAGCTTTATACATTATTTAATTCTGCTGTAAAAAGAGTATTTCTTTTTCTGTCATGTGTGTTTTCTGTGCTCTAGTTTATTTTTGGTGTACTTTTGGGGGATAATGAAATAGTAAACAGTTTGGAGTTGATGCTCTTCAATTCATCTGTCATATGTTGTCTTCATTTTACCACTCCCCATCTCTTTGGTCTCAATTCTGTGTTCTTTGATCTTTTTCTACTTCCCTGCTAGTAGCTTATTTCAGGCTTTTATTTTCCCCTACTTCTCCATCTCTCCACCTCCCTTTCACCACTGATTCTAAGTGACAGTGCCTACCACTTGCTTTTCCCTGGTGAAGTCTGTCTTGTAATGAAATTAGGAAGCTTTTCTTGTGTGTTGTTTGGATCTAGTAGTGGAGTCTTTCCCCACCACCACCTCTGGGATAAAACAGGCTGTGGAATTAACTCTGATTTTTGAAATAAGTGCCATTGACCATCCTTGCCTGCACAAAAGATGGAATGTGAAGCTTTTCCTGAACCAATTCCCATGCTGTCATTGTCCTTCTGTACGCTTATCTCTGTTACAAACAAGACAGACCATCTTTTTTAATTATTGCGGTCAAAATATCTGTGCTGTGGTGTTTGTGCTAGCACATGCAACTTAATAAAGGCAAAGAACCCTTTCCTCCCAGGCTTGTGTAACTTCGGCTGAAATCTTCTTAACTTCAGGATGAAGTTAATACAGTGCACAAATGATAGGACTTCTGTTTAAAACAAGCAGTATATTGAACAGCTGATATGATCTTTGATAGTTTTTTCAGGAAGTATTTAGTACTGTGAATAGTAGGATTTATTTAGTCATGGTGTAAATAAAATATACATTTCTAAGGAGGGAAATCTGAAAACCACCTATGCTACAGATTCAGCAAAATGTTAACAAAAATGTTAACTGCTGGTCAGTATTTGTCTTGTTTATGCTTACAATTTTCTTGATTCAGAAGTAATATCTAGTTAGCCAGGAGTTCTCTGGCAGTGCACTCTTCTGGAATAAGTGCGGGTCAAAAATGGGACAAACTCCACTGTAACTGTGACATGCAGCTTTATAGGTTTGGTTTAAGTGTTCTTGTGAAAATGCAAGAAGAGGTTATCTGCTCCTTTTTCTTAGAGTTTATTGTTAGCAGCCAAAGATCAAGTATTTTTAGGCAAGGACTTATTTCACAAAAAATGCTTTCAACCTTGCGAAGTTGGCTTATATATAAACCCTTCCATATATTTCCCATCTGGTTACTTTTGAAATCCTCAGATTTGTTCACTGTTTGAAACAAGCTTCCTTTCCAACTCTCTCACCAATTTCCCTTCTGCAGCACGATGAAATTGGGAACAGCCTGCTAGCTTTATATCCTCAGTGACACATTCTTCTCTCTACCACAGTCCAGTCTAAATTGACTGCTTTTCTAGGAATATGTAGAAATGAGGGATAACTAGTTAGGCTGAATTATGTCATACTGGAAATTATATAGCTAGTGGTGTGTAAATATTCTGGTTGCTCAAGTCCATGCCTGACAACCAGGGCAAGGTGCTTCTCCATATCTTGAATGGCAGTGTGGGTTGTTCTGGTCACTGCTAGAAAAATTAAGCCCCTTTATCAAAGAGAGCATCCATTTCAGAGCAGGAATAACAGGTAGTATGATCCTCGGTTTTATGTCCAGCTTCTGTTTGAATCTGCTATGCCTGAGGTTCTCATAGTTGCAATAGGTTAAACTCTTCCTAAGGAACAACCTCGTGTCCCTTCTGACATGTTGCCCTTTTACCTGGGATTAACTGATGATCTTGGCTGAAGACCAGCTGGAATATCTTGTTTTATTATGAATGATTCCTGTAAAGGGGAATTAGCAAGAAGAGTCAGCTGGATCCATGCATTTGTTTCACGCTTGGTATTAGTGTCATGTGTATGTGATTAGAAACTCTCCATGTCTCCTTTTATGCCTGCATGGCTTTCTAACTGAACCATAAATGGAAGCTTGAGTCTAGAGGTAGGGTTCATTTTGGCTTGGGGTTTTTTAATGGCTATTAGATTTTGTCTGAAAACAGAAGCTTGGGAATTATGGGAGCCCTTATAATATATTGCTACCATCAAGGTGTTTACACTCTGTCTTCCTGACCCATTACTGTTGGGTTATGAGCAAACATGGTCATAACAAAGGATCTGATTATTTATTTTTACTAAGGATGTCTTCAGTAATGGAAATATACCAGTCTACTGATGTGTCTCTTAAAACTTTTGTGGCATTTTCTCCACTACCCCCCCCCCCACACACACACACACACCTTTCCAGGACCATGTTTAAGAGTATCACTGCATGCTGCATTCTGTGGAGAAACAATTAAAAAGTGATAAGATAACAAAACTAGTGGAGCAGCAACTTTCTCCTTCAGCTTTAAGTATTTGCAGTGTTGACCAGGGAAACAAGCAAATAAACAAAGGAAAAAAGGATGGTGTGGGGAGTAAGGCACCTGGCTGAGAGGAAAGAAATCTGGATCACTTAGCATGGAACTTTAGTCTTGTAGTGCAGGCTCTGGCCTAGCTTGAAGAATGGACTGTGTGGACAAAACTGGTCACAGTCTAGGCAAGAAGTATTAATGGCAATAGGAGGTGTTCAGCTTAGCGGTGTCAAATATGCGTAGTGTGACACTAAACTGAATCCATTGCTGTTGGGCTAATAGCCGAGCCTTTGTACAACCGTGAAGAAAGCAGGTAGTGAGAAACTTTATTTCATGTATGGGGGCAGGACAGAAGAAGGTACAAAGAACCTTGAAGCATATTTGGAACGATCTGAAGTATCTTTTCAGTCAGTACACAATCCCAGTCCTGAACACAGCATACTCTGTGTGTGTGTGGTGCAAACCTCTGGGGCCCTTAAAGGAGAGACAAAACCAAGGACAAGGTGTATTACTCGCGAGTGGGCGCTGTAGCTTTTGTTGCTTAGATGGACTCAGAAAACACTGCTTGCTTACAGGGCTTTAAAACATCTTTTTCTTCTAAAGCTCTGCATCGAAAATGAACTCTTCAGTTCTAGAGAAACATGATGAATGTGGCTTACACATTCCTCATTGCAACATGGGAAGCGGAGAGAGACAGCCAGTGCAACCTGGGGTTTTTCGGTTTGTTTTGGGGTTTTTTTGAGACATTCCCAGCACTGCTTATGCTTTGGCATAAGGAAAGGAAAGTGTGCGGGGAAAGGGGGAGACTTATGTTGCTCAGATCCTAAAGAAATTGTTAGGAGTGGAAGAATCCCAGATTTCCTTGGCTAAGCTACTGTAGTGTAATAGTTGACTACAATTTTCTTTTAATGTAGTTGGCTCATGGTACAGAGTCTGTTCTAAGTCCAGCCTGTGGGTTGTCACTTAATATGTGCTGATTAAATTCTGTAGGATCCTGTTCCTTTGGGCCAAAGTACATCTTTGAAAAGGTTATCTCTGCATGGAGAACAAGCACCTCATACTGCTGGGATCTCCCACATAGCAGGGACAGCTCGCCCTTGATTTACCCATACATAACTAAGCCTTTATGTGTGAGAGAGAGAGCACGCAAAATAGCGACTTCTTTTATGGGAGAGTTAAATTTTTCTTCAGAGTAACTGAGCTAACAATCTGGTTTAGGGTTTTGCACTGTATTAAGTTATTAAAATCTAATTTTGTTAGTAAGCAGCTGTTGTTTTGGCTCAGTTTTACTTCAGAATAATCTATCTGGGTGTATTATTTGCTTCCATTGATATTCAAGTGTTGCATTTCAGTTATGTTTTACAGTACAGCCAGAAAGTCCTATAACCTTTGAAGGAAATATAAGGCTATTGTAATTTAAAATTCCAGACGCTTGTGTTAAGCCCCAGGGTGAAAAAAAAATGCAGTGCTGCTCAGTTACAGTATATTTTATTTAATCTGGGTTGGAGGGTGGGAACTATGGTCAGGAGCCATTTCTGCTTACTTATGTGTAATATAAAGTGCCTTAATTGTTTTTCTTTTGAAGATAAAGCTTAGAAAAATAGCTTTGCTTTATTTTTATCATGTATCTAGCAGTTGGAAGTGAATCTAGTTTTAAAAGAAGCCTTTTGATTTTCTTATATTCAGGATGAAGTGAATCACTACAACTTCTTTGTGCCTTTCTAAGGCAGCAGGAAATCTCAGAGAGCTATTGTGTCTGTTTCAGTATCAGTTTAACGGTTTGCTTCAACACCAAAAAGCTGCTCAGAATATGCTTCAAGGTATTGTGCTGTTGCCTTGCTTGTGTTCTGCAAAGATCAAGTAAATGTCTTTATGCCTTTCATTGATGAGCAGGAGTCGCTTTCTTTTTTTTTTTTTTTTTTGGGGGGGGGGTGGGGGGGGAAGTGTTTATATGCTGGGGAACAGCATCCTCTCTGTATGTGAGGCTTGTCACTTCACCTGTTCAATGTCCACGGCTGAAGTGCTGTATATTTTTAGGCATGCTGTGCTTAGTGAGTGAGATCTTGGGGCAGGCTGATGCATGCTACCCTCCAAGGTGACTGTTCTCCCCCAGAGAGGTGAACAGGCTCCTGGAGTCTGTGGAGTGCCAGAACAGCAGTTGCTCCTGCCTCTCCGTGCAGGAGCAGCTGGTAACTGTCCAAACACACATGCTGATGCTTACACTGTGCTCACAAACTTGTGTGTGTGAAGAATCTTTGCCCAAAAGCAGCTATTAAACAGATAAAGATAAAATATCTAATGTGTAGCCTTTGTCACTCATTCATTTCTGTATGGTACTTGTTGTTATGGCATCTGTATACAATTACCTTCATGTTACCAACACAGAATCAAGATGCAAATGAGGCTAAACTGCTAGTCTGGGGCTCCTTATGGGACAAGTTGAAAGTTAACCATTTGTCAATACATAACACTTCATACATGTGTGCACAGATGGGCTTTCTGTAACTCCAAAGAATGGTTCTTAGTGGCTTTGGCTGCAGCCCTGCTGTGCCTTACTTTCATGACCTTCCACCCAGCATTCCCACGCAAACTGGGGGCTTTCAACCTAGTTGCATAGAAAATGAAACCAGTTATGGTGGTTACCTGTCTAAAAGTTGGTGTAAACGCCATCACATAGGTACTTCGTAGTGAAGCCTCCTGGTGTACTAATGCAGCAAGCAATTACTTGAATCTTAAAATCACCTTTCTTTTCCCCAATTCTGACTCATACAGAAGGCAGCTTCTGCAACAGAGTGAAAAGGGATATACAGACAGCAGTGTCTCCTTCGCCACCTGACTTTGCCTTCCTCCCCACGCAGGCCGATCTCATATGCAGAAAGAGGCAGAGCCCCCAGGGGAAAAATAGCATCTAATCACATCACTGGAAGCAGAGCACTTACACACGCAGGTGCTGAAGCGAGGTCACACAGCCTCCAATTTTAGTTCTATTTCTGAAGCCTGGAGTACTCAAATGGCACTTTTCCTTCCCCCTTTCCCTCCTGCTCCCAAGCCTTGTTTATTATAAATCTAACTACTTGAAGCCTGATGATACAGTCATGTTTATTCATAAGTTGGTGAGAAAGGATAGAAACTAGATCTAAACTGCAGATACAATTTTATTATCTTAACAAGTCTGCAACACAAGGAGAACTGCAAATGACAGTTGCTAGAGGGTGAAAGGCCTTTCAGCTGAGCCCAAGCGAGTGTAAGTCCTGAGGTACAGATCTCCAGGAGATGACTTCACTATTTGAAAGGGGGGGTGATACTTAAGGCCCCTTTATCTTAATATCCTGTTGAGATAAAACTGATGTTTTAGGTCAGTAAGTTTCAGGTTAGTTCCCCTCTAAAGGTGTTTAAAATGTCGGTGCTTAAATTCTGTAAGAATTACTGTCATGTGTGGTGTGTGCAGTTTAAACTGTTACACTACAGCCATGGATGGCCAGGACCTAGGAGCGTGTTTTGCCCCACAGGCTACGAAGTGTGAAGGTGTTTTGCATTACAGAAACTGGAATATAACAAACCTCCACCATCACCTCACCAAAATTCTACCATTTCTCAAAACCTAAGGTAGAAAGTGATTAGAGAAGAGATAGGAGGAGTGGCATTAATCTTTGAGAAGTATTTTCCATTCATTGCAGTGTTGAAGTGTGATAAAAATTTTAAATCAGGTAGCTCAAGTCTGGCATTAGTCTCTGTCTGTTGTTCAGTGATAACATTTTCCTGGATTTCTCCCAGACTCATTAAACGTTGCCAGTCCCAGGCAAATCAAACAAGCACATGTGCTTAGATGAGAATTCTGCTGGACTGAAACATTAAACAATGATCACTCATACCACTGGTATGAACTGGTAATTTTTGGTTGGAGGGTTATGATGATGCCTCACAACTTAGGGTTAAGCTAAGGGATTCAGTGGGCTACTGCTGCCAGCTGGACTCTGGTAACTTCTGCTCTTGTTCATAGCCCAGGGTAAAGTGAAGCTCAGCAATTTAGGTCAAACCTGTTTTACTGCTGTCTAAAATAAGTTGCTTTCTACAGTTCACACATATGGCCAGCTTCCCTTTCATTTAATGAGGTAATGTGTAACAATTAAAAATATCAGTATAGCTTTGAGATGTTTCTTAGTCTCTACATATTATTCTTCTATGTAAAGGCCTCTAATCTCTTTAATGTTTTCTGCGGAAGGAGTCAGGATTTTCCCTCCTTCCAGGAACAGGTCTGTAGTCTAAGCTACAATCTGAATCATTAGTTTTCTATATAAACACCACTATTTTCTATAAAGAGCTGAACAACTAAAGCAGTACTTGCTGCATGTCCTTCTGCGGTAACATATCACAGTACACATATACTTCCTCATTTGCAATGTTTTCATCTCCATAAAGGATAAGGAAGAATGTGTTTATTTTTACCCGTTTGAAAAGGGATAAAGCTTAGATCAGATCTGGGACTTGAGTACAGCAGCAAAGGATGATCTAGGCAAGTGAAATAGGATTTTGTTATCTTGTGTTAAAGGCTCTGGCATGCTTGTATCTTTAAAACATTAAAAACTAAATGTCCTCAGATTCAAGATCCTTTAGGCAGGCAAAATCTTAATGTAATGCTAGTCACAAACCAATTTTTCCGTGAAACTACTTGAACTCATTGAAAACACCTTAAAACTATTGATACCTTGACTGGGAGATTTGTTTGGAGATATTGCTGCACATTGACGTTGTGTTTTTAATAACCCTGTTTAGCAAAGAGAATATTGGTTGATTTATATAGACTCAAGTGGGTCAATAAGTGGGTAACAAATGCATATGACATACTGGAAAACCACTTACAGAACAACAGCCAAGGTCAGCGTCTGTAATTTCCACAGCGTGTGACAGAACTGCAGAGCCAGGTCTCTCTCACCTGCTCTTCCAACCAGAAGAAACGTAAACTCCTCTTCACAGATCCATGCATAAATAGATTGACTTGAGAAGAGAAGGAAGACTCTGTGGCAGGAGCTGGTTACTATGGCTATATGCATTACTCACTCTAAATGGAGAAATCAAGCCAACAATCGCTGTATACATTAGCTATATTTGTATGTGAAGAAAGCTCATTGCCAGCAGCTGTATAAAGGTGTTGTGCTGAAAATCCAACTTTGTTCATGCAGTCAAGGACTTGGTGACTTTCATGCATTTAGAGCAGCAAATTATGCACTGTGGGATCGGGTCCTTTGCCCTCCTTAAGCTCTTGTTTTGCTCTATGTAAAAGTGACTTTTTTCCTCACCTCTGTGCCCCTCGTGATCACAGAACAGCCCAGGTTGGAAGGGACCTCGAAAGATCATCTGTCCCAACCTTTTGTGTGAAGGGGAGCCTATGTGAGATTGTTTAGCACTTTGTCCAGTTGCATCTGAAAACCCTGCAGTGATGGATCTACTACATCCCCAGGGAGCTTGTTCCACTAGGGTGGGAACAGCATGTCATGATGCTGGCTTGCAAATTATGGAGCTGCTAGCCAGCCCAGGCTCAGGTGCACAGAATATGAGAAAAACAACTTCTGCCCATGCTGGCTTTGGAGTCCAGCTTCTGGCCAGCTACTGACTTGTAAGACTGTTACCGGAGCCACTTTCCCTTTGTCAAATGTCATTGGAATTGGTCGGTGAGGACAAAAGTAATGGTGGGTGGCAAGAAATCTATAGCGTAACCACAGCTTTTATTGGTTACAAATTTCAAGTAAAGTATTTTACCTCTTCTTTTTGACACTATCCACTGAAGCTAGTTTTTCTCTGGGATACCTAGCAATTACAGTTCCCTTATTTTGTTTCAGGGTGGCTGTCAGATCTGGGCATTGGTTTCCCCCTTCATACAGTGCTGCACAAACAGGTGAGTGTTTGGTAGGTGAGGGGGATCAAGTCAAGGCTGTTACCACCAAAAGCTCTGGCTAAAGCTCTTGTTCCTGTCTCTAGTGCCCAGATTTTCATGCGGATGGGTGCGATGGACTTGGGTGTTCTTGATTTGTAGCTTAGAGCCCAAACTGATGGAGCACTTCTATTACCTGCTGTCAGTTGTAATTCTACTGTTAAGGCTGATGAGGTTTTTGCACTTAAAGTAGGGGCTGAATCTTTAATCTGAATAGAAAATAAAGTGTATTTCCTGTAGATGTAAAGGCTTACCTTTTGAAAATGGACTAGACTGCTGCAATCTGCAAATCTTTTAATTAGCCTGAGTTCAAGTTAATTAAAAACTGTCATTTAATGAATTAAACATCTGTGGGTTTTACTGAGTTCTGAATGATCTTAGTGGAATAAACCAGTCACTTGAAATTTTCCATATAATCAAAAATAATTGAAATCTTCTGCCTGCATGTATGTGAAGAAATTGGTTAATAATTAAGCCAAGTTATTAGCAACAGCTGTATTTAATGTTACATATAGAGTACAGCCAGGCTAAAAATTGTTTAATAGGTCCACCATGATATCAGATATAATGCAATTAATTATCAGTCTGCAGTGGCTGAAATGCCACTCTTATGGGGAGACAAGGCACACATAGACTTTCACTGGTGGATTTATTGTGTCACTTGGCTTTATTCTTTAAAGGTTAAATGGTTAATTGTTGAGTGGCTCGTATGCTTCTGCTTGAAATGTCCCCCATAACACTGAAATCTTGCCTGCTGGTGGGAATGTGGGAGAACCAGGAGTTTGGTGCTGGCAGGACTCAAGGTAGGATCTTCACACCATTTCTGTATATACATTCTCCCTTTCAAACAGGAAAAAAAAAAAAAAAAAAAAAAAAAAAAGACATAAACCAGTTGTACTGCAAATTAAAAGCCAAACCTGTGAGTGGAGTGGGCTGCTTTGTGAAGCTCCAGTCATGCGAAATAGGTGTAAGCCTCTTTAGAAGACTGGTGACCACTGGTTGTCTTGTGCTTCTCCAGTAGCTCAGCCCTTAAAATAGCTCTCTGCTGTTTGGTGCTCTGCTCCTCCAGAAAGCCAGAAATCTCATGCAGGAGCCCCGGCTGGTGCTTCTTGTTTAGTCTCCACTTAGTCATTTGAAATGGGAACTTCCTGAAGAGGACAAAAGGAAAAAAGCCTGATAAAATTAATGAATGCTGATGAATTCAGAAAGGTGGAATCAGCTTTAAAAAAGTTTGTTGGAATACAAACACTCGGATGCCTTAGTCACAGTCTGTCCTTCCTATACGGCAAGACTTTCTGAACTCCCTAACTGTATGTTTCTTATTTCAATTTAGTTGGGTTTCTTTGTATCTAATCTCTTAATTTCCTGGATTAGTGATGCTTGGTTGGAGGCTAATGGCAGCATCCCTGTCATATCCCTAACTGTAATTCTGTCCTTAGTATGTATTTTTCTTCAAGCTGAATACATAAATACTGTGCTGAATTTACTTAGATTGGCTGATCAGAAATATCATTGGTGCAGAAGGATCATATATTCTCTGGGTATTTGCTTTTTTAATAGCAATGATCTGTTCCTATCATCAGTTCATGCAGAATTTTCAGCTTTTTCAGCTTTTATTTATGGGCCTTAATCCTTTATGGCTAGGAAGATATTCTCTTAGCAAGTGCTGGATTCCTTTTTTTGGTATTTCAGATCTCTAAAGACATTCTGATAGACAGGGCGAGTGCTGAATCTTGAGAATGATGATGTCAGTGCTTAATGTGTTTTGTCAGGTTGTAAAAACATCCAAGGTGATGTGTCCATCCTGTTGTTCCAACAAAGGTTTATTTTGGGGGAGAAAGGGGGTGTCTGAAGACAGTAATGAACAAAGGAGGAATAAGATTGGAATAGTATCTAACTATACATTCTTGCGCATATACAGTTGTCTTTGGTAAATGAAGAGCCACAAGTGATGACCTCTCCTGGTGCTCTCCTTCTGCCATGCGCTTCCCCTAGATCCAAAAAGAGAATGGTCTGGAGGGAGATTACGGGCTGGCTCCTAGATCATCTGTCCTTAGGTGAGGGTAGGGAGAGAAGGGAGGTGATGCCAAGGAACACTAAATTATACAAATATGTTAAGGCATGGCTGAACGACATGACTGTTGTTTGGCTTGCTCTTTGAATGCGTGCTGTTACAAGCAGCCTTCATGGCTGGCTGGGCTCCTCACACATACCCTTGCGCACACGCACTCTCCTCGCTTGGCCACTGCTGCTGAGCTGGACAGTGGAAGTTGGCCACAAACCCTCTCCAGTGAAAGAGCACTGTGCAAATATATCTTTCCTTTCCTAGTACCTTTTCACTTGTGGTTCTGATAATGGTAGTGGGATACACTTAATGGAGATAGCTGGATTAACACGAGCATTGCTGACTCCCAGAGCTTGGCTGTTGTGAAGGGACTTGGACAGCCTTTTTTTCCATGTTATAACTTTATCGGTGATTTGGTGTCAGAGGTCTGGAGCTCATCTTAGCAGAGCCCCGTGTGACATATCACACGTTGTTACTGCTAACAAACAGGCTGTGGTATGGGCAATAGGAAAAGAGTGGAAGATTTAATTTCTTTAGTCCTTTTGGGACCTCCTTTCCATAAGCTGTACAAAAGCAGCCATTCATACCTTTTTTTTTTTTTTTTTTTTTTAATGCTCACTAAAACACATCTTGAAGCTGTAGTCTGAAAGACCATGTCCTTTCTGGTTAAGGGAATATTTGGGTGTTTTTTTCTTGAAACTTTATGCATACACAGTGATCAGATCAGTAAGATCTGTCTGCTTTGCGTGGGTATGGGATAGAATTGGTGCCCACTGTTGGACTCTGTCTTAAATGATGTTTGGTTTATTATTGCTGGGAATGGATCTCTAAGTTTGCTTTCTGATTCTTTCTCTCACTGAAATAAATTCTACTTGATTGGTCTCATACTCCAATTTGCATGCTTTTTCCACGCCAAGACGTAGTCACCCTGCATGGCAATAGAAAACTGTAAGGAGGTCAGATGTATTCAGGATAGTTTTCTGATTGCTGCAAGTAGCTAAAATTTCAGTCTGTGTGTCCAATGAAGAATGTAGCCAAATTTCCCTGAGATGTAACTTGAAACATAATGGGCCTTGCTGTTATCTTTGAACGTATCTACTTATTCTCCTTTGAACAACAGTACCACTTAGTGCTATTGCTTCTTATACTTTCAGTATCTAAAATCTGTCCCTCTCATTCTTGATTCAGAATAAACTGGTCAAGTGAGAGTGACTTGCCATTAGTTTCTACCCAGGTAAGCTTCCTACTTTTTAAACCAAGTATGTGTGAAAGAGATGACCCATCTGGTGAGAAGCCCATCTCCCCGTGGAGCATAGTGGGACTTGCTCCAAGGCTGCCGTCAAATTCTTACAGCCCTGTTGCTGGGTGGTTTTTCCTGGTGTAATGCTGTGATCATGAACAGATCGCTTTGTCCCTCTTCTTTGAAGGTAGTCAGCTTTGTAACTCCACACAGAGAAAACAGCGGAAATTAAATCCCTCAGTGTTTATATGGATGTAGCCTCTACCTTTGCCTCAGTCAGCTTCCCTTTCCTAGAAATGTATCAGTGAATTCTGTTTCACAGTGACTTTTAATTCCTTTTTTTTTTTTTTCTGAGGATGGATACACCGCAGATCTTGGAGTACAGAGGTGTGTCACTAACAGATGAATGTAGGTATCCAGACCATGCTGGCAATGCAATGGAAATCATCTGCACTTAAGCTCTGCAGTTCCTTCTCTGTGGTCTGGTGCATATTTGGGTGAGGATGGGAGAGGAGATTTTTCTTCTCTGGAAAATCCCTGTTCATTAACTGCAGTACAAAAAGAAGGACCAGTTTCTACCAGGACCAGTATATCTTGACAGGCAAGAGGCAGAATAATCCAGTTTAGAAAATAAAGCTTCCTTTGCTTTTTTTCCATAGCATATTTTCATATCCCAAAATAGCCCATATTTTTGTCAAAATTCTGTGTTAAATTTTGCAGCTAAGCCTTCTGCTGTAAATTTGGATTCTCCAAAAAACATCAGTGATGATTTAAAAAAAAATTTATATACATCTTTCTATAGCTATATAAATAAAAATGTTATTTTGTTGCCCTGCAGGAGGTGTTGTTAGGATTCCATTCTCTCCTCTAGCAGATGCAAGATACAGATACTGGCCCTGCAGAACAGCATCTAGAAAGGTGAAATTAATAACCATCTGCATCCACAGGGCAGTGCAGCAACAGCTGTTCAATCAAGGCTATTCCTAACTGCTCTTTTGGTGAATAGGTTTGAACCAGGAGCTGCTGGTGAGATGCTTCTGTGGGACAGGCTGGATAGATCAAACCCCAAGTTTTTCTGTTCAGTGAGTTCTGATGAAAATTTAACAAGTTAGTCAAGTGGGCTGGTGGTCCTGTCAAATAAGCTGTTTAGTGTTTTCATGCTGCTGAGCTACTGGTATTTAAAGTGAAGCTTCAGGGGCCCTCACTGAGAGAGGGCATATTTTTCATTCTTTCTCAGTGTTTTTACAGCAATCTAGCTTTGCATCATCATACCAGATGTGTCATTTAATTTCTTCTTTTCCTTTTCTTTTTTAGACCACTGTGTGAGACATAAAGATGTGTATGTGATGAGTACTTTGGCTTTGTGCAATATGCTTTCTGTAAGCATTGTATCTTACTTTATTTTTTCCCCATCTCCTTCATTTTTTCCCCTATAAAGACAGAATGTGTATTTCAATTAAAAAAAAAAAACAAAAAACAAAAAAACAAAAAAACCCACACATTTAAAATCAATTCTGCTACAACAAGATTAGCTGCTGCTGGGAAGCTGATGTGACTCTTAAGGAGTCATGGCTGCAACCTCACTGGAAATCTCAGCTGCTGCTCACTGTTGTGGCAAAGGTGGTCCTCTGCCACAGAGGCAATGCCCAGCCGATCTCAGCGATGGTCTCTCAGTGGGTTTTGTTCTGGATACATAGTGCAGCCTTTCTCTAAAGGGCTCTGTGGATTTCTCGGGGGGGAAGGGGGGGGGTCCAGCCGACCTTTTCTCACCATGGCTTCCCCAACCCTCTCTCCTGTACCTTTTGGCATCTCAGCACTTGTGTCTCTGCCCTCCCCGACACTGAGAGCCTGCAGTTCACCCCTTTCTTATGTCACCCTTCCTTTTCAGAAACTAATCTGGAGTTAGATGTGATGTGCTCATCCAGCAAAATAGAAACGCCCTGTGCAGAAAAGAGGCTGAGCCTAAAGCACTTTCAGGGGTTTTGCTGGAAGCAGGATTTCAGCCCCAGCGTCAGCCCGTGTCTCGTTGGTGCTGAGCCTGGGTAGCAGGAGCCTGGTGCAGTGAAAGGCAGGAGAGCAGTGGTGGTGGAGTCTGCCACAGCTCGGCTGTGGTACAGCGCCGGTCTGCGGCATCAGTTCAGCAGGTCTTCCATGGAAAAGCTCATTTTATCTAGTATTAAGCTGTTAAGTGTGGAGCATCATAGCTGGGAGGGGAGAGGTTAGAAAAGAAACTTGTTCTCACACTTATAAATCTATCTGTATGTATGTATAGATAGGTTTAGTTATAGACACACAGACATATAAATATATTTGTATGTGTGTTTATATATATATATTTATATGCACACACCAGCCAGTTGCTCCAGAATGTTGCTGCTGGAGAGAAAGATGTCATGTCCATTTTTGGAGGTGTTTGAATTTGACTGACAAGAAGCATCAAGTCATTAGACCGTATGAGGAGTAGAGACTTGATCTTTCTCAAGCTCATGGCAGAAAGTAATACCTCTAGAAACAGATTTTCTTTAAAAACTGGCCTTATTTTTTCAAGGAGCTTTGCTGACTGGGTTTCCTGGCAGAGGTGACCAGCTCGGCATAGCTGTGCTTGGAAAGAAACAGTGTCTTGTCTTTGCTTAGCTGAGAAACTTGGTGTCTGCTTCCTGCAGTGCCTTCTTGCTATTTAGTGTTGCGCCAATCACATCGGGTTTATTCTGTCAGCACTTACAATGTCAATAAACTATCTCCTCATGGCAATTATTTCACCAATTAAACTGTCAGTGCATCTTTTAGCATAGTTTGCTATTGGCAGAAGGTAAACACAAGATAGCAAACAATTATTGACAGAAAATTGAGTTACAACTCAGTTACAGAAGCAAAAAGTTGTAAAATCACTTGTGTCTAAAAAGACATGAATGTTTTCCTTTTTCCCCCCCTCACATCCTCTGAAAAATAAACCTCCACAGCAGCAAAACCAGGTGATCAGCAATGACTGTACCGACCTCTGCCCATACCTGAAAGGCAGGCTCTGAATCCTTGAAGCTGAAATGCAAAAAATGCGGAGGAAAGTGTCTTGCAGGAGCTTTGCACTGGGAGCTAGAATATGTTGTGTCTGAAGGCCTAGGAGCATTTTAGGGCAGTGTTGCCTATTGAAATGGAAATGTGGTTTTCAGGCAGCTTGAGCAGAGAGAGTGCATCATAGTCACAGGCTGAAGTAGGGGTAATGAAGTACCCTGTCTTTGAAGCCAGATTGCATAATACAAACCCTAGAGAGATGTTTATGGATATTTTTTTTTTCTGCATTGATCAAGGCTGAAATAATTCTGACTATAGCTTCAGAAGGGCATAATAGAATTGGTGAATGGGCTACAGTAATTCTAATGACGTGATGTGCAAATAAATGCTTAGTTAATGAATACTGAAAAGATTAACCTGAACTACTTACATGCATTATTAGGGCTTTTAACTCCCTGCCTTTCTCCACTGGTTGTGGATAATGAAGAGTGGTTTAAGAGGGGGGGGGGGAACCCCAAACTCACCGATAGCAATTAGGATATGTGAAAGTTGGGAAAGGGATACGCAGCAATTCTGAAAACATGCCATTACATACTCTCTGATCTGACAGGCAGAGTGGGATGCTCAAGATTATTGGAGACTGAAAACTTCTCACAGAGGGGATGGGGGAATGTCAGCTTTTGGAGAGAGAAGAGTGAGAAGGCACATGACAAAACCCTTCTTTCCCTTCCCTGGTACATCTCCAGAGCTGAAGAGCTGAGACCATTTATTTAATTAGGCTTACTTCTTACTGTTTTCACCTTCCTATTTTTCTTAGGGCTGTGAGTCAGTTTGAGACTGATTTATCAGCGCTGTTAATCTGCTCTCAAAGCGCTGTCAGTCTCGCTTCCAGAAGCAGAGCTCTCCCATTAAAACCCTGACATATTTAAACGTTCTTAAGATACCATAATGATCGAATGTCAGCAGGGATGAGGCAGCAATGACAACTCCAAAATGTTTATTTGCCTAGCCCAGGCTAGGAGGGGAGTGTGCCGATGCAGCCCGGAGCTCGGCCCTTGGCATGGGATGAGAGGCGGGGGCCGGCAGGCAGCGTGGCCCAGGCACGGGCACTGCTCTGTGCTACCAAGACAACAACATCGGCTACTCTCCTCTTGTGGTTTTGTGCATTAATTCTTTGCAGTCACTGGTGATTTCAAGCTGTTCAAAGCAGAAAGAGGTGTTCTGTTTCAAGGGCCTGCATACTGATAGCAATAGATCATGGATTTCAGTGGCTTAAAAGGCACTTAAAACATTTTTGGTGGCTTAGAAATTATTTCCCCAGCCATGTTTGTGTGAAAGCAGGTGCTTTCCATAGAGAAGTTTAAACTACTTTCATACTATCACACCACACAGTAGCTAATTGGAGGAAGCTATTTAAAATTATTATTCTGAAAGGAGCATGAGCAGAAGCTCACAATACCACTTCAGGTTGCAGATGCTAGAGTCCACCGCCTAATGTGTGCACTGCACCGGGGGGAGCACACAGGCTTGCAGAAACCTGAAGACCTGCGGTTCCAATAATGAGAATTTAGCTGTCAGAAACACACTCTAAATGTACTGTTCAGTGCCAATTTTCTCATCCTTTAGAGATGTAGCCAAGCACAACTATTTTTAAAGCTAAGCTTCTCTCCCCCTCCAATTTCTCTTTGAGGCATCAATGGCTTGAAGAATTAAGCCATAACTCTTCACAAAAGAAAATATATCCGCTCATATAGAATGGGCCTGGATTTGCTGCTGGGTTCAGTGTCCACATTTTCCTTCCACTGAAACTATTCCCACAAGGATGACCTTTCTCGCTCAAAGAGCGTCTGACTAGATCATTTCATCTCTTTCTCATTTGTTTTAAATAGAGACTGCAACAGCAGCAGGGACCAGTGACCAAAAAAAAACCCAAGGTAAATAACAGGTTCTCAGTCTCTTTAGATACAGTCACTTGGATGCATCTACAGAGGGATAGTCTTTCTGCTTGCTTGTGGAGCAGTCCAGAGGGTCCTGACTCAGAAGACACTTTCTCCAAGCATCTCTATCTTGAACTAGCATCCTTTTATCTCATTGATCTTGCTTTTCAGGAGTGCCAGATTATTACAGTGCACATTTTATTAAGAGTAGTCTAAAGGTCAGCTTTTGTCAAAACACAACTCCCTAGTTCACTTTTTTTTTTCCTAACAAAATAGACACGGTTCATAACTGGGCTATTACAGATCCCAGAGGCCAACTTTTCTATATAAGACCACCCTATTGACACTATCTGTGTCTAGAGCTGATAACAGTTATTGCATTCCTTTCCAATATGTAATGTTATTAAAAATAGGTTAGTCACAAGGGCTTCTTATCAAAGTCCCTTGTTTCCCTAGAAACAGTGACCAGCATTAACCTTTCTAAAAGTAGCCCCTGCCAGAGACAAATGTCTTCGGTTGTCACTGTTACAAATTTAATCTAGGGGAAATGTGCTGCAAATTCTGGTTCATATTAAAAGAAAGAAAATAAACTCCAGTAAGGCAGGAATAACATGTGCAGTATCAATTCACATCAGGCTAGCAAGGAAAATAAATAGACCGTGTTTGGACCAGTGCTGGCTGTGTCCCTTTCTAAGCGACACAAGCATTGAAATTGCATTGACATCAGCTAGGGAAACAGTTGTTTGCAACCCCAAAAAAGAAAAGGGAGGCGTGGGAGCAAGATTTTAGTGTTCATGCAGGACTGATGAAAGCTGAATATTTGCAGAACAGAAAAAAAATGTGATAGCAGTGTATTTGTAAAAAGATGCCTCCTTCTAAACAAAGCAGGTGGTAATGGGAATATTGTATTTAGAAGTAAAACTACTGGCAACATGAGAGGGGAGCAGGAGGGAGAGAGTATCAGCGCATTATACCCTCATGGCATGAAATAATCATATTCTCAGTCTTCACAGCAGATTAGCAGCATCCATGAGTCTCAGTGACGCATGGAATTTATCTTCTTTCAGATGATGTGATCAGGAGTGTCTGCCTGAGCTTTACACAACCACTCACTGTTCACCTAAGCAACTGAGATCACTAGATCTGTTTTTTTTTTCACCAGATATAAAGCAAGAAAGTGATGATTTAGATCCGACATCAACATCTGTCCATGCTGCGAGGCACCAAGCACCTCTAGATCAGCAGGCTGGGAGGTGTGGGAGGCAGTTTGGGTTGAAGGAAACGTGTGAGAAGAGCGTGACAGCCAGCTGAGCGCGGGAGCGCGACACAGGCCGCTTGTTTTCAGCTCAAGCACAGGCTCCTTTCACAGATGTATCCAGACCAGGCCTGAAAGCCTCACCCCTAGTCTCTCCTCAACTTAAGTCTGGAGGTGGGCATGTCTCTAGCAAAGCAGCAGTGATTCTCTGTCTCTTGGTTGCATTCCCCAAATGCTAAAAATACCAGGTTACTAAAGCACTCAGATCCTCAGACCTGCCATATCAATCTCCTGTATTTGAGTCTATCACTTCCATAAATTCCTTTATTTCTTACAAACCTACTTTGTCTGTGCAACCTGTCACTGTCCAGTCATCAGGACAACAGCTTTAAAAACAGCAGACTCAGTATGCAAACATTTTTCTTCTTGCCTCATCACAAACCAAACCACTTGTTACTGTGGGTATCAAAGAATCCAGGGAAGCTGTGGACAAGCTCCTTCCTGGTTCCCCTTGCTTCTTTCTAATGCAGTTTTCTAAAACCCTAATATATTGTCTTCCCTTGTGGGGAAGCAGTATCCACAATATTTATTTTCCTTTGTGCTTTTATATTCAGTTTATGCTAGAACCAAAGGAAACCAATATATCTACCCATGTTGGTAAAAGCAAATCAATCTGGATGTTTCAGTTGTTTTGCTATTTATGGGTTGAAGTGAAAGGAGACCTGAGTTACTTATGGTGCTTGTTTTACAGGAAAAATGAGTTTACGATAAGACATTGCCTAAACTCTGTCTCATAAATGAGTTTCCTGAAGCAAAGCACTCACTAAAATTGATGCCTACTTTATTATCTGTAATTCGTTTTCCAGGCAGAATCAATATATTTCTTCATACATTTATATTTATATTTATATTTCTTCTTACATTTCTTCACTGTCTTGCCTTGTTCATAAACTGGGGAATACCTGTGTATCCAAAACCTGAGCCTATAGGCTTGGCTTTTAAACCTCTGGGGCCCAGGAAGGGGACTTAAAATGCTTGACTGGGATACGAGAACTCATATCATAGATTTGTTTCTTGAAGGCAGTTTGGGTCACGTAACCAAATTCCCTTTATAATCAATTGTCCCTTGTGCAAGAAGCTTTGATTTTCATCTTCTACGGGAGTTACAACTGAATAGCCTTAATTCCACCACCACCACCACCCCACCAAGCCCATGGTAATTAAGTTCTGAGGCACTTGGAAAAGCAATGCTTGCCCCTGTGAAAACACAGAAGCAGGAAAAGCTTCTTCCATGAAGTCATGGAGCAAGAATAGCATGGCGAGGGGCAGCCGGCGAGGAGCGCGCCTCTCCCTGCTGACATTCCTGCCCCCCCGCTCCTCAACAGGGTGCAGCCACACGTGTCCCCTCCCCAGGCATTGTCTCCTCAGCCAGGATCCGGTGGACAAATATAGGCATGGAAGAAAACTGCTGATGCCTTTAAACAGTTATCACCAGTGACCTTGAGATAGGGGCATATAAAGTCTGGACCAGGCGGAGTCGTGACACTTTCTGTGTGCTCTCCAGGGTGAGTACCAACCTCTCTCACTTCTAAATGCGGGTAACCAGCTGTGATCTTAACACTGTACCGTGGTTTTGATGTGACTAAGGCTTTCATGTGGCTTAAGGTTTTAGTAGTAATATCACTAAACATATAGCCTATGTTAGTTGTCCTAGGATGCTTCTTGAATGCTAGGATGGTAAATACATGTTTCTTCTCTAACATTGGCACATTCATTTAGCCAGCTAGAACGATCGCTTAGGAAAGTGTCAGGTCCCTTGTAATTATGCATCTGGGTGGACTGATTAGCCAATACCTGCAAGTAATTTTTTCTGTCTTTTCTATCATCTGCAAGAGGTGATGGCTTATGAAGTTTGCTATTTTAAACAGCTTGTTGGTCCAGGGAGTTCTTTAATCCAACCTGAGTTACAACCCTTGGAGAATCACTGTGTTCCCTTTCAAAGACAGGCAATGCCTGCTGGTGTTGCTATTGTGGACGAGCTGTTAGCACCACAGTAGCTCTTCCAACAGCCCCAACAAAGAAAGACAAGATCCGTCCTTTCCAAGTCTGGACACACCACAAATGTTGGTCCTGGGCGTGACACTTAACTTTGTGTAGCAATATTGGCTTTCTACAGTGTGTAGGTGTTTTCAAGGATCTTCCAGAGTTCATATGGAAGGGCTGACTCTTTCTGTTGCTAGCTAGAATGACTGAAAGGAAAGCGAACGTCTTTAGCTCTGCCTTGTCTTTCCCAGCTATACTGCCTTTTAAAAATAATCCTATGACCATAAACCAAACAACATTTACAGTTTCTCGTATCTGGCAGTGGATTTGCCTCACTGAGTTCTCTGCCTCCACAAGGTGTGTGCTGCCTGGGCTCTGACCTCTGTCGTAACTCCAAGCACATGAGACTGCTGAAGAAATAGTGATTCTCACCCAGCTGCCATAGTGCTTCTTTATGCCATAGTGGTTGGCCCTGAAAATATATATGAAAAAAAAAAAAAAGAGAGACAAAAAGGTGATAGCTGAGCAACTGTCCCAAAGAGGTCGGCAAAAGGAGAAGTGGATTAGAATACTTCAGTGCATATTAGGACTTGTGAGAATCTGTCCCGAGTCTTAGAGATTAACACTGGAGTGGCTTCTCTGGCATTTGCACATTCAGTGTGAAATGACACTTATATGGTGTAACACTGTTCTGTTTAAATGTATGAACTGATGTAATTTCAGAGCTAAGACACACTCCCCATGGGAGAGAGACTTTGCCAAGCTAGTTTTGAGTTGTGCATCCAGCTGGGAATTTTGGTCAGTTCAGATGATGGCAAAGTAATTGGTGATAGTTGTGCTTATGTAGGCCCTTAATCTTTAAAAAGGAAAAAAGTTAAGGCTGGTTCTGAGGAAGAAGTTTTTGCTCTACAGCAACAAGACAGAAGGTCTCAAGCTTGTGCTGCAGCAGTGGGAGAGGGCTGAATGTAAAATGTTTGGCAGCTCTGCTGTCTTAGGGCTTTACATTCCCCAGGAGGAATGTGTTGGAAAAAACCTGCTTTGGTTGATGAAGAGCTTTTATCCCTACCAGGATTCTGTTAGAAAGAAATGGAATTAAATTTTGAAAGAGTACAGTGTCTGTCTTGATAGGCCTCTTGAAAATTTGTCTGGCTGCTCTGGATATTACACAGTAAATAAAGTAAAGCAAGAGGTAATATCTGAGGGTCACTTATACAGCTTCGAGTAGTAATCAAACGGTGTCTTGACTTTAAAGAAAAATGCATCTGAAATTCTTAAATTGTGTGTATGTGCGTATACGTTTTAGTGGTAGAACTTCTTTTAGACATTCTCTGGGCAGCACCGTGTTTTATGTGTGTGTGTATAAGTATTTATATGAGTGTGTATATAATAAATAAATAAAAACATACCTGTATCACCACTTTAGAGAGTATATAATAATCCAGTTAGTTGCTTGGCAGTACAAGCCCAGCAAATTTGTCTCACACTTATGTGCCCTGTCCTCTCTTTCATGATAAAAGGCTCCTAAACACCATAGCCTTGTCATTTGAGAAAACAAGTGTAGGTATTAAACTGGACTAATAAACCAGTCTAAAGAAACTATGAAGTCCTTGCACCAATACTTGCAGATACATTTGCCCCCTGCTGTGCCTTGCTGCAGGTGAATTTGGAGGTACCAGCAGCTTGAGAAGCTGTATCAGTGCAGGAGCTCCCCGAGCTGTGTTAGTCCTGGTTTTTATAACCTTATAATTTTTATTTATTAAGGGAGTGTGCTGCAGGTAGCAGAGCTGTTTCCAGCTCCAGTGCTGGCTTTCTTCAGCAGGAGCGTGGGCACATGTCTCTGGAGCTGCACCAAGGGTGTAACGCACACCCTTGCAGCAGTGAAGTCTTGCTCCATGATTCCCAGAAAATGCCTGCCTGAGACAATGCTTGAAGCAGCTGAGTGGCACGGCCCCAGGGAGACGTGCTGGAGAGCATATGCCTGCTCTAGAATTTGAAAGGGGCCAGAACAGGCCCCCGCTAAGTGGTTTTTAAAACCACAGTTCAAACGGTCCATTTTATCTCCTGCTCTTAAGCACCATTCATGCCACAAAGAAGAGATTAAATTCTCCCGTGGAGATAACTGTGACCCATGTTGAGGTTCTGAACTACACAGGATTTGCCTGGCTTTAAATAAGCTGAGCCAGAGAAGGGTTTAACTAAGGGTGCAGTATAGCCCCAAATCCATGTTAGGTATTTGTGTTTCAAATTAATCATCACTTTGATCAGCCACCTGCCACATTGTGCTGAGTGTTTTGTATTGTGTCAGATAGTCCACGAAATAAGATATCTCTTCCCCCCCCACACTCCAGCCTTTCTTTGGTAGACCAGGTCCCTTTCTTCTTCCTCTTTGAGCTGTGCCACCTTGAACCCTTGCCAAGATGATGGACATGTCGGAATTCGGGGAGGCTGCTCCCTTCCTCCGAAAGAGCGAGAAGGAGCTGATGATGGCACAGACGGTTGCCTTCGACGGTGAGTTGCAGTACACTTTATGCTGCCAGTGGCCAGTTAGGAGGGACGAGGGTTGCATCCAAGGGAAGCTGTGGGAATGCAGAGCAAAGCAGGATGCAAAGCCTCAGCTGTTGCTCCTGTGCTGCTGCTGCTCTTTGAGATAGCTGGTTCAACCGAGTTCTGGTTTCTTTAGTCTGAAAAGCTATTAAAAGCCCCCAGGTAGTACTAAATAGAAATAATCTATCCATTTATGATAAGTAAATAATTAGCTAGATTTAGAGGCAAGGCGTGTTTGTACTGCTCTGCTAACAGGGGCATGAGGATTTTGGCCATTTGAAAGAAAAACACCACACATTGATGTTCCTGTAATGAGAGAGATTCTGCAGCCTGACTAGATGTCTCATTATATTATACATGTACATCTGTTTGATTTACAGGCTGTATGAAAACCTGATGTTAGCTTTTAGTTTCCCATAATTTATTTTTCCTGAAATGGATTTATATGAGCCCTGAGGCATAGTAGTATGAATACATCAAAACACACAACGTTTCACTATTCAGAATGGTTGCTGTAACTAAAGACCTAGACACTAGTGCAGCTACTCCAAACTCTAAAAAGCCATATACATAACTCAGTGTAAGTTACTAATATTGCTGTTTATCAAGACAAACCTCAGAAGAATGTATAGGAATAAGGTAAAATCTGATAGCTGGCAGGCAAATAATGTGGGCTGAATTCCTTGCTCAGATTGCAATTTTCTGTGTGACTTTTTAGCAAATGCCTTAATTTGGGCTTGGATCTCAGCTCCTCCATCTGCACACTGGTGATAATGATTATGGATTTCCCGTGGAGGCTGGGGCTTAGCCAGCATTTATGAAATATTTTGACACCTCGTGCTGGAAGGATCTAGAGGAAGCCAAGTGGTAGTTTCAAAGGGGAGACAACATTTGGGAGCCCTATGCCTTCTGCTTTGGCAGGCAGCTCCCCAGCACCGCCAATCTGCTGCGGTCCCAGAGGTTTTTTGTCATTTGTGCGGAAAAAGTAACCCAGCAATCTCGCTTAGCTAGGCATGGTGTTGCTGTTTGACACAAGGCTGTGGACTCTTGGTCTCCTTAATTTTACAGGGAAGAAGAAATGTTGGGTTCCCGATGAAAAGAAAGCTTACGTTGAAGCTGAAATTACAGAAACCAGCGGTGGCAAAGTGACCGTGGAGACAACAGATGGAAGGGTACAAAACTAGTTTTGTCTGATCTGTGCCTAACAAGACAGAGAAACGAGCTCCAGAAATTACCTGGTTTAAACTCAGTTGCCTGTTTCATGAAATGGGCTGCGACTGTGAAGCCCCGTATGTGTGATATAACACATGATGCCATATCAGAATGACACATGAAATCCCACCAAGGGAAAAACAGCAATGCAGTGGTGGGTGAGTGAGCATCAGCCACCCCACAGCAGCAGGCGGTCTGTGAGCAGAGGTATGTAACCAGCCAGGTCTGGTTTGGCCCCCAGAGGTAAAAACCCAGGCTGTAGCTAAATCCTGTGACTCCTTTCACAGCTGTACCACTGCGCTCCTTACTTTTAGGGGAAAAAAAAAATGTTCTCCTATAAGGTGTGTGAAACAACAGAAAATCACAGTGTTTTCCCAGTGTTGCTGTACTTATTTGTCTTTGCAGACCATGACTATAAAAGAAGATGATATACAGTTAATGAACCCTCCCAAATTTGACATGATCGAGGACATGGCTATGCTGACTCATCTGAATGAGGCTTCTGTGTTGTACAATCTGAGGAAGCGCTACAGCAACTGGATGATCTATGTAAGAGTCATTACAAGGGTATATTTAGAAATCTGAATTTCAAGTGCAGATTTCATGTTTGAACATGCGGTGTTCTTCATATTCAGTTTCCTACTTTGATAAGTCACAAAACTGAGGGTCTTGCTCATCTTTTCAGGAAAGAAGTTGCTTGGAGCTGGCTCGTGTCTGAATATGGACAGACAAGACTGAATGAATAAAATGGTGTCTAGTTCTTTGGTTTTGCTTGAGTGTCTAGGAGAAGGGTGTCATGGGACGTATTTCAGCAATCAAGGTGTTGGGGAAACCTAGTTTATTTTCTCTCTCCTAATACTAATCCATGTCAATACCAGCCATGGAGATTTCCTTGTTAAGAAGCGATGCCTCAAGCTTAGGGCACACACATAACTTTTAAGTATGAGACTTTCTAATTTTAGTTCAGTAATTTTATTCCCTTCATTTTCAGTGCTGACATCTGTCTTGTTTTGCTCTGGCCTTTTCCCTTGCTCTGTATCTTCCCCATGACATCATTAACATAATTTCTGTCAGCACCAAAACAAGCTTCAGTAGCATCTAATTTTATGAGACCAAACTTTTGCTCTCAGTTTGCAGCACTCAGTTGGATCTGAAATCAGTCAGGGGAAACTGTAGATTTTCTAGCCAATTCCTGTTCTGTTTTTTGGTGTTCACCAGAAGATTGGATCCAACTCTTGCCCATTTAAATTCTGGATCTTAAACATTTCTGCATTTCTCTAATAACCCCTGTATGGACATGTATGGCCTAAAGCATAGCTTTGGCTGCGGATCAGTACAGGTAGAAAAAGAAAATTGCCATTTTACCTTAATCCATATACTGGTTGGGGTTTTTCCTTTCTTTGTAGAAAATAGGACTGAAGACTTGTGCCAAGGCCATTCTGGAGCAGGTCCTAATGCTATTTTTAGGGGAAGACACCTGGATTTTACCTGAAACTTTTAGAATGCAACTGAGCTCGTTAATCTGTGTGCACATAGTGCTTGTGCCTATATAATAACTGGGTTTCTTTGAAGATTTTTGCTTCAGCCTGGACTAAGTACCTGAAAAGTTACCAGCTAACACCAATTCCCTGGGGTTACAACTGAAAACTCATTCTTCCTCAGAATGACCAGGCCCCAACTAACTGATGTAGATAGCCTAAAGAGCGACTATAAAAAGATAGATTTTTACCAAGTATGTTTCTCCAAAAGATGAAAAAAAGCTCCAGAGCTTTGGGGAATAACACTGTGAAGTTGTTTTCTCTTTGAACAGCCATCAGAATTTGCCCCAAGGTGTTCACATCAAATTAATAATGGGAGATCATTTCTCCTCTTGAGAATGGAGTTCAAACAGGAAAGCTGTAACTCTTCTTTTCTTCATAATGACTGTTTTCAAGAGGAAACGACTCTCGTGGGGGTAGCAAGACAGAAAAATCAGACTTGTGTCTATTTGCTGTTCCTTCGTTTTGCTGAAGGGGCTGTTTTTGTGCCTCGTTGTCATCTTGAAAATACTTTTCCTCTTTAGAAATCTGTTTAATATCTGTAGTTTTGTTATCAATTGTCAATAGGAAGTCACTTAGCAGACCGGTAGCTTTAGAAATTCAGGTCAAAGGCTGAAATTCAAGTCAGAATTCAAACTCAAATCAGAAGATGGCAACACCAGGTTGCGTGGTTAACTAAGACTTCTTTCCTTATTCTTTGATCATTTTTTCTTGTTCCTCTCTAGACCTATTCTGGTTTATTCTGCGTGACTATAAATCCCTACAAGTGGTTGCCTGTCTACAAGTCGGAGGTGGTTGCTGCATACAAAGGCAAGAGGCGCTCAGAGGCTCCTCCCCACATCTTCTCCATTGCTGATAACGCATACCACGATATGCTCCGTAGTAAGTGGCACTGTTTGCTTTCAGATTTGGCTTTGCTTTATTTAGCTGACATGACTGGTACCGGATGGAAGTTTGTGAGAGTTTTTGCAGTGTGCAACAAATGTGCAAATACTCTACAAGCAACAGGGGCTTGGCAGTCTGTGACAATTTTTAATATATATATATATTTATTTTATTTTATTTTTTTAAACTCCTCTGACTGTCCCACTTCTGGTAACAGTAAACTCTGTATATGGATTATCTGTAAGGTGCACAAATTTATCTGTCTGAACTGGTTGAATCCTCAGTTTGTAACAAAAATGGGACCATGCCCTAAAGGTCTGTAAGTATTTTGCCAGCCTCAAAAATAAACTTACTGTCAGTTTATGCTAAGTATTCTAATGTTTATAACATGTATGCATTCAAAGGTTCGCAGAGGCCAGCTATCTAGGGTGCAGCGTGCACATTGCTTGCACGAACCTACTGTGGGTGTGGGTGTCAAGCATGCAAAAATGAACTCCAGATTTTCTGTCAAATTTTCTCGCTCTGACCCTCGAATTACTGGAGAAAAAATCGTTCATCAGCAGAGGGCAGCAGTGATGTCCTCACACCAGGTCCTGGGAGGCAAGGCAGCAGGCTAAATCCCAAAGAGACTTGCTGAGAACACATACTGCTGTCACTTGGTTTTAATAAAATGGAAAGTGCCACAGCTGTGATGGGGCAGAAGGCACTAGGCAGAGGGAATGTGTGTGTGTGGCTGTAAAGAGGCGCTCTTTTATCAGATAAGGGTGAAATATGGCTAGGCTGCCCAGTATGTAGTCTGTCATGATGACTGGAATTGAAAAAGAGAAGAGGAATTTAGCCTCAACATCTTGGGGAAGCTGCTATGATTTAGCATTTGCTGAGCTTAGCAATAATATATTAAGGTTGCAAAGTGTTATAGTACAGACTTATTTCTGGTCAGGCCATTAACAGCAGCATGGCCAACTGAAGAAAAGTACGTATACATAGTAACGGCCTCTGAACAAACAGCAAAATTACTTGCGTTCGTCTAGTATTGCAGTAGCAGAAAGGTCAGATGTGAACAAAGGCATACTAAGGAGTAAGAAAAGAAAAATGTTGATGACAGGAAATTACTTTCCTTATTATAGTTTCCATGATACAGCAGCAATGTGCAGGACTGACAGGTCTTTAATACCAACTTGATCAAAACACGAGAGGAGGATTCAGGGCAGGGCTAGAACTTGCGCTGCTGGAGGTCAGTCTAGGTGATACTAATTTTTGTCTTTCCATCTCTGCTTCATGTCATTCTCTCCTGTCCTTACAGAACTGATTCTGGAATAGTTGGTACTCATTTGCAATTATAATAAGCAATTTGTACAGCCTACTAAGTTTGTCTTTTTTCCCTCCCCTCCTCCACAGATCGGGAGAATCAGTCTATGCTGATCACGTAAGTGCTTCTTTTTTGACTGATTTGAGACTGTTGCTGCAAAAAACTTAGAGGTAAAAATTCCTACTGAAACACAATTTGACCCTTGAAAGCTCAGCTAAATTGCCTGGAACTTGATTCAAGTAACTGGCAACTTGGCCATTTGATGGCTGCCTTGAGCACCATAGGAAAGGAATAGCTGAGGGTTTGATGAAGGCTGGCCCATCCCTGATACTCATCTGGTGTTCTTTCCATGTAGGCACAAAAACAACTCAACAGGCAGCTAAAGATGCTTCTTCCAGGGTTAGCCTGGGAATGGCTGCCCTCTTATGACATGGAAGAATTTTTGTCAATGTGGTTGCTCTTGCTACAAATTATATTTAAGAATGTTTTGTAGACAGATCTAAAGGGAGGGGCATGACCACAGCAGAAAGGAAGAGGCACTTCATTTACCGGCAAGCATGAAAAATGGAGAGTTGGGTGTCTCTCTACACAGTTCACATGTGTTCCTGGATAACACTGTCAGGTTTTCTGTATGTTTTCTAACTCATTACCTGTATGTAGGCATACCTCAGATCTTCAGTCTGGATGTTTGTAATAAAACTTCATGCCCTTAAAGGAAGCTTAGTGTAGCGTGGGTTTGTACTAGATTTCTGAGCCCAGTCACGTGAAGAATTAGTTGCTGCTATTGTAGGCATTCACTTCTTCATTCAGTCAGTTTAATGTGATTTCCACTGAAATGGCTAAACAACAGGCTGCAGAAATCAGAGTCAGTGATCCTGAGAATAGTCTGTGTGCGGGGAGGAGCTGGCAGGACAGGAGGGTGAAAGAATGAGTTACAGCTGTTTGAGCAACACCTATGTTATCTTCCTCCTTCCTTTAGCGGAGAATCCGGTGCTGGCAAGACTGTCAACACAAAACGTGTCATCCAGTACTTTGCCACAGTGGCAGCCCTGGGTGAACCTGGTAAAAAGAACGTAAGTCTGCTGGTGGCTGTTTCATTTCAGACTCACAAGGTTTTTCTGTTGTGTACAACTAAGCTTACAAGTCTGCATCCTGAACACTAGACCATGTGCTAGACCTCAACAGGCACGGTTAAGAAAGTAAACTGTTTGGAAAAGATACTGATGCTTCTACATGGCATTACTGAGAGCATGCTGTTCTGAAGGTACAAAGGCAACGCTCACCTGAACTTGCCACACTCCAGACAGAGCACCAAAACCACTCCTGGTTCTGAACAGTTGCTCGTTACTGCTGTTTTTTTTCTAGGAGTTTTACTTTCCATGTGTGTTAAATAGGTTTCTGATCGTGTTAAAGCTGGTCAAAAGATAGGGAGACTGTGAAGATTAAGAATTTTTTTTCTTTCACATGGAAAATAGTCTTCAAAAGGATTTAGGATTATCATTTCTCATCAAAGTATCTGTTTTGTTGGAATCTTTTTTGTCCACAAAAAAAGAGTATTTTGACAAAAGATTTGTTTCATTCAGCTTTTCTGTATTTCTCTTTGGATAAGTGCTGTTCTACTTAGAAGTGTTCTCTAAGGTTACAGCGAATACTGTATTCATGCTGCTTTTTATCTTGTGTTGCTATGAGCTTATTCACTATGACCTTCATTGCACTTGTAAAGGCTCAATGCTCCTGTGGTGAATTAAATGATTCCTATGAACTGTATTTATAAGGCCAAAATTTCATCCAGGCTCGCATTCAGGACGCATAACTCACATCACCAAAATCTAATATACATTCATCTGAGGCCTGCAAGGCTCTCTTCACGAATAATTGAGCGGTCCAGAGGCAGTTTTCTCTGTGCAGTCAGGTTGGTGCTCCTAATGGTGTCTGAAACCTGGTGGGCTCATGGAACAATTGTGCAAATAACAGATATTGCAGCTGGAAGATATTCCAGCTCAGGTTACATTTTATTTTCATTATCAGCAGCCCTTTTTTTAAAAAAAAAATAAATCCAAGAGTTCAAGTGTGGCATGATCTAATAATGTGAAACTAAAACTTGTATGTTTGCCTTTACATCCTTTTATTCTTACCACCTGGCACCAGTGTCTTTTCTCTGTCTGGTTAGTTAGCCTTTTGGTTCATTGTGGAACATCTCCAGAGCAAAACAAGATAGATGTTTAGAGCAGGGGTTAAAACAACAAACCGTGTAGGAACAACACTCGGCTATTTTGTGGTGTATGGTGAATGCAAAGTAAAGGTCGCATGTGCTTTTTGAAGGAAGGTTTCAAATGTCCTGCTGGTGTGTTGGTACCTAGTAGACATCTAATCTTGCTAACCTTTATCTTTTGTGATGGCCTTCATGCTAGTAGTACTCACATTCTCTCTTTTTTTTTCTTCATTGTGTTCCTCTTTTGACAGCAACCAGCTACCAAAACTGGGGTAAGTCATCAGCTTTGCTATTTTACCTTTTTCCACATGAAAATGGTATTGGGCTCTGTCAGTCCATGTCATGAACCTCAGCATTTCACTTTGCGTGGTTCTCCCTGTGAAGGATCCCTGGAGCCCAGGCAGTTAAAGTAGTTTTCTTCAGCAAACTGAAGTTTGTGTGAGTGACAGTTAATGCTTTCCTTGTCTCCAGAAATTTCAGATCTTACAATCTCTGAGTGCTTTCAAATCTCATGCATTTTAGCACTTGTCACCGTCTTCAGTAGCCCCTCTCCTACACACATTCATTTGGGTGTCCTCATGTGCTTCACAGTACATGGGAACATATGACAATTGATTGTATGCAGATGGTGTAAAGTATGAAACCTATGAAGCAAAACAGTAGAGAACATTAGAATGTTTTGAGGCCTTTTAAGCACCCATAATTGACTGACAATCTTGCCATTATTCCATTCACACTGTGCCACCCCTAGGCTGGGGCTAAATCACTTTGCTTTGGAGGCTTCTCTCTGTAAGTGACAGCTGAGTTTGTGGCCTGTAGGTTTCTCAATAGTATTTCAACCTTGATTTCTAGGGAACCTTGGAGGATCAAATCATTCAAGCAAACCCAGCCCTAGAAGCTTTTGGAAATGCCAAAACCCTCAGAAACGACAACTCCTCACGTTTTGTAAGTCTGTAACAAAAAGCAGTGATGTCCTCTTCCAACAATGGCCAGTTAATAGCATTTCTGCAATAATCCCTTCATAAATTGCTTCTCATTTTGTCCATAAAATGATTGGATTTCCACACAGTGGAAGAAAAACAAAGTAGGATCTAACCGGAAAAACTACTGAAAGAATTAAAGACAAAAAGAAACAAAGATCCACCCTGAATAACTGTTCAAACTGTATGTGATCAGGAGACAAGCAAAGCCTAGCTTTATTAAATCCTTTGAACATCAACAGTAGATCTTCCCCAGGGCTGCCTCTGCTGCATAGCCTTATTTTCCTACCATCTTTTCCACTAGCCTAAGTCATTTGTCTCCCCATAATAGCTCTACTTTGTCACTAAGTGTCAGAAAAACATCCTGCTCCCTCCCACATCTTCCCCCTCTGCAGACCCACACATGCAGCACTCTCACCTTTGATCTATACCATCCACCTTTTCGGCTGAGTAATCTGCCCCTGCCTGTCCCTCAGTGCTGACATGACCTCAGGCCTCCCCTCATTTCCATTAGGCTTGCAGGAGAGCAATCCCCTCAGGAGTTCTGCCTCTGCCACATCTGGTTGATGTTGGCTCAGAGGTCCAAAAGGAATGGCATGAGGATGACAGCCTGAATTTGTAGCTCATGCTTCCCAAACAAATCTAGTTAAAAAATTAAATTGAAAGGGGTGGAGAGGGTCAGAGGTAGTAAGCATCTGTGGAAAGCTACACAACTGTGTAAGGAGTTTGTCAGCTGAAATGGAAATTAGTTACTTTAAAAAGTTGATGTGTTTGGATAAGATAAATGAAAATTACTCAATTTTTATTAAATTTGGGGAAATGAATATGCAAATGTAATGGGCAAAGCCTTGTAAAATCACAGCACCTTTCTGATGTAATTAGTTGCGTATGAGTTAGGACTGCAAATTAGGACTCAAAAAAGGAGCCTGTGTGTCTCATACCCAGGCTTATTGCTCTTGAGTCCTGCATTACAGTAAACCTGCATCATGAAACTGGAAGCTACGTGCATTCCCATATCTTAGCCTAGCAGATAAGCACCCTGTTATCTTTTCCCCACAAGCTGATTACATAGCTGTATGTACAGATTGAGGCTTGGAAAAGTGTACCATTGTTTGATATTTCTCGTTGAAAATCTGCCTGTGCAAAGCCAAGGAGTTAGCATAAACTAATTCTTCGGGCCAAATGATTGCCTTCAAGCAGCATCCTTTGTTTCCCTCTGTGTATACTATATGCACTAATTAGAATATTCTTCTGTGTGAATTAGGGTAAATTTATCCGAATCCATTTTGGAACCACAGGCAAGCTGTCATCTGCTGATATTGAGATTTGTAAGCAGCAAACTCTCTCCTTTTAAAAAATACAATTGCTCATCTGAAAGCTTGGAGAGCCTTTCTCACTGAATTCTCCTTTGTGCAACTAGATTTATTGGAGAAATCCCGAGTGATTTTCCAGCAACCAGGCGAAAGAGACTATCACATCTTCTACCAAATCCTTTCAGGAAAGAAACCAGAATTATTGGGTAAGCATTACGTGGATCCACAGCTTTTGGGAACCAACCTTCAGCTGAATAGACAGTGGCGGAGGAGGGGGCAGGAGGCAAACCCGTGTGCAGAAAGGCCCTTACGCTTCCCCTTGGTGAAGCTAAACTTCCACTGTCAAATATACTTTTCTAAAGGTGCTGTTCCAGTGGCAGCAATAGAGATCATTTTTCTGTGATACACTGATGTGAGTAGCCTATAAAGGGAAGTGATATTACAGATTAGTCTAAAGAGAATGAGACTCAGACGGGACTTCTAAAATGTAGCATTATAGAGGCAAAAAAATGTCACACTGAATTTGTGTAATCCAAGGTCTTGAAACATCTGGGAAATGCTACGTCTCCAAAAGCGTTTGTGGTGATAAAACTATAATTATCCATATTTTCACATGTGAGGAGATTTGCTTATAGGTCCATGAAGAAAAACTAGTTTCCTCTTTCTGCCCCAAGTGCCAAAACTGGCATCCTAGCATGCTGTGTAGCATGAGAGAATATGCAAAGCTGCCTGCTGCTGGTTATGTGGCTATTGCCCCTTTCAAGCTTGCCCTGGCTGAATGCAGACCTGGTGGAGAAGAGCAGAGAGCAGATGAGGTCTCTCTGCTCTCATCTCCTAATGCACTGAATAAAACCTTCACTAGTTTATTTAAGTGATGTGGTTTGCTGACTTTAATTTGTGCTCTGAAGGAACTCATTTTATAAAATACATTAAAGAGTCACTTTACTGCTCCACTAAACTCCTACTAAGCCATAGCAATCATAATCTGTTTTGAAGTCTTATCCTGACAGTGCATGGTCAATTCCCTAACCCTCTTAGCTTTTACACGGCCTAATTAATGATGATTACAGGAAAGATTTCAAGGAAGCATTGCACTGAGATTCCTGTGTGAATCCCTGTGCTGGGAAAATATGCTCTTTCTCGTAAATTGTTTGTCTGTATACTTTACAACAGCACACACCTTCTTGGCCAGCAGGAACATGTCTGCAGGCCCTTGAAGAGGCTGAAACCAGTGGGGACTTCTGTTTTGTAGACAAGAAATGTATGCGTTTGTATATAAACACATAAATATCTAAATAGAAATAAGTATAAATATAGCAAAATATAAATGTAGACAAATGAATATATAACATAGAGACTACATAGCAAAGACAGACATAGAGAATATGATTTTGTGTACACCTATATTGATAGACATATATTTATGATACATACATATTGGTATGTGTGTATGTATATAAAATATTGAAAACTAGACCAAACCCTCATCTGCTGCATATGAGTGAAACTTTCTGTTGATTTAGAGAAGCAGGACTCTCCCTGTAGTTTCAGAGCCAGCTAGCTTTCTAGAAAACAACAATATATTTTTGGGTTTTGATGTGAAGGGAAAGGAAAGAAAAGAGAAAGACTTTTGTTCATCAAGAGCCAAATGTCCTCTGCAGAAAGTCCTAGAAGTTGCTGTTTTGTGAGTCTGTTATAAAAGAGGGGAGCCATGCCCACACTCTCTGTCTCAGATCATACTAAAATCCTTTTCTCCTCTGTACTTAGATGGGATTTTTACCTCTACAGGCATGCAAGGCAGAAAGTAGACCTATACAGGAAACTATGAACTCAGTATACTGCAAAACATGCTTAGTAGATGTGTATGCAGTATTCCCATATGCTTTTCATTCACGCTTTCTCTAAATCTTGGTCTTCAGACTCAAATAGTATAATGAAAGAGTTGGTTGCTGCCTGCAGCTGTAAAAAAACCCAAAACAAACAAAAAAAACCCCAGTTTATACACAGTTGTGCAGGCACAAACATATGTTAGAGTTGACCTTTTGATCTCCATTTTTGGGGGATATCCTGAATGGATGGCAGTTTTGACTTTAGCAGTTCTTTTACAGATATGCTACTGGTATCTACCAACCCATATGACTACCACTTTTGCTCGCAAGGAGTAGTTACAGTGGACAACTTGGATGATGGAGAAGAATTGATGGCAACAGATGTAAGCCTGTATTGATTTAACTTTGTGCTTCACAGATTAGGTGCATGTGGGGAGGAAAACTGCTGGCAGGAGCCTAACTTCTGTCACTGAAACTCTTGGACTAAAGTCAAAGCAGAAATGGGTCTTAATTGCATTCATACTATGAAGCACAATGCCTGATAAACTATCTGGCCTTGCTCCATGTAATGCCCATGGGCACAGTGTTCTTATAATTTGATATATAAAATACTAGATAAAGGGAGCTCTTCTGCTCCCCAGCCACTGCTGGGTCTTCAGGGTATTCTAGTGGCTGCTTTGTGAGGTAACACACCTTGGCAGGTTAGTAATTTCTGGCATGCAAAGGTAGATTGTGGGACTGCAAAAATGACATTGTTTTTGAATAGGGAAGTGACAAAATATCTTCATTTCCTTTTTACAGCAAGCCATGGACATCTTGGGCTTTGTGCCAGATGAGAAATCTGGTTCCTACAAGCTCACAGGTGCCATCATGCACTTTGGGAACATGAAATTCAAACAAAGACCCAGAGAAGAGCAGGCAGAGGCTGATGGCACTGAAAGTAAGAATAAGACCTAAAATTACTCTTTACCTTCAAAAGTCTGGCGTGTGTCATGCACTGTGTTGAGAAAGCAGAAGCCTGTTTGCTTTGATGTAGCTCCTGCTCAGCCAGGAGTGCTGTGTTATATTTGCAGCAGTGGTGTGTTCAGTGGTGGGTAACCTTACTTAGTAGAAGGTGAATAGATGCAGCGACCCAGTGAAATTCCATTTTTGTGACCACTTGAATAAAATGGTTATGAGAAATTGTTGCCTTAACTTTCTCTTTCACGTCTTCAGGTCTTGCTTCTTTACTTTCCCTTGCACCTGAAACTGTCTATAACCAGTGTGGAGATACGTTCTTTTCCCAATACCTGAAGAGTTTCTCAAGCGTGATTCTTGCAGCAGTTGTGGTCTAAGGTAGTTAGATGACCTTCTCTACCACAAGGGACAGTACAGGCACGCCTAACACAAATCATTAAAGGAGCAAGGTCTTTATCCGGTTTCTCTTTGGAAGTGGATTACTTAATATTTTTTCCTTGTCTAGGTATGTTTCCATGCAGAAGTTCAAAGACAGTTGAAACATTTTTTCTCTTGATCAGGTGCTGACAAAGCTGCCTACCTAATGGGAATCAACTCCTCTGATTTGGTTAAGGGTTTATTGCACCCTAGAGTGAAAGTTGGCAACGAGTATGTGACCAAGGGCCAAAGTGTTGAACAGGTAAGGAGAAGCTTTCAGGGTATTTGGATACCTGTTCTGCAAGCCATGAGGATTCATTTGTAACATCTGAGAGAGACAGACAGCTGCTAGAAATATCAATATGTACTTCTAGTACCTGTCCTCATTTTACATCTCCAAACTTGGGGGAATAGACTGTGAAAGTGTGGGAAACTGGTAAAGAGACTGAATAGCGGCCAGCACTGCCCTTGATAGGATTGTTTTTCTGATGTGTTAGTAGCAGCCACTCAAGGAAACCAGGTGCAGTAAAACCACATGGGGACTGACATCTAATTTTGGATGAGAATAGTTATCTAAAACAGTTGAGCCATGGATTATTTATTCACTCATCACTCATTCATTATTCATGTAATTTTAAGCTCTGTGTGACCTCAATCAGCTAAAGGCAATATCCAGTTAAAGGTATCTCTTAATTTAGGAAACAAAAGTCCACGGGTTAGAGCTGCTGTAGCTGTAGCAGTATTGTAGAAGATGCTGCAGCATTTTGGTTACAATGAAAATTGTTGTTTGAAGACAGGCTCGGTACAGGCTCAGAAACTAGAGAACTGCTGGTCAGAGCTCTGTCCTGTCAGTGTACTCACACATCGGCTAAAGAAGAGACTTCTGGCAGATTTTTCCTCTCACCTGCTTATGCCATAGCACCCCTCAAAGATTAGAAGCAAATGGCAATAAGCAACTTGAGCACAGACCTCCCTATTCTGGCAGAAGCTATGGACATCATGACTGGCATCCTTCCTGTCAACTTTCTGGTCCTAACTTCCACGGCAATGTAAGGCATTAAAACATTTGCAACTTGCTCTCCAGCTGTTTCCCAAGAGGTACTTTACTAGCACTTTATGTAAGTGTTAGTATACATACATATACTTAACAAGAGTTTGAAGAAAAGTTAGCATAGATAATGGGAGAAGCTGTATGTTGCATTAAGTATGCCTTGCTGATTATAAGAACCATTATGAAATTTAATTTAAACCACAAGTAGGGATTGAAATAGGCTACTGCACTGAAATCCTTGTGTTCCACAGTGACTTCTGTTCCATACAGTGGTATTTTGAAACATGTATTTTAGGTTTTGTATGCTGTTGGAGCCTTATCTAAGGCAGTGTACGATCGAATGTTCAAATGGTTGGTGGTCCGTATCAACAAGACCTTGGACACTAAGCTGCCAAGACAGTTCTTCATTGGAGTCCTGGATATTGCCGGGTTTGAAATCTTTGATGTGAGTATTAATGTGTGAGGACTTGGTGGAAGGACATAAAAGTACCAAGTGATAGCCCTTAGGTGGGTATATCTTTTTCTAGATGAACAAAAGGCAAAGGGCTTAGAAAGCCGAATGGCAACTATTATATATGATTTTACAAGTTTTTTCAATGGATAGATGTAGGAAACACTCAACATTTAGCACAGCTGGACATGCTGATAATTCCTGGGGAAGAAGAAGGTGGCAACTTTTAGCAAAGACAACATCTCACATGCTTTGGGTTATGTTTTAGGAAAATGTGTTGTTCCCACTCTCTCTTTGAGAGAAAGCGTATTTTATAGGGTATGATATTTCTTCTTCTTTGTAACTCAGTATAAGAGATATATCTTCATCTCAGTATAAGCAGTTTTTTACAGTGAGAACAATTGGAGAGCCTCCCCAGGGATTTGGTAGAGTCCCTACCACTAAAGGTTTTCAAGGCGTGATTGGACAGGTGCAAGACATTCTCATGTAGGCTCCCTCTCCCATGAAAGGTTGGACCAGGTGATCTTTTGAGGTCCCTTCCTAACTGGGCTGTTCTGTAATTCTACCATCATTGTAAACAAGTGTATGTGAGAAAAGCACATTGCATCTCCTGTTTCTCAGAATCCATTCCTGAAGATAAGTACTTAATGCTGTTGCTGCTATGTGTTGCTCTCCGTATGCAGCCGAGCAAAGAGTGCATTGGCTCTGCTTTACAGGACTGGTGTGGCATACTACTGAAGGAAAGGCACATGCATCCTGAGAGAGCTGAACAAATCTGGGCATCCTCACACCCCAGAGGACAGCACATGAGGCACTGAACTTCCCCCTCCTTTGTCTTCTGTGTTATATTCAGTAGTTTCTCAACCAGTTACTGTTTAGAAGGTTTTAGAAACTGTTTCCTTCTTGCTGTTCCACCAAGCCCTACCATAGTTAACTATTTTGTGGTGAAAATGCTTCTTTTTTATCTCCTTCTGCAGTTTAACAGCTTTGAGCAACTTTGCATCAATTACACTAATGAGAAACTGCAACAGTTTTTCAATCATCACATGTTTGTCCTGGAGCAAGAAGAGTATAAGAAGGAAGGCATTGAATGGATATTCATTGATTTTGGCATGGACCTGCAGGCCTGCATTGATCTAATTGAGAAGGTATGTACAGGAGTGCTAAGGTGTATTTACTGATCTGATTTTTTTCATGATGCTCCCTTGGAGATGTCATCAAGCCCCAGTGAACAAAGTAGGATAAACAGCAGAACAAGTTTCTTGCCTTTATGCAATGCAGAATCAAAGGAAAATCAGTATTTGTGGCATTTGTGGCTACTCGGCTTGAACAGTACCCACAAGCTATAAATGTGAATTTGTGTGGCTGTATAATTTTCCTCGGTTTTTACTTTTGTCTTTCTCTGCCCCTACTTTTTTTCCATATACTTTGTTCCACATATGCTTAACATTAAACTTACTTGTCAGCTTTTCAAGGCAAATGCTATGTTTCAGTCACATACGGCGTGAGGCTCCCGTCTCTTACATTACATGCTGATGTGCAAAGTCCTTCATGCTATTCCTAGCCTGGAACTTTGCTTCCTCTCACCACTTCCCCAGCATGGGATTTGCCTTTCCTTTTCTATTCTTTGTGAATGTAATGTAGTCCTGGTAGGGACAGCTGTCCCTTTCTATCTCTCTTTTTCTGCCATCTCTTATGGCATGACATCTAACCCTGCTGATCTGTGAGGAAAAATGAAATTCTGAATCTTGCATTAGCAGGACATTCGGAACAGCTGGAGTAGAAAGGCTTATTATTAAGTGCTCTTCTACTTGATCACTTTCTTCTCCAGTGATAGGATATCTGTGCGTGATCCTAATCCCTCAATCTATCCAGTGCTAGGAAGAAAGTTCATCTTTTCCTGAGAAACAAATAATAAAATGCTAGTTGGTCCAGCTGCCTTCAGATGTAAATCAAACCCTTTCTGGAAGTCATCATAAAGCCTCCTAAGGCAGTATTGACATACTGAATAGTCAAAAGTATGGTTACTATTTTAACAGAATAGTCAAAGGCTTCCTCCATCAGGATGAGAAGCAATTTTGCAGGCTTAAAATTCCATCAGGTCAAACTTAAAGGTGACACAGCTTCTGAAAGCAAAGCAGCCTAAGAATTCTCAAACAAAGATGTTCTTAAATCCACAGCCATTGGGGATCCTGTCTATCCTTGAAGAGGAATGTATGTTCCCGAAAGCTACAGATATGACATTCAAAGCCAAACTCTATGACAATCATCTTGGCAAGTCACCTAATTTACAGAAGCCCAGGCCTGATAAGAAAAGGAAATATGAAGCTCACTTTGAACTTCTTCATTATGCCGGTGCAGTAAGTTCCTCTGCTGGTGGGTAGACTTTGTATTAGAGGTATTCCAGGTGGGGTTTGGCCCATGGCACACAACAAGAGAAGGTGGGAAGGATGAAAAGGGGAAGGAAAGAACAGTGAGGAGTAAAAGCAGACATCTACTCTCTCTGCACAGTAAGATGCCACCAAACACCAGGACATCTGGTCCTTGGATACACAAATAAAACAAAAGAAACTGAGGAAGACTAATAGTGCCTTTTATGAAAATATGCCTTGCCTTTATCACTTTTCCTATAATTAGATTAAGACTAGAGATTAAACAGCAGCAGCATGTAATTTTCCCTCTCGGTTCCCTGTACAAATAGACTGAGTAATTTCTGACTAACTTCAAGGAAGGTTAAAAAAAAGAAATTTGACATCACTTTTTACTCACGTTAGGACCAGCGTATCAAAGTAGCAAAAGGAAACGTGGTTGATTCTGCTATGAAGGTTTAGTTAACAGGTCTGCTGATGACGGGGTGACAAGAATACAATCCAGTACTGTGATAACTGAGCCAAAGCTTGCCCAGCTTCAAACCTCTGTTTTCAGGCCAGATGGGCAGAATTTGAGAGGGATGCAGAAAATTTTTTATCAAACTAGAGTTGATATGAAGCCTCAGCACAGCAAAGCTGGAGCTTACCTGATGCTGTTTATTTCAAATTATAATTGAACATTAAGCTAATTTTGTATTTATTAAGAGAAATAATACCCATCTTGGTCTTTATCTGTATTGTTAATGTATTCAGCAAAGAAAATTATAATTTCTCTCCCCTTGTGGTACTAATAATGGAACATACTTTCCCACTGTGGAAAAGTCCTGGAGTTAAGTTTTTCAGTCATTAAGTTTTTGTCAGAAAACCTTAATTATTCCAGTGCAGCATGCTGTTGTGAAGTGAAATTATTACTTGTACGTTTTATATAATAATTCAGCACTTATTAGTAGGGTTCCTGTGACACTGATGGCATGTGGTATCTCTACAGCCAAGCGCATGGAGTCCATGTGAAGCTGTAGGGACCAGATAGTTTGGAAGGTGTGTGTGGGATTCAGATGGTAATTACTAGGAAGAGAGGTTTGGAAATTAGGGAGCAGAGAATTGGAGGGGAAGTGAAGAAAAACTGGGTGGCTGGTACTGCTCTGAGTGCAGCCCTTCACAAAAGGTCATTGGCTCCAAGCCAAACCATAAAGAACTACTGGCTGCTGTGAAGGGGAACATTTGTAAACTCTGTTTTGTTTTCAATGCTTTGCTGTAGGTTCCCTATAACATCATTGGGTGGCTTGAGAAGAACAAAGACCCGCTTAATGAAACTGTAGTAGGTATTTTCCAAAAATCATCCAACAAACTCCTGGCAAGCTTGTTTGAAAGCTACATTGGCGCTGACAGTGGTAAGCAGAATCAGCTCATACGGGTTTTCTTTTGTTTCTGGGATGTGTGCTTGGGAATGGATGTCAAAAACAAAACAATTATCTCAACTGCAATTGACTCAATGCTAAATGAGGCAGTGACTAATTATTTAGATGTGCACAGCATCTGTAGGAGCTTGCCAGTTATACCAAAGAGGCCATTAACTCAGCTAGTTTGAATGCGTAATACCTCTGAGCAATTTTGGCAAGGAAATCTGCGTGTTGTGAACACTCCAGTGGGAGTTTGAGCATGCAAGTGCTCAGATATGCAGGCAAGTGTTGCACAAAAAAATTTTGTGCATAAATGCCTATGAACAAGAACAGCTCTTGTTTCCCACGCTGTAGTCCTCCTTGCTAATCACCCTGAATTAACTAAGAAATACAAAGTTGAAGAGAGAGTTTTGGAATATTTTGTTGGGTTAGTGGCAAGTAGACACTGAAGGCATCTGAACACCATTCCACTTTGGCCAAAGTAGAAGATTTTGCCAATACATCTTCTTTTTCGCTTGTTGTTTTTTTATTTGACAAGACTAATGTATGAGAATGTGTTTAAGCTGTATGCATTACACAGAACTGTCTTATCTGTGGGAAGACAAGTAGCAAGCATCCAGAAAATTGATCTTAAGTAAGTAAGACTGGCATTCATTACAAAGATGTAGCTCTGATGTCCTGAGGTTGCAATCACTTACAGCCTATTTATTAGTAACCTCATCTACAGATGTTGTTGTGATGAATCATAAGACAGTTTCTGAGAAAGCAAGCAGGCTGCAGACTTCATAATGTGAATAAGAGACAGAGCTGAATGTAAATAACAAAAATCCTGCCACTAGCAAATTCTTGCAAGTTACTAACTGCCTATTTGCCTGTGGATATTCCTGTCTGTCAGAATGCCACCTTGCTTTTCTCCAGTGTCAGGAGAAAAGAACAGCCTGTCCAGATTAGCCTCTTCCAGTCTGGGCAGTGTCACTTTCAAAAGGGGGAAAGGCTGTGAATAATTGCACTGAGCACATTGCACTCTTCGCTTCTCCTTTTATGTTGACTATTGTTGACAGGTGACAGAATGCCAGACCTCCTGGGAATGATCTAATGGTCCAGTGTTTAGAAGGCTGAGGCAATTGTTGTACATTTTTGGGTCCTGTCGGCTCTTGTGAAACTGTGTGAAGGTCATGTCAGAAACTAGCAATCCTTTGGAGGATCTGAGTGATTTTGAATCTGAAGCTTTAAGCAAAAGTCAGGAAATGCAAAGCTACTGTATCTAAAATTACAAAATAAATATTCATTTCCCTCTATTCTGGACAAATGTTTCTTGCCCAAGTTCAGTGTCTGCAGAGCAGGCATGTGAGTATCAGTACAATGTAAAGTACACATTTTCCCCAAGCATTACTTTTCTGCATCGTCTCACCCTGTAGGCTTTTTAATGAACTACGAGTGACTCTATCTTGTAAAAAGTTATTTTCCTGCCTTATTCATATTTATAGACTTTCTGCATAACAAGTGATGCTGTGTAGATCTGAAATGCAAATGCAATCCGGAAAGCATACAGTGGTTTTTGGCAAAATTCCTAAGTATGGACAGAGAGCTGCAAGCTTGTGATCTGTCACATCTGATGTTCAGATTTTTTCATGTAATATTTGAGCAATCAGAGCCATCAAGTCATTAGCTATGCCTTTCATTGAGGGAGTTATGTTATTTGTACATCTCCCATGCCCTGCCTTCACCCCTTACTGAGATACAGATTGTGATTTTTTTTTTTTTTTCCTTAGCTGACCAAGGTGGAGAAAAGAAACGCAAGAAAGGTGCTTCTTTTCAAACCGTATCCTCATTACACAAGGTTTGTTTACCTCTCCCCACCTGAGGCTTTAAGACAATACATTGGAGAGGAATGTTAAGGATTGTGACGCACAAAAGACATTTAAATCCAACATCAGATTTTGATACTAGGCCTGGGTTATTGCCCTTGGCTAAGTGAATATACTGTTGTTAAAACTGCGTGTGTGAGGCGCTGCTCCGTTTTATTTTCTTTGAGCATTCAGGAGATGCAGTGTTTTCTATTCTAGTTGAGAATGCATCACAAAATCCTGTGAACAAACTTTATCACTGTTTTTGTGGTTTATTGCTTCATGCATGTCTGTGGAACAGGAACTGATTACAATTAATTTGCTAGTCCCCATCTGATTAGTTTGTAATTGGATCCTAGGGTTAGAGCAACAAAAGTTGTTGAATGCAGTGTCATATAGTCTTTTTTCCCGAGTAATTCCCTTTTACTGGTATTGGCATGTGCTCCTGATGGCCTGAGGGAAAATGAGGCCTGTAATTTACCATTAGTACAATTTATTCTGGGTAACGTTGAGGAAACTGTAATGTAGGTAAACCTTGGGTAGGGAAGAAAGTAGTTATCTCCCACTAATCATGTCATTTTATCTTGTTTGGAAGTATGGGAAATCAAGACCTGTATTTTACCATCTGAAGAAGTGTAGAGATAGCTGAAGGATCACTCAGACAGTAATTTGATAATCCACAAATAGAAGCCCACTTTCCAGCACACAAGGAGCTGCTAAGTACACAGCTCAGGTTGTCTTATTTAGCGTCATGACTAGCATATGAGAAATTTTCAGTTTGAACAGTTGAACAGTTGAACAATCAACAGCTGATGACATTACATTCCACCTGTAATAGTCTCTATTTTCTCCTTACTAGACAAAACACTTTCCACAAAGCTTGGCGATCACTGATAGGCACTGAGTGGTTAGCTTCTTCCAAGCTAGTTTGCTGCCTGCCTGGGAGATGTCTGATTAAGATTAATAAAGGGAAAATATTTGGCCAGGAGGACAAAAACCTAGCTTTTATGAGGAACAGATGAGAAAGGTGAACTATCCTCACTAAGCAGGGAAGTGACTAGGCAAAAATATAGTTGGCTTTACAGAAATGCTCCGCAGGATGGTACTGCATCTTGCTTGCTGTTTATCTTGTTTCTGACATTTCCGGGTATATAAGTAAAACATCTAACTTGTTAAGACTTTGCTAAAAGTGATGTGGATTCTTATCATAAAATTAATCTATACTTTGGTTTATTTGAATGCATTTCTCTGTAATAGTTTTGGTAAGCTTACAGTTTTGTTGGAGACTATTTAGAGAGATGACCTTAATAAAAACAGCCAACAAACCAAAGAAGTAAGTGATAGAAATTTCATTAAACTGCTAAAGCCAATTGTGTTTTCAATATGTCTGTTCTAGGAAAATTTAAATAAGCTGATGACTAACCTAAGATCTACAGCCCCTCACTTTGTACGATGCATTATCCCCAATGAATCAAAAACTCCAGGTATGGAAAACAAAACAGTCTTTAAATTGTAGTATATTTGAACTACGTCGTTCCAATAGTTACTTCCAAGTCACTAGATTGTACTTAAATACTGTCTGTGTTGTTCACCTTATTCAATGGTGTTGCTCTTTCAGGAGACGACACCTCACACTTTCCAGTTTCCTTGTGAAATTAAGATTAAGCACTATGGAGCTGCTCCATTTAATTTAACCTTGTTTTTTCCCCTGTAGGTGAAATGGATGCTTTCCTAGTCTTGCATCAGCTCCGCTGTAATGGTGTTTTGGAAGGCATCCGCATTTGCCGTAAGGGTTTCCCAAACAGGGTGCTTTATGCTGACTTTAAGCAAAGGTAATGCAGAGCTGTGGTGTCTCTTGTCCTAACACATCAGTCAAAATAAGCAAAGCATGTCTTTTCATTTTTACTTGAGGTATTTTATTCCATTCGAGTTTATTTTCTATTCAGTTTGCCTGAACATGGAAGGCAGAATTCTGCTCTTGCTTGTGTCTGTGTAGAGGCAAAGTAGGAAATTAGCCTAGGTGGAGTGTTGAGGGTTTTTAAGTTTTGGGGGAAGAGGGGGTGGGGGGTGGGGGAGGGCAGTGGGGAAGTAGAATCTAGGCCAGTTTTACTCATTGCTCATCTGTTGTTAACAGGTACCGCATTCTGAATCCAAGTGCGATCCCAGAGGATAAGTTTGTAGATAGCAGAAAAGCTGCTGAAAAACTGCTGGCGTCTTTAGATGTTGACCATAACCAGTATCGTTTCGGACACACCAAGGTAACCGGAAAAGCCTGTCACTGCTTATGCAAAAAGAAAAGTGATAGTTCTAATATCTAATTTGCAGAATGGGACATTATGCAATTTCTGGTGGTGGCGATTAATGAGGGGTTAATAATACAAGGAACCAGCAATATAGCAGCAAAGTGATATTAATTTTTAAGCTGTGCTAGAGGAATTTTATTCCTCTGGCTCAAGCTCCCACAAAGCTTTTATTACAGCAACACTACAAGTGGACAAAGCAGCAGCTGATGCTCCATGCCCCCCAGTAAAACAATAGCTTCTTTAATATAATACAGGTACACTCAAACATAGATGGACCACAGGATCAGCTGCAGCTTTTGAAATGAAGCCGTGTGCAGTTATGACATGATCCCATTGAGCAGGGTTCTCTGGGACCTGGGAGTTGTGGTTCAGCTGACCTGCTCTGAACCCTGCCACAGTACTGTGGCAATAAAAATGTGGCAACAAAATAGTTTGGTCTATTCAAAACTGGGGAGATGAGACCCAGTTTCAAAACAACTTTGGAACTGAAGTGCAGTCCCTGATGCAAGTAGTATTTATCTCTCTATAGTCTTTTACTTTATAATGTGTCAGTAAAAATAAGGTCTGTGTAACTCTGGAATAAAATAATTTGTTATGGTGAAATGACATCTGTGCACATACCAGGTGTTCTTCAAGGCTGGTCTCCTGGGCCATCTAGAAGAAATGAGGGATGAGAGACTTGCGAAAATCTTAACAATGATCCAGGCAAGAGCACGTGGCAGACTGATGCGGATTGAGTTTCAGAAGATAGTGGAGCGCAGGTTTGAAGGCACCCTCTTAAATCGTAGTGGATAATATTCATTACCTTTTAATTATGTGTGGAATAGAGACATAATTACAGTCCCTAAGGCTATAGCTAACCCTAAATTAAAGGTTTAAAGTGGATGTATGATGAAATGAATAGCAACTGTATATCAGTTGCCTACAACTCTGGTAAAAATCAGATTTGGGAATTTTTCACGTCCCTGAAAATCAAGAAATGTGGAGGGAATTTCTTTTATCTCTTGGAATCTAGTACATGTTCTAGAACATCTAGAACAAAGCCATAAAACTGATTGAGAATGAAAAAAATTCTCACTTTCTCAATTCAGGCTAAGTTTAAGGGGATTTTGTTGGTTTTCTTCTTAAACCAGGGACGCCCTTCTTGTAATTCAGTGGAATATCCGTGCTTTTATGGCTGTGAAGAACTGGCCTTGGATGAAGCTTTTCTTTAAGATCAAACCTCTTCTGAAGTCTGCAGAAACTGAAAAGGAGATGGCCAATATGAAGGAAGAGTTCTTGAAACTGAAGGAGGCCCTGGAAAAATCTGAAGCCAGGAGAAAGGAACTTGAAGAAAAGCAAGTCTCTCTAGTTCAGGAAAAAAATGATTTGCTTCTTCAGCTCCAAGCTGTGAGTAGACACATATTTTTGTGTGTTTATTAGATGGTCTTTGAAACTCAAAGGCTTACAGACCAGAGTTTTAGTGCAATTCAATTAAAATTAATTGTTGGTCTTGTCAGAGACTTGCCAAAAATTAGAACGGATAGAAATTCTCACATTCTAGCATATACAGCCAGGTGGGCTAGCAACACAGATCTTAAAAGTTTCTGTCCAAAGCAATGTCCATGGCAGTTTGATATGGAAGTAGTCTTATATGTGACTAGTCGTGCTCACCACTCTCTCATCCTGTTCTGTTAATGACTTGTTGGTCTTGCCTTCTGAAATCAGGAGTAGGAAATACTCCTTATGCTGCTCTGTAGCACTGGAACAGGCTCTCTGACCACTTACGGGATAGGGGGCAAGTGAGGAAGAGAAAAGGCCAGGCATTCATTGCTGTCCTCTTCCTTGTGCCACACCAGGAGCAAGACACTCTGGCAGATGCCGAGGAACGATGCGACTTGTTGATTAAATCCAAGATTCAGCTGGAGGCCAAAGTCAAAGAACTGACAGAGCGGGTTGAGGATGAGGAAGAGATGAATTCTGAGCTGACTTCTAAGAAGAGAAAATTGGAAGATGAGTGCTCTGAGCTCAAGAAGGATATTGATGATCTTGAAATAACACTTGCAAAAGTAGAGAAAGAAAAGCATGCTACTGAAAACAAGGTACTTTTAGAATTTCACCATTCCAAAGAGGTTGGGCATGGATTACCTTTATGGCAAGAGCTACTGCTCTTGTGATGGTTTTACACTGTCTGTTACACAGGCCACAGTGAAGGATCAGTATATACAGAGATATTTGACCTTATGAGAGAAGTGTTGATTCTCAACATTTTTCTAAAAAGTTCCCTTTATCTAAAGTGAGTTTTGCTGCAATTCAGCTAGACAATTATGTCTAGTTTGGGCATTTTTAAGTAAACATTTTTCTGCTGTAACCATGAGTTCTTCCAGCTCTTCTTCTTAGAGCCTGTAAATGTAAAGCTCATCTCCTACTTCTCCCAGAGGGGATCAAAAGCTGAAGTCCACCACAGTGACAGTGACACTGAAAAGAATTTAGTACACTTGAAAGAATGTACTAAACCCACAAGAACTGGCACACACTGGCTTCCTTGATGGCAATTTCACTCAAAAAGCCACAAGGGGCTGGGGGGGGCAGGGAGGATCCCTTTCTTTCCATTGTCTTCCTGCATACAAGTTCAGTACAGACAGTCAGTTGAGCCAGGTTTGATAATCCCTTGCTTCAAAGTCTTATAAATACATCTTCCTTTCTTACACAGGTCAAAAATCTGACAGAAGAAATGGCAGCTCTTGATGAGAATATCAGCAAACTTACTAAGGAGAAAAAGTCCTTGCAGGAAGCTCATCAGCAAGTTCTGGATGACCTACAAGCAGAAGAGGACAAGGTCAACACACTGAGCAAAGCTAAAGTGAAACTGGAACAGCAAGTGGATGATGTAAGCTGGCTCTGCCTCAATGTTTCTCCAGGCTTGTTTGTCCACCACTTACAGTTCTCATGAGTCTGAAATGTTGCAAAGTTTTGAAATATATTCCTGTCCTTCTAGAAATGATCAAGGACCTAGAAATGCAGTCCTTTACTGCTTGTAAAAGGTATAGTTACAGGAAAGCTGTAAAACTTATCTGTGTAGTTCAATCTTTGAAAAGAGTGCAGTAGTGAGGGAAAATCCACTCAGTTTGCATTTGCACTGTAACTGACATGAAGTCTAACAGAACTTTGCTTCTAAGAGAACTGTGATGCTTGCACAAATGTAAAGCGCAGACTAACCCTTATGTTATATTTCTTTAGTTCATGTGCCCACTGGCCTCTAGAAAACAAAAAATGTAAAATACGATGCTTGTACTTAAATACTTCTGCTTTGCAACTTGCTAGAGCTCAGCACAAAACTGGGTTCAGCACACATCTGACTGTTGTAAACCATCTGTGTTCAATATACTAAATAAGTGACTTTGTTCCTAAAGCTTGAGGGCTCACTTGAACAAGAGAAGAAAGTGAGGATGGATCTAGAAAGGGCAAAACGCAAACTGGAAGGGGATTTGAAACTGACCCAAGAGAGTGTCATGGACTTGGAGAATGATAAGCTGCAGATGGAAGAAAAGCTAAAAAAGTAAGAGACTGATTCTGCTGTACAAAATAAAGCAGCACTGTTACCACTGTCATTTCAGAGCCTTCAGGCCTGTCATCCGGCTCTGATGGTGGCTAAAAGGAAATTCCATGAGGAGAGAGAGTGTGGCCAAGCTGAAACATTAGAATTCATTACACTTTCCAGCATCTAAAAAAACCCAAAAAAGTTATTTCTGTTTTTCATTGCTTAGAGGAGAAAACTGAAGGAAGTCTCTAAAAAGTTCTCATCCTAACTAGCTATGACAGTATTTTTGAAAGACCTGACTCTGTTAAATACCTTTTTCCACTGAGTCTGAAAAGAACATTGCTTTTGTATGACACAAAGAACCAGAAACGTAATTGTGCAAATGCATGTAAAATCTTGACTTGGAAACTTCTGCTCAGACAAAGACGAGTTTTCATGTAAATCACAATACGTGAGGATTGCTTTCATTTTTAGATAAGTTAGAAGTTTTACTGAACAATTCTTCAAAAACTGCAAAAGCCTAACTTGAAGCTACAGGGAAAATTGTCACAGTAGGATTTTCCTTTCCATGGCAGGAAAGAATTTGAAATGAGCCAGCTGAATTCCAAGATAGAAGATGAACAGGCTATAGTGATGCAGCTGCAGAAGAAGATCAAGGAGCTTCAGGTCAGCTTGCTTATTTCTCATATATCTTAGGATGAGTTTCTCTTTGCGCCTCACTGAAGGGCTTTGCAGAGACTTTTCATGGCTAGCTGCAGCTCAGCTTTGAGACTCAAAGTGATGCAACTTCGTAGCTTCCCAGACTGATCCCTTTTCCCCTCAGGATGCTCACTCTGCAGTGGTTCCTTCCAAGTAACAGGACGTATGACCACAGAATGCTAGTGGTTTCAGGCAAGACAGCAATGCTCTGGTGTTTTGTTTTAAGCAAATAATATTGTTCCAGACCATGGAGTTGAGGGTGGATGCTGGGGTTCAGCAGTGATAAGCATGGATTTGAAATTCAGGGGAAGGGCTGTTGAAATTTTCAACAGAAGTGAAAAGGCCAAGGCAAGTCAGCACAGTGCAAACAAGATATCTTGACTCAAAATATCAGATCTGCTTTTTTGTAAATAAAGAACATTTGCATAACTTGGAAGTGAAGTGTAGATTGGTCAAAATAACTGTTTTGTAAAAAAGACTACCAACGAATATTCGTTATTCATGCAGTTCTACACACTGCTGTATTTGAAATGCTGTCTTAAAACCCCTAGAGAGAAGTTACTTCAGTCACAGAGCTCATAAAATGGAAAAAAGGAGTCCTCTTAAATGACAGTTTGTTGCTGCTACTCCTACTATCAAGTCTTTTCTCTCATGTACTTCAGCTGAATGTCAAGTAACATGAGCATAAGGTCAATGCACTTGTCCTAAATGTCTTGACTAGACCTTGTAGAGCAATCTACTGTAAGAAATATGTGACTCATTATCCTTAATCTAGTTCAAGATCTGATTTACTGGCAGAAATGGGCAAGTCCTTTAACTGCTGTGCTTCCACCTGTGCTGTAAAGTGTGGGCTAGCAGAGGGTTTAACAATTTTTTAGGTGCTTCATTGTCTTCTGATGGGAGTCATCATGAAGGTGACCCAAAGGTGCTTGTGTCTCTTTGGTAGGCTCGTATAGAAGAACTAGAAGAGGAGTTGGAAGCAGAAAGAGCTGCTCGAGCCAAGGTGGAAAAGCAGAGATCAGATTTGGCCCGAGAGTTGGAGGAATTAAGTGAGCGGCTTGAGGAGGCTGGAGGAGCCACAGCTGCCCAGCTGGAGATGAACAAGAAACGTGAGGCAGAGTTCCTGAAGCTGCGGCGGGACCTCGAGGAGGCCACACTGCACTATGAAGCCACGGCTGCCACACTGAGGAAGAAGCATGCAGACAGTGTGGCTGAGATGGGAGAGCAACTGGACAACCTTCAGCGGGTCAAGCAGAAACTGGAAAAGGAGAAAAGCGAGCTGAAGATGGAAGTGGATGATCTGTCATCCAATATGGAACAGATGGTCAAGGGAAAAGTAAGTGTCCTGAGGCTTCTCAAACCCCCAAAGGTCATGTGTAACCAAGGCTGGTCTGAGGGTTTCAAAGGACACCGGGTAGGGCTGGAGTGTTTTAGAAGGTGGTGTCTTGCAATCTGAGGGTGCTTACATACACAGTGTCCTCCCCTGCCCCAGCTGGTGGTGTAACTCTTCTTACCTGGAGATGGGGCAGCAATTTAAATGGCCTGTCTAAAACACATCCCCAGTCCCAGGCATATTGTTTATCCATATATCTCAGAGCACAATACCGTGTCACTTAAATTGTGCTTCTCCAGGATGGTGCCATCCAAGGCTGGATATCTCCCATCCTAAGCAGAGTCCTCTCAGATCCAGCCCTTGGTTTACAGTTTTTTGACCCATGTTAGCAGGGATTGCAACGCGAAGGCTTGCATGACCATCATCTGTATTTTTACTTTCTATGGCTGAATTGTGCATTTTGTTTCCTCAGTAGAGTCTGGGAAGCTTTCACAGCACTCTAAAGGGTTCTTTCAGTGCAAGTGAAGAGAAGAAATTTCAGTGTTCTGAGAGTTAGAAAGCTGTCATCAAACTCAATTTATGATAAATGGCAATTAAAGCAGAATCAGTAAAGCAATTTTCATTGAGGGTGATTTTCCCATCTAGCAATTATGAAGAGGCTATGTCTGAACTTCATAGGCATGTGATTGCTTTTGAAGTTCTTGCAGAGTCTTTTTACGCTGGTGCTTCCATTCAGAATGCAATTCAGGGAAAATAAATGGTGAAGGTGGTCTGATGGGGAGACCCTTGGCCTGGGTCTGTAGGCACAGGACTACCATTCCCTGCTCTACTGCTGTGGTATTTGTGTCTTTGCTATCTGACATTTCTCTGAAAGACAAGCAAAGAAAAAGGGTATGTTTGGAAGGCTGCACCTTCCAAATGGCTGCCTGGAGGCTACAGCTTGGTCTTTTCTCCCGACTCCCATTAGGCAAATGCAGAGAAACTTTGTCGAACTTATGAAGACCATCTGAATGAGACCAAAACGAAACTGGAGGAAATGACTCGCCTCATGAATGACCTCACTACTCAGAAGACAAAACTCCAGAGTGAGAATGGTATGTGCGTGTTCAGCCCAGACGGACTGTTTCCCAGTAATTTATCAGGCGTGTCTCAGCACCGCATCCATGAGATGTACTGTGCAACAACATCTGCTCTGAATGTGGCTGGATAAGGATTGCTGAGTGGAGTAGCAGCTTTGTGTTTTTTTTATAACCTTCTGGGAGGACCTTGCCTCGAACTGGTTTTTAAAACAAACCCATAACCGTATTTACCAGCTTACTGTGATACTATCTCATGAGCTGAAATGGATGTGCTGACTAGGTACCCAGTTTCAGGAACAAGGACATGTACATCCATCGTGCAGCGCCAGAGGGAAGAGGAAGGAGTTGGCATCCTGCCACTGTCTGTGTGAATGCCATCTTCCCCAGCGTGTCCTTGGGCATTGCACCCTAGAAGACGCTCACATATGACCAAGAATACCACATAACCTCTAAATGCTTGCTACTTTTTTAGCCAGAGTAGTACTATTTAATCTCTGCATCCTCATCAAATATCACTGTTCTGTGTATTTTCAAAGATACATTTTTCATTTCCTATGTGTTTTCTTGTTAGTTCTATGTACTCCTATAAGGCTGCAGTTTCCAGCCTGCAGTGACACCGTTCTTGCGATAAATGCAGTTTTCCTTATGTATCCCTCTGTTATGTATGCTGGTTGTTCTGAGGTTCTCAGGGTGCTTTGCAACCATCTGAGAAGTCATCTGTCGAAAAGCAATGTAAAGTAGTGAAGAAAAGTATGAACAAAACCAGCTACAACTGCACATGAAAGTAAGCATCAGTCTAGTTTGATCCATGAGCTGAAGTAAAATTAACGAGTTCAGGTATTGGCAGCACCAAAAAAAAAAAAAAATTAAAAATCACAAAACCCACAAAAAAACCACAAACAAAAACCTAAGGAAATCTGTCCTGGTGAAGTGTCTGATGGTTATAGATTTTCAATAAGCTTCACAAAAGGTCAGCCATAATCACTGTTAGTTCTTTTCCTCAGCAGAAATGGCCAGGTGGGACTTGGATTTTGGCTGGGACTTTGTCATTTCATCATTTTACTTTTATGTGGTTAAATCCCATGGCAGGTGAATTTGTAAGACAACTTGAAGAGAAGGAGTCACTGATAAGTCAGCTGTCCCGGGGGAAAACATCATTTACACAACAGATTGAAGAACTTAGGAGACAGCTAGAAGAGGAAACCAAGGTAATGCTTTGACAGTGTTCCATTCATTGAGATGGAATGAAGAAAACTGTTCGTGTTCATTTGTAGCATGAATAAAAGCTGAAATGAGACATAGGAGTGAGAATGCTTCCTGGTAATTGTACTCATATAAATTCCTGACCCTGACTGAGGCAAGTCACAGAAGAGTTTTGGAAAATAATCAGCGTCCATAATTGTTAAATAAAACTTACCTAGTAGGATACCCAAAATCTCAGTTCTTGCATCTTAAAAGTTCATGCTTCTCCAAAAAAAGGTAGATTATTATCAGTCTTGATAGCTTCCTCAGCACATCACCAGTTAGGGATGATTTCAAACACTTCTTACCTCACTGGACCTGGACTTTCAAGGCCAGAGGCAAAAAAGAATAAAAGGCTTAAGCCTCCTTTTGAATTTCTAGGGGCTGTTTGTTTGGAATTTGCTGTAAGTAACCCTGCAATGCTGTGATCTTTCTGTCCCTGCAGTCCAAAAATGCCCTGGCTCATGCCCTGCAAGCAGCCAGGCATGACTGTGATCTCTTGCGGGAGCAGTACGAGGAGGAGCAAGAAGCCAAGGCAGAGCTGCAGCGGGCTCTCTCCAAGGGAAATGCAGAAGTGGCACAGTGGAGAACAAAGTATGAGACTGATGCCATTCAGAGAACTGAGGAGCTGGAAGATGCCAAGTAAGTGGGTTACACGGGCTTCATCGTGCCCTTGGCTGGCAGGACCGTGCTCCCTAGGACTTGTTATAGGGCTAAGGAAATAGGGCAACCTGGTTGGAAAAATCCCTCCGGCTCATTGCTGTCATCTGTGGGAGTCCTTCTTCTGTTCTTTTTATTGCTTGAGCAGGTCGATGTTTCTGTTGAGTCCTTGTCCGTGGGGTAGTGGATGTGGATAGTGGGGTTTATTTAAGAACAAAAAGATTAGAATACCATACTTGGTTATCTCACACACTCACTTGCTTTGTCATGGTCCAGTGATATGCTCCCTCAGTCCTGACTTCCCCTCCCAGCAGGGAGATGATGGCTGCCCCGGGAAGGCAGGGCACAAAGTCACACTGGCTTGTGCTGTGCAAGCTGCTCCCAGTTACCAGTCTCAGGCATTACTGTGCAAGGTCTCTGAGCATGTCCAACACCTGCCTCTGTGCATCTCTGATCTGCAGACTCTTCCCACACTTCCAGTATATTTTTTTTTTCCATCTAGCATCTTCTTGCTCTTCTTTCTTGGCCCTCCTTTCTTCTAGGACCTCTTCTTGACAGGACTCCCAGGCTCCTGTCTTCCCAATCTAAACAGTCTATGAACAAAACCCCAAGGTGTGACCAGCCTCCTACAGTGGTTCTGTCTCATATCTCTTAACTGGAGGAACACGACACTTTCACTTAGACCAGGTCTTATGAAAATTTATAACCAGCCTGTGCTGGTTACAGCTAGCAAGTAGCAAGCTGCTGCTTGAGAGTTTAAAAGTTCAATTTCAAATATTCACACACACAGAGACACAAAATTATCAGCCACATGTCAGCATTCATAATTTAAGCTGGTTTTTTGCTTATCATAGTCCTTTCTCTCTAGCGGCTTTCTTTCCCCATCCCTTCCCCTTGTTGCCCCAATTTTCCCTTTCAAAACTGATTTATTGAGATACTGCTTTGGTGTCAGTTTTTCTGGATAACATGGCAGTGGCGGCACTTGGTCATTTCATTGTCTTTTCCCACTTGGTAGGAAGAAGCTTGCTGCTCGCCTGCAAGAAGCTGAAGAAGCAATTGAAGCAGCCAATGCCAAGTGCTCTTCTCTGGAAAAGACAAAGCACAGGCTGCAGAATGAGCTGGAAGACATGATGATTGACCTGGAGAAGGCCAACTCGGCAGCTGCGTCCCTGGACAAGAAGCAGCGTGGTTTTGACAAGATCATCAATGACTGGAAGCAGAAATACGAAGAGTCACAGGCTGAGCTGGAGGCTTCCCAGAAGGAGGCCCGTGGCCTCAGCACTGAGCTCTTCAAGCTGAAGAATGCCTACGAGGAGACGCTGGACCACCTGGAGACAGTGAAAAGGGAAAACAAGAATCTCCAAGGTAGGTTTCATTCAGGCTCCACATAACAGCTGTGGGGAAAGGCATTTCTCTCATCCTTGAGGCTAGCTTTCCAATGTATTTGGAGACACTGACTGATGCTGGCATTTAAAGTTTTAAACATAGAAATGGTATGGCTAGAGGAGAGCAGGCTTCCCTTTGCTCACCTGTCAATGAAGCTCACTAGCAGAGGTGCCAGTCTCAGGGGAGGAACAAAAAAGATGACAGAGGTGCAGCGGATGAAGCCTAGACACCTCTCAAAGCAGAGCACAGTGCTGCAAGCCTGCAGATCACAGATAAAAACTAAACCGCTATGACCACTTCAAAAAGCATTTACAAGAAAGTCTGTGCCTCCAAGTTGGTCAGGTAAAAAAAGTTGCTGTAATTGAAAGTAGGGCAGTGCTTGTGTACAGACGAGCTCTTAAGGCAGTAGTTTGAGGTACAGGTCCTGTATTTTTGCTCTGTGAATTGCAGTATGTTTGGGACACTCTGATCACTAAATCCATCCATCTTTTTTTGTTTCAGAGGAGATTTCTGATCTGACCAATCAGATTAGTGAAGGAAACAAGAGCCTCCATGAAATAGAAAAAATAAAGAAACAGGTTGAACAAGAGAAGTCAGAAGTTCAGCTGGCTCTGGAAGAAGCAGAGGTAAGGAAAGAAAGCTCAAAGGAAGCAGAAAGGATGTCTTTAATCATGACTTTTCTTCCTTTTTATTCCTCTCAGCAACACAGCCAATGGGTTGATTGTTAGCTAAATGCAACCTCTCTGCACCCAGCTCCTCTGGGCTTGCTAGCCAGTGTTTTCAAGAATGACTGGTGATTTTTGGAGATGTCAGCTCTAAGATCATCAAGAGGAGGCCCTTTCAAAGGCAGTGTCTTGTAGGTTTTGGGGTTTTGTTGTTGGGTTAGTTTTGGGGTTTTTTTGCCTTTCAGGAAGCTCAGAAATCTTCTGCCCACCTCCTGAAAATCCAGTGCTCAGTTAAGCATAGAGTATTTCAGTCTTTCGGGAAACAGGAACTGCTGAGAATTATGGTCTTATAGTATTTTATCAGATATTTCTAGTGCCTAGTTTCCAACAGCAGTTTCACCATTTCCTGGTTTTGAGAATAAGAAAACAAACCTCCTGATGACTTTAAATTTTATAAGGTCTCAGATATTGTGTTGGATACTGCAGCCTGCTTAAAAAAATGGTAGCAGCCTCAGAAACCAGATGAAAACAGACCATTTAGGAAATCTTTGACTCCCATAAGACTTTGGTGAAGACACTTAGCATCACTGCATTAATTTCTACAGCAACAAGCATGCACATACCCAAGAAGGATGCCTTATCTCAGTTTCCAGAAACAAATGAACAACACAGAACAAGCTTACTGGAAATCCTGTTTATTCACTTACAGGGCTGGGTTGTCAGATTTTTTTGAAAGTTTGGTGCATTGTAGAGTTAGGAAGGGGGTCTAGGTGTTGCTGGCTAGAAGCAATACAGCACACAGCAAGGGTTTTTAATGAAAGCTGTATTTCTTTTGAATCATACTCTAAATAATATCTGCTGAAACAAACATCACCCAGTGACGGGGATCCATTAATATTTTAAATGCTGTGCAACTTCTTTTGTCTGTTACAGGATGCTATATACTTTGCAGGGATTTCAAAGCCAGACAAGCAGGTGTCATGATCAGAGCAAAGAGCATGTCTGTCTTCCACAGCTCTGAGATGTGGAGAGTGATTACATGCTCTGCCAATAAATTTCTCTACCTAGAAAGAATACACTGGTTCTTTAGGGATCTAAGGGCCACGCTTTACTTCCCTGGACTGTGTGGAACAGCTCCCTAAAGCTCAGTGAAATTAGGAACTAACAAAAGTAAAGTGGTGGTGTATTTTATTTTAATTTTGAAAGAAATGGTTTAATGTGGATTTTCTCCCTTCCTTGTGAGTTTGGGTCTCCAGCAGACACCACTGGTGACACAGTACTCCTGTGCTGTTCCCATTAATACACTGTGGGTCCTTAGCATGAAATGTGCATTCATCTGAACTGTAGCTGCTGCATGATGGCTGGAGATGAGCAAAGGCTTTGTATCATTTTGTCTTCAGAACCTCTGTTCTGCTTCCGTCTTCTTTCATGGGAAGCATAGCTAAGCCTATGCAATTCCAAAATATACAGTGTTCAGTTCTGCTTCCCTTCCCTGTTTGATGCAAGCAGCAAGGAGTCAGAATGTCACTGAACTTGGTTTATGAAAGACCTGGAAGTCACAGTCCCTGGTATTTCACTACAGGCTGTTGTCAGCTCGGTTCTTGACTTCCATATAAGTGTAAGAACAAAGACATAGGAACACATCATATCCCTTGTTTCATAGTTGTCTTCATGTTAGCTGGAAAGAGCGGTCAGAGTATTTTTGCATTTTGTCATATAGAGCTGATTTCTGTCATTTCTTTCCTTTAAGTCATACTGCCTAATAAGACTGTATAAATGGGAGGCTTTCAACACTAAATGATTTGAAGAGATCTTTGTGAGCTGGGGGATGTGCTGGACTCCTTCACCCTTCCAACAATAACCTTGCTTTAGCTTTTGCCTGTTCTTTACAAGCCCATGAAATGGGCTGATATGATTGGACTGAATATAGTCACACCAGAGGGTGACTGTACAGGGGTGTGGAGCACCAAACGTCTGTTGATACCGAAACCACACAGGCAGGGCCCTAAGGTATTTCTTTTGTGATGCATGGCCTGTTTGACAATTTGTCCTCTGACGAGCTTGCTGCTCAGTTTTCCAGCTGCCAAGATGCATTAGAAGGCAAATAAATTAATTGTTTTGCCATGTAAGCTGCTCATGTTCTTGCTTAGAGACAGAAGTAGGGAGGAAACTATGCTATTGGGAATGGGAAGAAAAGTGTGAAAGGATCATCTTTGTGCAGCAGCTTGTACTTTCTATTTCAGGGAGCTTTGGAGCATGAAGAAAGCAAGACCCTTCGTTTTCAGCTTGAACTTTCTCAACTTAAAGCAGAGTTTGAAAGGAAACTGACAGAAAAGGAGGAAGAAATGGAAAATATAAGGTACTGTGCAGGAAGCAGCATGTTTTTTTAAGGGGAAAATCTCAAAAGACCAGAAATATTCTCAAGACGCAAGCCAGTCAAATGCACCACAGGTAGTTATGCCAGCACAAGCACATGCTGTCCATACCAGAAACCAAAACAGCTCTGATTACTGCCAAAGGGTAGTCCTACCACATTACCATTTCTTCATTCAAATATTCCTGTCAGCTCAGTCTCCGCCAGCATACTCATAAGCCCATCACACATCCCGCATAGCAGCCGTAATACAGTTGACTGGCACAACCAAAGTCGCAGCAGCCCAAGGGCCACTGAGTCTGTGTGTTTACAGTATGGGGACAAGTAGGTCTAGAGAACTGCCTTCTCCTAATGCTCTAGGATGACTGCCTCCCAGGGGGAACCACAGCTGAAATCAGTGGTGCTCCAACCTCTGTTATCTGAAGGCAATCTTTGCCTCTGCATTTAGTTAATTTATGCAGTTACAGCTACACTGATTGTGGGAGGATGTGAGGAGCTTGCCGTTATGTGTACACCATTTGGGAAAGCAGTAAGAATTGCAGAGGTACAGAAAGTATGAATATAAAAAGAGAGGAGCTTGCAGGTAAAAGGAATAAACAGAAGAAATGGAAAGCAATTAGGTGACAGAAGGATGATATCTTTTGTCTCTCCTCTCCCCCTCAGCACTCACTCTAGTCTGAAGAGTTACACTCTTTAAATGATGTTACGCTGGAGCAGATTCTCAGCAACGTGTATGCAATCCTTCAGAAAACTCGGGACTTGAATTAGTCAGTGTTTCGACACTATTCACCCAAGAATCATGTCATTGCTTGTTAGCATGCTAAAGGGCAGGGAAGGGAAAGTCCAAGGCCCACCTTGAACAGCATAGGTACAATGATTGACATGTTGTTTCAAAAACAAATAATGTTTCAGCCCTTTCGGGTACTATCTTCTGATGTCCTGCAGATGTCTGGATTATGGAGATCTCAGGGCAAGCTATACTAAACAATGCTTTATGCCTCAGATTTGTTACGAGTGTTTTGCTGCTAAGTTGTTCAGTAGACATGCTGTGTTGCTCCCTGGGAGTCTTGGGCACAGTTCAGTATCTTGCTGAAGCAGTAAGGCCCTCAAGGTTTTCCTTGTTGACTCAGTGATTTCCCAGAACTCCTACGCCTTCAGCAAAACTTGGCCAGCAGCAAGACAAATATTTCCCTATGCAAATCATATTCTGTGCTTTGAGTTAATCATAGGACTTGACTGTTACAGATTCAAGAAAATTAAGCATCTGTCTGTATCTGTTTTGCAATCTTTAAATTGACACTAAGCTTTCTTTCACAGGGGGACCAGGCTGTTAATTAGGGTGGGCTTAATCTCTTCTAACTTTAGATGTCCATAACACAGATTTCTATTCCTGAATTATTCCCCTTATAAGTGAGCATAAGAAATATATTTCAACATCTACTTTAAGACACAGTAAACTGTAGCTTACACATGCCATTTACTATAAAGAGCACCTAGAGTAATTAGCATAGAATGTAGCTGCCTACCTTCAGTTTGATTAATCCCCTCCAGTAATGCCTTCATTAAAAGGCTGAGATGTAAAACATCCCAGTGAATGATTCCATAAATATCTTGGTGAGTGACTGCTAAGCTTGAAGTGCTTCTTGTTAGGTTCAAACCTGTACTTGCTTGCTTTTACAAGAGATCTGAGAGAACTCCTTGCTCCAATATTGCCAAAGGAAATGCAGGAGAAGGATACTATAGGTACTTACAGATCAGGAGCTAGCTGAGGGTGTGAAGCACACCAGCCAGTTAGATGGCAGTGAGGCACTAGAAACCTGTGCTATGTATGTCATTCAGAAATATACTTCTATTTCTGGAAATGAGACACTTCCAGAATGTGAAGTACCATTGCATGTAGTTCTACATTCCTGTGCAGATGGGAAAACGACTTCACGTCCTTTTCAGGAGAAATCAGCAACGTGCCATAGATTCACTGCAGTCCACCCTTGATTCTGAAGCCCGGAGCAGAAATGAGGCCATCCGACTCAAGAAGAAGATGGAAGGGGACCTCAACGAGATGGAAATCCAGCTCAGCCATGCTAACAGGCATGCTGCAGAAGCAACAAAGTCAGCACGTGTCTTGCAGACCCAAATAAAGGTACTCCAAGAGCTGCCAGTCCAAGCACCCAGTGGTCGGTTTGGGCTAGGCTTCATTAGCACAGAGTAAAACAGCAATGGTGATGGTAATTAAGAGAGAAGCTCCTCCCAAGGATGCGCAGGGAAAGGCCTTAGTGATCACATCTGATGTAAGAGAATACTGAAACATGGATTTCTTCCAAGACTTGCATACAAGCTGGATGAGATCCAGTCATAAAACCCATGCTGGCTATAGCCTCCTGCAGGGGCAGAAAGCTGCAGTATGAGGAACTGAAAATCTATTCTTGTGAGCTTGCAAGTCCTTTAAAAGTGGAGAGCAAGTCAGTTGGCTGGAGGACACAGAACATGTGCATATTCAGCTTTGTTGTTTACTTCAACATTTGTAATAGCTTTAAAAAAAAAAAGCAGCTTTGCTAAGCTTAAATCTCCGCCTCAGGCAAAACCATGAGCTCTCACAGATTTGAACGCACAGGTTTTTCTCTCCTTGCACCACATACCACAAAGCTATTCAGCTTACAGTGTGAAGGAAGTCTCACTGAAATCAGTGCTTCTTTATTGGATATGCAACCTCTGCAATCTGGGGTCCTCTTATGTAAGCAGAGCGGCTTGAAAGGGAGTTGCACTGGTAAAAAAACAAACACCTGTTTTGTTATAGGAGCTTCAGGTGCAACTGGATGACTTGGGACACATGAATGAAGATCTGAAGGAGCAGCTGGCAGTCTCTGACAGGAGGAACAATCTTCTCCAGTCGGAGCTGGATGAACTGAGGGCTTTGCTGGACCAAACTGAACGAGCAAGGAAGCTGGCAGAACATGAACTGCTGGAAGCCACTGAACGTGTGAACCTGCTTCACACTCAGGTTGGCTTTTTCCGTGCTCTCTCCCTCAACAGGTTAAACTGAGCCTTGTCTATTAAGCACTATTTGTCCAATGTTGTCAGACACACCTTGCCCTCCTTCAAGCGAGAAAATGAGGAAGTCACTCCCTTCCAGTTAGCTGGAATTGACGATTCAAGCAGTTGTTTTAAACAGTTTCCAGAAAAAGTGATAATGGAAGATAACGAGGAAATTTGCTTTCTTTCCTTCTTCTATGCTGTAAAAGCAGTTTCCTGCTTTAGTTAAGCCCTGTCTGGGATGGTGACGCATTACTTTGGAGAAGTAACACAGGTGCTGTTTCTGTGCAGGGCACTGATGTTACTCAGCGATTAAAACTGCAGAGGCTGAGTTCTGACCACCGGTGTGTTGTGCGGGGCAGGAAACTGCCCCGCAGCAAAGTGCTCTCTGCCAGGTCACAGGTCTTCATTAAGACAGGCCTTTGGACTTTGTCAAGATGGACACTGCAGTTTGTATAGGGCCATGGAGGGGTGTGCCCTGACTCACCAGCATTTTTACTACAAAACCAAAGCGTCTCTTCACCGAATAATGGTCAGAAAGAAATGAAAATGTGCTACAGGCTGGTGGTGTTTTGCAGCGTTTCCTCTGGCCCATTGATGACATAGGGCTTGTGTTTTAATCACCTCATTGACTAACTTATTACAGACTGTTAGTTTTCCAAAATGAACTGCCTTATTCATTCTTCTATTTCAACCTATTGCTTATTAATTTATCTGAATCAAAATCTGAATATGTACAGCTTTCAGAGTATTTTTAATATTTTCTCAGTCTGAAGCTACACAGGCCAGCCCTTGCCACATACCTGGGCCTGCCTTCCCAAATACTGCTCTGTGTATTCTAAGAGTTGCAAAAATCAGTAAGCCTTGCTGTACTGTTAGTATTTAGAGGAGTTATGTCTCTAATCATCACTTTTTCTCCTTTTCCACTGTTCCTTTGGGGAAAACTTAATAAAAGAACACAAGCCTGATCAATCAGAAGAAGAAGCTGGAGAGTGATATTTCCCAAATGCAAAATGAAGTGGAGGAATCAGTCCAGGAGTGCCGGAATGCAGAGGAAAAGGCCAAGAAAGCAATCACAGATGTAAGTAGGCTAGTTCCTTGTTCATTTCTTTTCAGTACTGCAATGTCTTAGGACAGCCAAGAACGTATTTCCAAGATCACCATTTCTGTGCTTGTTACAAAGCTCATACATCCAAAACACTCCACAGCTATCTGGAGGTAACCGATAAAACTACAAAATAAAATAGGCTAGAGGTAAAAAGAGAGGAAGGACTTTTTCCTGATGTTTAGGTTTTGGTTGGTTTGTTAGGGGTTTTTGCCCCAAGAATGCACTTTCCACTGATCCTCAAAGTCTCAGGTAACATCACCTTTGAATCAAAGTAAATTATACATCTGGACAGACTAAACCAGTTCAGACTGAGCTAGTGCTAACTGGTCTCCTGGTGTATGTAGATACTGATGAGAGAAAAAAATTACCAAATCCCAAATGAGGTACCCTAGAACTAGGTGTCTGTTGGATAAACATGACGCCTAAGGTCCCAAGGGGAGAGACTGAGTGTATTCTTCCTCCAGGGAAGACACAATTTGGGCAGGTATAGTTTCATTTTCTGCAGACCTGGAGAAATCCATGTCTTCAGAGTTCAGCTGATCTATCACATCATACCAACACATAAAATGAAAGCTAAAACTGGAGGTTTCTGTGAGTTACATGTGCCTGGACAGATCTATTCCCATACCACGGTCTTCTCAGCTGACAGCACTGTTGCTGCCTGCCAGAGAGATGATGATGGATGTGCTTGATTCAGCCTGGATCACAATGATTGCTGTCTTCCAATGACTGCTCAGTGGTGGGTACAAAACCTGTAAATGAATCTTGGTGGCAGGCACAGATATCAAAGCAGGAATGAGCTGACACCCTTGTTACCTTTCTTACAGAATGGCCAGGGACTCTGTAAGATGTTGAGACTGAGCTTCCTATCCCAGCACAAACTGCAGAAACTACTTTGCTCTTACAGCCACTCAGGAAGCTCTTGTCTATGGCTGTGAAGGGAAATTTGTCTGCCAGTTGTTTTAAACTACTACCTTTTGAGAGCTCTAAACACCAAGATTATAATTTGAATAAATGCTGTGTAAAATTTCTGTAGTGAATGGCACGGGCTTACTTGTAGGAATTAGAGGAGGACATGATATAGCACAGATACAAAAAGAAAAAAAAAAGAGGGGAAACTTAGATTAGAATAGGGAGGGGGAAAAAAAGGCCTCCAAGGCTATTCTGTTCTTGTGTTTTTTCTGTCCAGGCAAGATATGCACACAGAAGATATTTTCTGGAACTTTGGGTACAGTAAATGATCCAAATAGGGGATAATGCAAGATCAATCTTCCATCATTTCTTCTGAGCCATAATCCAATAGCATAAGAGAGCTGCTGTAAAATGTGGTTGTTTTTCAGGCAGCAATGATGGCTGAGGAGCTTAAAAAGGAGCAGGATACTAGTGCTCACTTAGAGAGAATGAAGAAGAACATGGAGCAAACCATTAAAGACCTCCAAAAGCGACTGGATGAAGCAGAACAAATAGCCCTGAAAGGTGGCAAGAAGCAGATCCAGAAACTGGAATCCAGGGTAAGTTTGTGATCCAACTTCAGACCACTCTGTATCCTGCTTACAGAACTGGGACCAGGTAGGTACCCTAGAGCTGCCTGATAAATTCATAGAAGCCAATAAGGGATACTATGAATGCTTTCCTCTGTTTCACAGAATGCAGGTGAGTAGTTCTCAGAGGCATGCTTCCCCTTCATCATGCAGCTATAATGAGCTGTTGTAGCACAGCAGGTGACCAATCCCTTGATTTTTTAAAAAAATTAATTAAAAAACCCCCAACATCTAAAACCAGCAAAAACCTCTCGCATGCTTGCTTCAGTTAAACTTTTTTGGCCTTTGCATATGTCTGCACCTCTGACTGCTAGTGCAGCTTATATATATTATGAAAAAGCAGAATGGAAAGGTGACATTTTGATCTGTTCCTGAAATTAGAGTCTATGGAGATGCTGAGAAAATGAGCATCTCTTGAACTGTGAACCAAATTATCTGCTGCTTTTATATATATGTAGCATAAGGGCAAGGATTTTTCCTTCTTTTTTTGCAGGTTCGTGAGCTGGAGAATGAACTTGAGGTTGAACTCCGTCGCAATTCGGATGCCCAAAAAGGAGCCCGCAAGTTTGAGAGACGCATCAAAGAGCTGACTTACCAGGTATGCTGAGGACTGCGGTAACCACTAGGTCACTGGAAAGAAATGTGTTCTCCCAAACAGTGTCTTAAGTTGCCTCAGTGTTTCAATGAAGGATGGCTGTACCCAGAGCTTTCTGATTGTAGGAAGCTTTAGGGATAGGAGGGACATAACAACTCCTAAGGTTACCACCATCTTGCCTGATTCATTGTACCTAATGTTAGAAAGCCTCTGTTGCTGGGATTCAGACAGTTTTAGCACAGTATTAATATGGAGCAGGCTTAGATGACTATTCACACTGCAAGAGAAGAAAGAGCCCAGCTGTCTCTCAGCTGTGCTGATGTTGCTAAAAAGAACCAGGAGGATTCAGATGACACTGATGCATCACTCAGCATAGGGTTGCCTGGTCCCAGGGCTCTGTCACCTATCACTGAGCAGCAAGGTCTAGTCTTGAGCTTCCCACAGGTTTGCTAAGAGCTGCTGTTGCTGCTGCTTGACTTTCGAAAAAGGTCTTCAGTGCTCTCTGCTGATCCTTTTGCTTTCAACAGCATTCTTAAGAAAATAATCCCATCCATCTGCTTTAGGAGATTATTTAGCCTCCTACCTGTTGTTTGACTTTTGTACAAGGAGGCTGAAGGCTCTTTTCTTAGAATACAATGTGCAGACAAAATAGCTGGTCCTTCTCCTTATGGAGTGTGACAGATTAAACCTGGCTCCTTTTACCAGAAATGCCTCCAAACTAGACTTTAAAATATGCAAATTACATGTTTTTAAGCCCACCCATAAATGTTTCACTAAATAATGACATGCTCTATGATGACAAGACTGCTCCTCACTCCTGAGCATGTATATATGTATGTATATACCTCTGAATATGTGTGCACATATATATCTGTATTTATATGTATCTATATTTACATACATATAAATGGGGAGGGCACTCTCTTTTAGTTCTCAGCCTCCAGGCTTACATACATTTTCAATCAACCTATAGAAATTTTTCTCATCTATACATGGGGTGATCACTCTATGGCATGTTTGTATTTTGAACTATATGTTTCTAAAATAGTATGTATGACATCTATACCTACTGCACTGTGGGACATGCTTTTTACACTATCAACACAATTAATGGTGTTTCAATACAGTCAGAAGAAGATAAGAAGAATCTGGCCAGGATGCAGGATCTGATAGACAAGCTACAATTAAAAGTGAAGAGCTACAAGCACCAAGCAGAGGAAGCTGTAAGTAACTATTTGGGCCTTTTTACCTTTGATAAATTTATTGTTCTAAACCCACAATATTTAATCCATAGAAGCTTTTAGTACAAATACACATTTTGTGTATTAATATTTGGATTTATATTCATATAAACCCTATAGGTTGTATTTATAATAAATATAAAATATGTAGCCTATGTGTTGATTATATATAAGAAAAGGTATTAAATTTTATCTTAAGACTGCAGTGTAATTTGCAAGGGAAAGGGGGGAGGGAAGGAACAGGAAAGCCCTTTTTCCTCCTAGTTCCTCAGAAAGTGTGTTGCAAGCCTCCCAGTTCACTTAACATGGAGAGTGCCACTGGAAACATCAACTCTGTGAAAAAAGTCTCAGCTCTCCAGGAGGCAAGTGGTTCCCACACAGCTGTTACCTAGTCATGCTGAGCACTTTTCTTCCCTCTTGAAATGGAAGGCTTTGTTTTCATGTGGACAGGAGGAAATCAGCTGCACTGTTTTCTCTCACCAGGAAGCTCAAGCCAATCTGTACCTTTCAAAGTACAGAAAACAGCAACATGATCTGGATGATGCTGAAGAAAGGGCTGAAATAGCTGAATCTCAGGTTAATAAACTGAGGAGCAAGTCAAGAGATATTGGCATGAAAAAGGTATGGTTATACTGTATGGGGTAAATGTGACTGTTTAATACACAGTAGTAGATGCTATGTATGCAGGAAGATCTGTTACATCTCTTAAAGTAGCATGAACTAGAATAAGTTGTTGTTTACTGCATTTTTTAGTTTCAGCCTACCCTTTATTTTAACATAAAGGTAAGACTTTAGGATAGCAATCTGATACTTAGGCAAAATTAATTCTCCCTCCCCTCGATGTTGTCATTTAACCTCTGTGCTCAGCAGCCGGAAGTTTCCAGAACTGGTGGTTTGGGGTTTTTTTGCAAGCGATACTAAAAAGCTCTATCTTTTTCTCCCTGTGATGATGTACTTTTCTGTATATGTAATACAGCCTGGGGCAGATACTGTAACATTGCTCTTCCAATGACCTTGTACTGATTTGAAGAGCTGGATGAAAAGAAAATATTAGTGATTAGTCACTTAAGTGCTGAGAAATTGTTAGTAATTAGAAATATTTGTGGTGTTTTGCACTTTTTCAGAATGACAGTAGAGTAATATTGATGAAACTAAAAGGTGCTTAAGAACTTCATCTGGAACTGAAAGAAACCTTTGCTTATCTATGCTTGCATTGAGGCAAGCAGGACATGAAAAAATGGGGTTGTTACTTGTAGGAGTGATAGAAAGATGGGCTCGGTCATTGCTTTTATGTTATTTCATTTGCAAGTGTAACACAATCTCCCATGCTTAATGTCATCTAGGTTTTATGGGGGTGACAGCTCCACCATATGCAGCTCTACCATCTAAAGCAGAGCTACATTAAAACTAGATCTGGTCTCTCACACATTTATGTATGATGAAAGCAGTACTGCATCTGAAACTCACAAGTTCTGAAGCTTTTAGGAGTAAAAGATTTCCACATCTTTTTCTTTAAATTATTCCAGATCTAGAAAAAAAATTCACCTCGTATAATTTCACAAAACCATGGTATCACACAGACACTAAAAAAGGTAAACCATAAGGGTAATTTATTTTTTAAAATACTCTTAAGAGTGCCATTTATTCCCTGTATCTCACTAGTACCCTCTTTCTGTCTCAAATATGCAAAAGTTACAGAAAAGTGGATGCCTGTTTCTAGTAGTTAGATGGATTTGGTGTTGGTAGGCTCGCAGCTCTGGCTTATAGCAGAGTTGTGCTGACAAAAGATGAGCTGAGTGGTACATGCAGAGGAGTCATCTCCACAAAAAGAGACTTGTGTCAGTAATGGCAGTAGCTGTCAGGAAACAAGTTCAGGCAGTGGGTGCTATTCCAAAAGTCATGACATCTCCTTTGGGGAGAGAAAGGCACGGGAGAGACTAACAGTGTGGCATTAGAAATACCTTGTCTACTGCTACTAGTACCCACGTTCCTGGAAACTCTAGGAAGTGTGTGTGACTCAGAGTGAACACCACCATCTATTGAAACGGGGTTGTATAGAAGTCATCTGCTATCAAAGGGATATACACCCTGGCATGAGGACAAGAAACCTGCATTGTTAGCTGAAGTAAGACAGCAAAGGCTGGCTAGATTGCTGCTAGGCTATTTCAGACACAAACTGGTAATACCAGGGAAGCAGAAGCTTTGGTCATTTACTTGTGAACCTACCCAAAAGCCCCCTCAACACTTCAATTTTTAACAGCTGTATACTTTCTCAATTGCATTTCAGGTTCATGAAGAGGAATAAGTACAGTCTAAGCTGACAGATATGAGAAGATGCTTGATATAATCAGGCACAACTGAAAGCAGATGTAGAAAAAAATAAGCACTTACAGAAATAAACATCAAGTGAAAATCCAGAGAGACCATGTAGTGTATTCCATTCATTTATTTGTGTTTCCATTTTGCCAAGCCCCAGGGATCAATAAAAGATTCTATCTTGCCAACAGCCCACTTCATTATGTTGGAACAAATCCTAACTGGCAGATCTCTGACAAAATCAAAACCAAGGGCAAATCCACACTCCACAGCCTCATGTATTTCATGTGCTGATTGTTAAAGCAGCACAGATGAAACCTGTGCAGGGGGGCAGCCCTTAAAGCTGGGATAACCCAGCTTCCATCTGTACTGCTGTATGAACTTTGTAGGAGAGCAGAAAGTAAACTTTTTTGTATGAACTATCAGTTTAGAATCTTCTGCTACTACCAGTCAGAGGACTTTCATTCACCAGCTGCAGGACAGACACAGGAGATGCTGTGGACAGACATGTCCCATCAGGACTGCTCAGAAATAGGGTGTTCTCTTAGATCTCTTCCACTTTCAAATTGGGAAGTCATCTTTGCTTGAAATTAAAAGACTAAAAGTGAAAAATAGTAAGCCCTCTCTTTCCCTCATACTGAGGAAAAAAAAAAAAATCCCTCAAAACTTAATCTTCTTCTGTGGAAACATTTTTGTTGTCCCTTTAGAATATCCAAATTCCAATTTTTCACACCAATACCTCACATACAAGTGTCAGCTGACTTACATTTTTATTCTATCAGTTCAGTTGTTTGTTACTGTTGCTCAGATAATCCCATTTCCATGTGGCTCTTAGTGTAACTCAATAGAGAAGGTGAAGGAACTCTTTGTTCTCTTCAGCAGTAATCTCGGTAGCACCTGTGTGAGCAAAGAGGGATTTTCTTCCGATATGTCAAGGTGCTCATATGATTCCTCTGCTTCTTCTGCATTTCTAGTCAAAACAAAAATGTTTGTAAAAACTGATGTTTAAAATTAATCCTCTAGTGGGAACAGAACAAGACACACTCACTATAAATTAGTATTTCCCATTTTAACATTAGATGAGTAAAATAAACATCCACATAGCAGTGTAGAAACATTTCTGTTTCTTCCATCCAGTCCTTCATCACCGTAACTGGATCTGAGTTAACCTGTAAACTGTTCTACTTTCTCTGATTACAGTATGTTAAAGGTCTCAACAAGTCCCAAGATAAATGATTCTTGCTTAAATTCTTCAAACTAAGTGGCTGCATCTCAGAAGTATGTTACCATCTCTAAAGCATGTTAGCATTAAGACTAATAAGAAGCATGCAAGTGAATCTCTTAAGTGGAAGAAAAATGAAAAAAAGATAGACAATAATTTTAGAGCTGTCCTTCTGGTGTGTTCTTGTCAAACCTCACAGTAACCATTGTAAAGCATCTCCTGAAGCTTACCAAATTCAGGCTGTGACAAAATCTTAATGCCCAGTGAGTTTGAAGGTGTATCTCTCCATGGATAAGGCTGTACTGTCCGACACAGAAAGATGTACCCTAAGGAACAGCTAAAATTCATTTTTTAAGGATGCTCACTACAAATACAGAGGGAGACAGACCTGTAAGACAGAACTAGCCTATTACAAGTGCACAAGAATAAAACGCATCCACTTGAAGATGCTGTACTCTAATAAACAGGAGAGATGTGTAAAGAGATGAGATCAGGGCCATATGGTTGTAACAGTCTCCTAAATGAAGCAAGTAGTATAATTTTTCATACTGAAGTTTTGGTGAGCTTTGACATCGGATATAATTGAAATAGTCATTTGAGCTCTAATGAAGACTATGCATTGTTTGAGGAACTTCATGTTCTGGTTTGGGGTTTTTTTGGTCTTAAACATGAGAGAAAATTAACCAGTTTGTTTTTAAAGCAAGTTATCAGAAAGTATTTGTGAAGGGTAACCAACTTCCTCATCTTTTTATAGAGCACAGGAGAGTATGTGGTCAAGGGAACATCATGCTAACATTGTTACAATGAATATACAATTGCATAGATGTACCAAAGAGGGCATTTTGGACATAGAAAACAGCAAGAACAAGGACAATTTATTTATGCTGAGACTTATCATCCTACATTTTCAGTCTTTTTTTGTACGCCTTAACCATAGAAAATCAAATTTATGTTTTGGTCAAACAGTCAAGGTCTGGATTTAAGCTTAACAGTACCCTTAAAAATAAATCCCCTAATGATTTTACATACCTTGTACATACAGAAACACAATCCTAACAGCACTGCTGCAGCAATCACTCCTAGCACAATTGGCCCAGCGTTACCTGAATTTTCTTTAAAAATACAAATTTCAAAAAGTTTAACATAAGTGCTTTATATCGCAAATTAACATCTGCTACTGTTCAATAAGTATAAAGATATGATTTTTCTCTTATTTATAATCTGAAAGCTATTATTTTAAAAAAAACTGAGACATTCTCCCTAATGTTACTAATACAGCAATGTTCAAATTACTTGACCCGTACTTCAAAGTGATTCTTTAATGACTTAAGTGTCAATAGATGAAAGCAGATTATTTTACTTAATTGTGCTGATACAGAATTCCATGTGTGCTCATGTAATATGATTTGATGACTTCTTAATACAAGTCCCATTTAAAAACAATCAACTGCCCAGTATGGTAAACACTGCCTCCAGGTACAGTGCTCAGTGCTGCTTTCCAGTAGAACAACTCAGTAAACATTGACCAGCCTGGCCCACAGATTTAATCTCTATCGTAAAATATTTACAACTTTCAACTAAAACATTTCCCAACTTCATGATGCAACCATGCAATCCAGGTGGGCACAAGAAGCAGCAGAATCTTGGGTGGGTAGTAACAATGAATTCCACAGGAGATAAGAGCCCATCTAGCAGAAACATCTGTGTGGCACCAGGCATCTCATTACTCCAGCCAATTTCAACAACTTGAGAAAACTCAGACCCAGAGGACTCATTCCTTTAACTTCAGGTTTCCTTTACACTGCTGCATCTTGTTCAAAGGATTTGAAAAATTCTACACTCAAAAATGAGAACTGCCAAAACAGAGCACTTAATCTAGTCGTTGCCGTTAGCATGGCTCTGTCCCCCCATGCAGACCTATATTTCCTTGTCAGCTCCTCTCGTAGAGCAGCTTTAAGCTGCAAACCTTTCTTTACGCAGGAGAAGACCCCCAAAATTATTGTAAATCATCTCACTTTTCCCCTTAAAAGTCTCTTTTCCAGTGGCACCTGGAAATCTTTCTGATGGTGGAGCAGCTGCTGTGCTATGACCACTATCCAACACCTGATCTAGCTCATTCCCTTATGCCCTACTGTGTCTATCTGCTTTCAGCCTGTGCCATCACCAAGATGCTAATCTCCCTGCTAAGTGTCTTCACTGGTCTGTATAATGTATTTCTGCTCCACGAGTAGGAAAATTCTGTGAGCAACACAGTAATTTAGCCACTAAAGAGGGGATTTGTGTCACCTACACTATCCTAAGATCCATCTGCAGAGAGCAGCTAGAGAAAGGCATTTGTAGAGGATGATCCAGTTCATATTTGGGCTGGACAGGTATGTGTGTGTCTGTCTCCACTAAATGTACAGGGAGACTGATAGACTTGTGCACTTAAGGTAGAAGCACTGGAATTTGAGCTGCAAGGAAGTGTGTTTGTCTGAAATAACCGTTTTCTTTAATCTAATTCCCCTCCTTCAGGTTGCATATAACCACTGCCATTTAGAACACACCCTACATCAAGTTTTCAGACTGAAAGTAAGCTATCATGGGGGAGGAAGAAGAAAGTAAGACAAAAATATGCAGTTATCACTTATTCTAGCCCTTTTTCTACTATGTTGCCTCTATTGTTCATGTCCTACTGGCTTGTTTCAAGTTCTCTTCTTTCTTAAAAAAAATAAAAAAATAAAATGAGGTGACCTAATATTAGTTCTCAGTCTTTTAGGTGATTGTATTTAATTGCATAAAATGCCTACATGCCACTGTTTGAATGTTGTGGGGTTTTTCTCCTCCCTTTGGACTGAGATTTAAGGCAGCTGCATCCCAAACAGCATACTATTTTTGAAAAAATCTGTAATTTGTTTGTACTATAAATTTAGAAAGCTGGAGTAAATCTTTTTTAACTGTCAGTAAGAGTTTTCAATAGACTGATTAACTTTTCTGTTTACTAAAATCTCCTACCAAAGGTTAAAAAAAAATTACTCCAGAAAATTTAATCAGTAAGTCTCCTTGAAATGGGAGACAATGAAATAACTGTAACTAAGACTTCACAGCTGGAAACTACTACAGTTTATAAAAACTCAGTCATGCATATAAACATACATATTCCCAGGCCTAAAAAAGGCCTGCTGTGTACAATTAAAGCTCTGAAAATAACAATTGTGTGTTCTCAACAAAGTTTCTTCCGCAGGCAAATTTATACCACATCTCTGGGCTTCCCTTCATCTTCCTGCTACCTTTAAAAGATGTATTTGCTATCAGTGGAGCATTTAGAACATGATGCTGAGAGTTCCCCTGTGCCCTCAGCTCTGAGAGCAGTTGGTGGCAATTGAGGGCAGCCACTGATTTTGAGACCTTTACCACAACAAACTGCTGATTAAAAAAAAAAAAAAAAAAAAAGAAACTTCAAGTCTTTAAATAAATACATATTAGAAAACTTGTTTTTTCCTGGGACAACAATAACACAGTATCTCTTCTACCCACCTTTACTAAATACACAAGATGATTTTTCTCAATACTTTACAGATTTCTGATGGACTCTTTGGCTTTGCATTCACCTCACTAGTCCCCATCCTCCAAAATAGAAAGAGCAATAACTTACCAATTTTCAAAGTTCTCACAGTAAGTTTTGTGTAGTGGGGAGTTGAAATATTACATAGATATTCTCCACTGTCATTTGCAGTAAGATCATGCAACATCAGCGAAAAGTCATTTTGGTTAATGTGGACTCGAGGCTGGTAAGAGTGATATGTACCATTGAAGGAGGCCAGGACTGAAATCACTGTGTTTCTGTTTAATGTCCAGACAACACTGAGACCTTCCGTGTTTGTAGTGTTACTGCTGTATTCACAAGAAATTGCAGTGCTATTTCCTTCCACATTAGACAGCTGGTCTGAAACAGATAATTGAAGAACTCTCTGCAACTTCTTGGAAAATACTGTGAAGGTTATTTAGACATTTTCTGATTTTTTTTTTTCTGAAGTCTCATACTACTGTGGACAAATATAAAAATATATTTAACTATTTTGATATCATATTCAAACATCACAGTATGCTTCTAGAAGCACCTGAAGATTTTAAAAGCAAACCTATCTTACATTAAAAAAAAAAAAAATCTAATTTGTATTATCTATGCTATGAAAATGATTTTGTTTCATTTGCCTACTTCTCCTCTAATTGGGGGGCTCATTAATAAAAGTGATTCAGCCTCGTCTAAGTTACTGTGTAAAGTAGCATGAAATTCCACGTGCTAGGAGCAGAGAGAAAATGCAACTAACCAGACACCTGCGTGTTTAAAGCAAAAGGGTAAAACTATTACAATATAATTTAGTTAAAAGAATAAAAAGATTGTATTTAGTTAGAAATAACTTCCAGCTATGGTGGACTTAAGCACTTTACCTGTCTGTGTGGAACACTTAAAATTAATGAATAGCTTTTAAAAAAAGGATGGGGAAGGAAAGAGCAGGTAAGTGGAACTAATAGTTCATGTATAAAATACTAATGTAAGACAAATTAATATCATAGCACAACTATCAATTTGACAGCAGGGATTTGCTGCAAAGGAAAGCAAAACAGAGGAGACTGTAGTGCTGGAGACAAAATGAACATGTTATTTTGACATGGTATAACCATGCCTGGTTTCTGTGTGTGGGGCCAAATGAACAGAGGCATGGGGCTGAAAACCATGAGGACAAAACAAAACAAAACTGTACCCCACATTGCTATTCTATAAGGAAAAGGAAAGCAGTGCATTTTCAAAATATTCCAGTGAGAGGACAGATGGATGCAGGGAAATTCAAACACAGTGTAATGAAGTGTACCTTTTCCTCTTATGGATCAGAAGGATAGATTAACAAAACGAACACAGTGCACTTGTTATCTGCTATGATGCCATACTTGAAACGTTCCATATTGTAAGCTATTGTATGTAAATTAAAAACTCTTGTTCTGAAGCATATGCAGTGGATTAGGATCTGAGTCTAGATAAACTGTAGGGGGAAATCAGGGCGATGAAAGCAGCCATGCACATCCAAGGGAATTGTTCTTGCATTGCTCCTGATCCGATTAAAAATTATTCCCTAAGAAACAGGGGAGGTTGAAAAGTACCAGTTGTTTACTTGAACTGAATTTCCAGTGAAATTGAGGAGGAAGACAAAATGGAGTTGGAATTTCATAGTCCTGTTCTTCCTTAACTAAAAAACAAGCTGCTGTTTGCTCAAATGCAAACAGCGCTTGCTGCTCTCCACTCCCATGCACCCTCAGCACTAAATCTGGGCACTTGAAGAGAAGTATAATGAAAGGCTCAAACAGTACTGATAGAAGTCTGGCAAAAAGATGGAAAATGGACTGAGGAAGGAGCATACGCATCTAGAGCAGCAGGCAAACTTTCCTCATGTAACCCCCAGGTTCACTAAGGTTTCCATGTATTTTGTCCAAGTTCAATCTTTTCTTGATAGAGTGTAAAGTCTGATTATTGGGCACCTCTTGAAATGTGAAAGCGATATAGAAGAAATATTCAGAGTAAAGTTAACTTACAAACTGTAAGCCACCCCTCTCATCCCTTTTTCTTAGACATATGCAGCCTTGTAATAGTAACAGATGAGTTTCAAAAAGGAAAGTGCATACTTTTGCACCATCCCATATCCATGTTGGCCCCCTGCAGAAATACTGTATTTCATTTGGCTCTGAAACCAGCTGTGACGTCAGTAACAATGCAGGAAGAGACTTCCATTCACTCCTACCTTGCATCTTCCATTCAGCAGCCCACTCTTCATGAGGGAGATGAATACGACAGTAGTAAGGATCAGCTGTGTTTGTAATTTTCTGGTCACTTCTAAAAGAATAGAGAACTCCAACCCTGGTTTCCTCCTGATGTGTTTCTTGTATGGCTGTATTGCCTTGTACCCAAGATATACGTGGTGCTGGATAAGTGAGAAAGGCATAGCACTTCAGCACCCTTCCTGTGTCTGTCTTTTGGTATTCCAGTGCATAATGAGAGGAAACTGTAGATTAAAAAAATAACAAATATTTAAAAAATCAGTTCTACTACTTTCACAGTCTTTTTTAACTTGAAATGATTCATCTTTTGAAATAACATTGGGGAGAATAAGCATTAACTGAGAAAAAAATTTACAAAAGAAAGCAAAAATTTACAAAAGAAAGCATAACCTACTTACTGTCAATGCCAGGCTCTGTACTGTTCCGAGAAGCCACATAATGTTTTAAAACTCAAGTATACTGCCTAATTACCCCTTAGAAATCACCATTCTGTAGGTTATGAGAACAAGTGCTGCACTGTAATATTTCACCTCACGTTACGTTTCACCAGAGAGAATTAACTGCTTGATAACACCATTAGGCCCAAAAGATGCTCTACAGGGTTAGAGGATTTTGATTTCATGTGAGAAATAACACAGAAAAAGCTGTTGCTGTAATTCCATTTCCACTAGCACAATTCAAGCACTTTTGACATTTTACCAACCTCTTACATGCAGCATGACTTCCACTTCTACCTTAGTTTGCTGAGTTCCCACATAGCAATTATAAGGGCCCTCATCAGTCAAAGTCAGGTTACTAAGTTTCAAGGAGGCATTTCCACTAGGAATGTTCTCACGGAACAGCTGTGTTCTGTGTCTGTAATCTGGGTCTTGACTTTCCAGCTGATCCTTCTGGTAGTAGTAGCTGTGCACATTTCTCTCCCCTTTCTTCCAGTAAATTACTTCATCGTCCCCAGGTGGGAAAAGACAAGGGAGGATGCAATCCTTGGAAAACAGCCCCGTTACTGTTTCCTGTTCTGTAAAACCTAAAGCCCGTAAATACAAAGAAGTGAGTTAAATCTAGTGTACAAGCATATTTCTGGCCCACCTTATCCCTGACAAAAATCATCCTGGCAGTCAGCACATTCCTACCAAGTGTGCCAGTGACTCTTTCACAGCTTTTCTGTAGTGCAAGTCACTGGGACAGCACGGGTCTTCATTCAGTTTAATTAATATTGTAACGCAGAGCTCTGGTCTTTGAACTTACACTCAGTTTAAGTAGATACCCTGAGTAGTCACCTACCTATTCAAATCAGCAGGCCTCCACCTTAGCACCTGAGCTTCAAATGCATTTCCAAGAGCACCACTGTCAACCCCAAAACCTTTTGAGCTGCAGCTTGCTACTCGCTCAAACGTTCATAGCACCATGTTGTAATGACCCAGGCTACCAACAACCTCACAGTGTCAAGCAGTTGTACCATCAGGAAAAAAGGACGTGATGGTCCAACTGACAGAAAGAACTCCTTAAAACAGCTTGACCACCACAGAAGGTGTCAGAGAGTTTTGTCCCAGCCCCTGGAGGTAATTAAGGTGTGGATTATTCAAAATTAATTCATGTAAGTGGTAGCACCTGACTGCCATTAGCATTTACTTTAGGCCTTGCTGGCATAAAGGAATTATTTTAAATGAATCTTTTTAAAAACTGACTGCATTAACTTAGCACTGTTGTACGGACCTTAGCCTAGGTCAGACAACCTGTTAGGCTGGCAGCAAGTGTCTGGCTGCAGCTGTCATCTGGCAGGGCAATCTGGATGAGTCTTCCACAGTCTTCTAAGTGCAAAGTCAACCAATATACTTCAAACTATTTCCAGTGCAAACTGACAGCTACTGCCTGCTGAGCCGTCACACAATGCAGCGGAAACGTTGGCAAATAAGTCTGGGTGCTCAATGGCCATGGCCATCCATGCGGTCATCTTCCACACAGCCGTCTTTTTCTTCAGGAGTATTTTATATTATTCCAAATTGATTCTTTACTATTAATAAACACTATTTGAATTCATTACGTCCCCCCATTAAAAAAGTAATAATTGTCATCTTTGTTATTTTTCATAAGCAATAGAGCCAAAACCTACCCCAAAGTGTCGCACTTATGTGAAATAAAGAGATGAGAAGAGATGGTATTTTCTGTCCTTTCATGTCTTCTTTGGTTCATAGTAGATTCATGTCAAACTGGCAATGTAAGAGGGGACAAAACCTGTTTAAATGGAGGTAAAAGATGTACCCTAATTATATAATTTCTTTTGTACAGCTTATTAAGGACTGTAGGCCTTTGTATCATGTTTTTTGTTTGCAACACTCTTGGCCCAGATTTTTGGCCTTGAGGTCATTATGTAATATACATTTCGTAATGGTTGAGGCCTTCTTATTCCCGTGTAATCCCCTGCAGATTGATACTTGCTGTTTATTTTTAATAAATAGAAATTATTTACCCTCAGTGTTCTTACAGGGTTAGGCAACATTAATCTTTATCATTCATGAACAGGATACAGAGGAAAAGTGGGCAAGTATAATTTCCAAAAGGATGCAAGATGTCCCTTGTCAAGCCAGATTTTTCTACTTCCTAAAATCTGATCACTGCAATATTTGACTTTCTAGGGGGGAAATCTGCCTGTATTCGCAAAGACTGCCGATATAAAGAACTTGTCACACTTTACGCTTCAACAGATCAAAAGGCCATCAGCTGAACTTCAAAAAATTTATGTACAGAATGCTAGTGTAGGAATGCAAAGGAGGAGGAGACTCTCCCATCGTATCTTCTGGTTTGTCAGTTAAATAACAATGAACTGGAAGCTCTCATACACAACAAAAAAAGAATAATCTTATTGTAACTGACATACCGCACTCTTCTTCCACCAGGCATGCGGCTCTAAAATACAGCAGTGGAAAAATCACTTCATGAATCAAATAGCTTGAAAAGAGTTTAAAGAGCTTCCCTAGTCCTTTTCTTCTCCCCAAAGGACAGCTATAGGTACCATTCCTAACTCACACAGGGCACAGGTTTAGCCAGGCATGCTAGCCAGTTCTTTTAATAGTAATGAGTAAGTTTGACTGGTGTGTTTGATTGTATTTGTGGCAGATGTGAATCTTGCGTCCCAATGATTTTTGCATGTTATTTCTTTTGTAAAGCTAGTGTGATTATTTTATGTATTCTCACTTTTCTATTAGGGGAAAAAAAAAAAACAACAGCAGGGCACCAAAATAGTACACCTGAGACAGAAATAAGGCAAGAGTAAAACAAACACTTATGATGTGTAATTTTGTTCCATGTTAGCAGCAGCTGTCAGTATCCATCTTCTTTTCTCCTTGTATGGGCAAGTGGTGTACACCATGTTTTACTGGATTTTTTGCTCATTTGTCCATCACTTCCAACTTGATTGATACAACATATCATGCTTGACGAATTTCAGAAACTGCAATCAACGCTAGATTTCCCTTAGTGAGTGAACTGCCACATTGAATGGCAGTCACATTTAACTGGCAGTGATGCTCTGAGAGTAATATGGTCCCCACAGGACCTCTGTGATGCCTCTGGAGGCTGCATCAAGGAGCCAAGCCTGGACAGTGCAGGCTGCGTTGCATCTCCTACCTGTACTCTGTTACGCTGTACCAAAACACAAACCTGTAACTACTTAACTGAAAATTTTCATGTTCAGCAAAAATCTTAACTTTGGATCCTCCCATTGTAGCGTGTTGAGAAAAACGTTTGTTGGTCTGCAGAAAAACCTAAGGAGTGTAGGCTCTGGCCAGTCTTCAACAGGTCTGGGGTCTTAGAGGCATAAAGTGTATGTATGCTGACAGTTCGAGTCACACTGCAAAGTACTGAAGAAATATGCTTTTTCTGTTTATTACAGACCTAAGAGGCACAACTAAGAAATCACACCCAAAGGCTTTGCAGTGAAATATCAATATGAAATTATTTATACAGACAGCATGCAACTATAATTAAGATCACTGTAGTCATGTCAGTTACTGATGCTCTGGTTTTCAGGACGCATTTCATACAGAACCACCACAGGCTCAGTCGGGCAGCAGCTCAGCCAGGGTTCCTGAGAGCAAGGCAGTAAAATGCATGTTCCAACACATACAGCCAAGTCAAGCACTGAACAGCTCAGACAGTAGGAGGGGTAACACTGCACTTGCTTCTGCCATTCTAGGAACCGAACATCAATCAGTACACGCATTCTTTCTCTTCTGTTAGCGACCAAACCATGTGTCCCACATCCTTCACGATCTTTGAACCCTGTACTCAATCTGAACCCTGATCAAAGAGCACTCCCCTAGCATACAGGCATCAGGATTGGTCTCTGTTCACTGAACTTTCCTCTGTGACCCACTTTGAGAGCAGCCATGCATACTGTAATATCTTAACCCTGTCAAACAAATGTTATTTATCCCTTAGTAAAAAGGATTCTCATTAATTACTTTTCAACTGTTGTAACTTAGTAACAGTACTGTTCAAGCACATGCACACTTACAAGGACTGGAAATGCCCAAGGATTTCAAGTTTTACCAAGCAAACAAGTAAAATAAATGCATAAACTTAAAAGAAAACCCCACGTTAATCACATACTGCTAAAATTTCACACTAGCCACAATGATACTAGCTCTCCAGGACTTCCCCACTGAATCTTCATGAGGCATTTTCTGTAGTAGAGAGTTAATTCTCTTCCTCCCCTCAATGAAACCCTTACGGCTTAAATCCTAACTCCACACTTCAATTATCGAGAAATGTTCCCATATTCTAAACACCAAAAATTGTCTTAGGAAATAGATCAAAGATACTGTATTCTACCTCAATATACACCTATCATATTCCCCACCTCCCTGACCCTGTACACGTATAACACCATAGAGCTGTTAGAAGACCATTTGGAGTTTTTACCTCTTCTGATCTCACAAGTAGCCAAAAAATTCAGAGTCGTCTTGTTTTGGGTGTTTCTTGCAGGCAGAGTATATTTAGAGAGAGATATATATATACACACACACAAAACGAATACACAGCTCTCCTGCAGCTGTGGAACTTTACCTCTTCCCCGCTCCTTTCACAACCACACCTATACATACCAAAGCTCAAGTTCATTCCAGTCGCACAAGTGAAAAAACTTGTAAAGCAAGACGAACAGCTTGCACACCTCTTGCTTTCACTTCTCTCTGTTTGGGCTTTCAAAGCTTTTTCTATTAACCATTTCTTTTGCATAGCTTTGTTAAACTCTTTAATGACAACCCCTGCAAGCTGTAAGCTTGAGTCACAGAAGACATTAGTTATTGTCAGAAATGTGATCTTTACAGCAGTGGTGATGTTTCTTGGGGATTGTGCTCCGGCATTACGAGAGCAAGAGCACGGCAGCTGCAGTAGAGACCAGCAATTCTCATTAAGGCGGAGCACAGGAATCAGATGTAGGGAGCGAGGAAAATGCTGTATGGGCACAGGACAAAAAAGAATGTAAAATATAAATTATCAGGAGTTTTCTCAGAAACCTGAAACGTTAACTGTAGGTGCCTTGGGCTGTCTGCAAGATTAGGTAATTATTTTCTAAAGGCGTTTCACTAGTGCTTCGTTTTCTCTGGACAGTTCAAACCTTGCGTGTGCTATCTGGTTTCCAGTAGAAGAAAACGACAGAACACCTCAAGTATTTTAGGGAAAAGGGCTTACAACGAAAAAAAAAAAAATGCAGTAAGAAGTAAAAGGAAGCAGTGTCTGTCCTCAAAGATCCCTGCTGGTATAAGCAGTACATAGATAAGCTGTCTCCTGCATTCTCGGGAAAAACAGCTTTGCCAACCGCTCTTTCCCACCGCCCCGCTGCAGTTCCAGCTGGCAACTACAGATGATCTCCAGCTACAACTTCTCTTGCAATACTTACTTTTCCATTCATCTAGCTGTAAACTACCGCACCTCTGCTATCAGCTAGCGGTACAGCTGCTGCCTCCTCTCAGCCTCCACGGTGCCACATGCTCGCAGCTCAGTATTAAATCGGGTAAATATTTAACTGAGGAACCAACACCAAAGCCCATACAGCCCCACGCATACAAGCCCACCCATCAGGCAGGGAAGAGCAGCGAAGCTTTAAGAAATACCCTCCCCCGCGTGTTGAAAGGTGACCGCGGGCCGGGCCTCACACCGTGAGGCTTTATCCGCTGCAAGCGGTGTGAAAAGAATCGCTCCTGCCCGCCCGCCCCCAGCCCCTTGAGCGCACTAAGGGGCGCATTTCCCGGCCCAGGTGCGCAGCTTCTGAGCAGCTGACGCAGACGGACGCTTTACAAGCCCCGCCCCTCGGGGCGGCACTCGGCACCGAGGGCTAGGGTGAGGCGGTCCCCGTCGCTGTCCCGCCTCCGGAGCGCGGTGATTGGGTGTTGACGTGGCATGGCTCGTCGCCATTGGTGGTTCGCGCTGGACAGGAGCGCCTTCTCGGCGCCTGAGGCGCGTGTGATTGGGGCAGGAGGTGGGTGTCGACGCCGAGGTAGGCAGGGATTGGTAGCGCCAGTTGCCTCGGTGACGGGCGGCGGCAGTCTAAGATGGCGGAGGAGGCCGCGGGCGGCGGCGGGAGCCGGCGCGGGGCGGCGGCGGGACAGCGGGAGCGGGACGAGGAGGGGCTGGCGGCGGAGCGGGGCCCGGGCGCGGCCTATCACATGTTCGTGCTGATGGAGGAGCTGCTGGACAAGCTGAAGCTGTTGAGCTACGAGGAGGAGGCGCTGCGGCGCCACAACATGCGGCCGCTCTCCAGGTGCCTCTCGCCCGCCCCGCTGGGCGGCTGGCGACGGCGCCCGGGGCCGCGGAAGGCCCCGGGGAGGGCGGTGGCGGCTTCGCCCGTTACGCGTTCGCTTGGCTGAGGGCAGGGGGTGGCGCCGCGTTGGTAGGAAGCTCCCCGCGTGAGCGGCCGCGGGTGCGGCGAGGGGCGCCGGGGCTGCACGGCGGGTGTGCGCTGCTGGGCGCGAAGCCGGAGAGCTGGCGGGAGGACATCCCCGCGGGCGGGTACGCCGCTGTGGTCCGGGGGTCGGGCGAGAAGGCCGGCTTCCGGCTGGCAAGGTGTCTGCGTCGAGTGAAAAACAGTCCCTTCGCGGCTCCCCCGGTGGTTTTGGCGGTTTCAAAACGAGAAGTGCCTCTAAAGGCCGAGATGTGATAAGTAAGGAGTCACTTGACCTTCCCTGCCCCCAGTAGGTAACTCGAGTTTGAATATTTGCCAGTCAATCCGTGCAAAAAACAATTCTACCCTAAATGAATTTCTTGGATTCAGAGTAACTCTTTGCGGGGTATTTGAAGGGAGTTTGGACCCATTGTTTTTAAGTCTGTTTTTTCAACTCTAATACATACTTGTTTCACATGTAACAAATTATTATATTTTTAAATTATGGTGGGAGACTAAACGTGAGAAACACGACCAGTATATACTCCCAACATCCACCTGCCCAAATAACTCTCAAATCAATCCATCAGTTTCAACCAGGCTCCACAGCAGCATGTCACACAGTTAAGCTTTCTGTAATTAACAGTTAGACAGGGGGGGCAAAACATAGTCCAAAACAGAGAACAAATTATCCTCATGTTGGGAAGGAGGCTCAAATATGAGCTTCATGGCTGCAAGCTGTTTTTATCCAGCTGTCTGACCATCAGTATACTTAGAGCAAGGAAGCAAACCTTTGTCCACCTTAGCGAGCAGCTAAGACATGGTAAGGGGAAGAGTTTGGTTCCGAGTCTATAGCATGTACACGGTTTATATTTGGGGGGGACTAACTGTGGTCTGATTTTATGGACTGAATTCTCATTAGGACCACATCTTTTAATTTAGTGTGATCCAAAATAGATCCACTTTGCGTACCTTGCTCTTTAAAGTGACCCAAAGCACTCTACATAAGGATGGATGGAATGATCATTTCAAAAATATGCTCCTGACCTGACTTACACACTGGTTTAGGTATGCCAGCCTTTTGCCACTCTTGAGGAATATGGGAAGGGAAAGAGGTTGGGGAACTCTGGAGTAAAAGGAGCTGGATGTATTGCTGTTGACAAGAGTATTGGGGGGCATTCAGAAGACAACGGGAAATGAGGTTACTGTGGTATAGCATGGATGAGTATGATATGGAGAAAGAGGACACGTCTGTTTAGGTAATGAGGCTTCAGTAAATTTGTTCTTCCCTCCTCAAGAAAGTGCCATTCAAGTCTTCATGCAGTCACTTGATGCAAAATTTGTTTATTTATTTATTTAAGTTTAAAGAGGCATAATCATATGCCCAAATACAGATACCTTTCTTGGTGCTATTTGTCTAAACTCCCTTTAATGCAGAGCAATATGCACTTTTAAAGCATTTTATAATGTGTTCTAAAGTAGATGAATGGTGAGACAAATCGATCCTGGCTTCCAATATCATGGGTAAAGGTATAAAAGCTTTAGCAATGGATCTTTTTTTGTTTGTTTTTGAAGTGGGCTGTTTGCTGTGTGATGTTGACAGTAGTTATTAATGACTTTTGCTAATCTAGTCAGAGGATGTTTTTCGAATTTAAATTTTGTCTTGCACTGTAAATCACTTGCCCTGTGAAAAATGTCTGAGATGTAGCAAAATCTTAGGATGTTTATGGTCAGTTATTGACAATTGTGGATCTTTGACTTTTGATTCTTTTGAGCTTTTAGGTATTTTATGGAATACAAGGGACATTTGAATGAATCAATTGCATAGGCTCTTAATTAGTCAGTGGTGGTATTTTATAAAGTGATGGAATGGATTCTGCATCCCTAAAATTAAATGGGAACAGAATTGAGCTCATCATGATTTGAAACTGCTCAGGTAAATAAGAGGAGGAACTTGGGTTTATGTGGAAAGGTTGATTTGGTGGTGTTTAACTGAAGCTGTATAATCCTGTTGGCAGGAGAGAGGAGTACCCAGTTTCCATTTGATTCCTTGGAAATCTAATGTTAATAGCTTACTCAAAGCAGGAAATGCATGAGCTGCGTGTAGAAAACTTAGTCTACTGCAGTTGTGTGTGAAACTAGACAACTTGAATTTAGTTCAGATGGGTCACTCATTAAGAAAATTAAGGAAACTCCTTTCTGGCCTTGCTGGTTTATAATGCTGTATGAGCTTCAGGACCTCAAAATGTTTACCATTTTCTCCCCTTTTTAAACAGGCACTACTTCGCTCTGCCCACTAATCCTGGTGAGCAGTTCTTTATGTTTTGCACGCTTGCAGCTTGGCTGATCACTAAAGCGGGACATCCCTTTGAGCAGCCACAGGAATACGATGACCCCAATGCAATAATATCAAATGTGCTCTCAGAATTGCGATCGTTTGTAAGTGTTGAACATGCTGTTTTCCCAAGTGTATTTCAAGCATAGGCGTCACTTCAGAAATTACACACTTGCTCTCCTGTCTGATTATGTTCACAAGGACTGGACAGATTTTTCCTATCTATAAGTGTGTACGATGTTAATTAGTTAATTGCAAGTTTATATGGTCTGTACCAACTTGCTAATTTTTTGGCACTATGGAAATGGTCTTACAATGTTATATATGATTCCAATTAGTTTTGTTTCACAATCTGTAAAATGGATTAAATCGGGCTTACTTCATGGCAGTGCCACATATGTTGCTCATTTATGGTAATGATAATGTAAATAATAATTTATAAAGATTTTATCTGGGAAGTTTACACAGTGTTTGTGATCCCACTCCTGCAGAAGTCGGTGGTATAATTCATAGTGAAGGAAATGGTTTAGAATTGTGTTCACGTTTTCTTCATGTTCTTTGTTAAGGAGTAAAAGGTTGCATAAACTGCCAGGAACTATTGTGGGTTTTTTTCTATAAAAAACCCTGAAGATCAGGAAAGTATATTGACTTACAGGAAGTATGATCTTATGGGAGATCATACTTCTGATAAGATCATCTGTGGCACAGCTGTGAATGGCAATAAGAACACTATTCTCCAAAGGAGTTAAACCATAACAAATTAAGATGTTTATTCTGCAGGATAACATTAAATATACATAAAATATTTTATAAATAAAATCTGGAACAAACAAGGCAATGTTAAAAAGCTGGTCATTAAATCTCAGTACCTGAGTTTCTCCGTAGCTGTTCTTACCTTGCCAGCATGTCACTTGTGTGCTTGACCATCTGGCTTCCTTGCAGCTTCTGATTCTTCTGTGCCCTATAAGTATCCTCTTATGAGGTGCTTTTAAGTTCTACACTGCATCTATTCCTTGGGTCTTCCCTTCTGTTGCCTGATTGGAGGAAGGGGGAGAATATGAATTAACGTTAGTAAAATCTCCATACACAGTGGGCACTTTGGTTTTAGTGTAAAAAATCTTGTCACCTCCATGAGAGGAAACTGGAATTGATGAGTAGTCATTAGTAAACAGCATATCTCTCTATTTTAGGGAAGGCCTGTGGATTTTCCTCCCTCAAAATTAAAGGCAGGTTATGGAGAGCAAGTGTGTTATGTTCTTGATTGTTTAGCTGAAGAAGCCTTGAAATACACTGACTTTAGCTGGAAAAGGTATAGTATACTTCTAAGCATCCTTCTTTATGCATTGTTTTCCAGCAAACAAATGTAAGTTGCAATTGTAAAGACCAACCATAGTACTGACTGAAAATGTGTTACTTGATGTTTCACAAGATGCAAAATTCAACTAGGCTTGAAGCAGTGGGACCAATTAATTCCTAATGCAATTTCACACAATTTAGTCTGTTACCAGTAAGGATGAATTTGGACCATTATGACTATGACTGGTGACCTTTTTTTTTTGGTCATTTTCCTATGCATAACTGTTAATCTGACAGTTGAGTTGAAACATTTAATGTCCTTTTAAAGCCTATTAATCAATAGCTAAATTATTGACCTCTTCAGTTGGAGGTGTGCACAGTATGTGATCATGCTGCAAATAGGCTCCAGTATTTTGAGTATTTAATCCAAAGGAAATTTTAGGAGAAATTAAATGACAGATAATTTCAAGTATATGAACATTACTTAAAAAGTGTTCTTTATTCCTTCCTTCTGATGGTTTTTGAAATGGATATAGCAAAGTAATTTCTACCTTGGAAATATTTTACCGTTACTTCTGTTTAGTACATAAATTCCACTGTAAGCTGAAAGTAAGTCTCTGGTGACTTGCACTTGAATTTTAAGAGGGTTAGACCAAAAGAGAAAACAAATCCAAATTTACTCCCCAGATGTACTGTACTTCTTGGCATAATAAGTAATCCTTGCTTTTAAGACAGTCCAAGGTACACAAAGACTTTTATGGCTGAGTGTTAATTTTATTTGTTTAAATGTGTGAGACACTAATTGCTGTCCAGTCATGTTCCACATCATCCATACTTCTAATGAAATGCTTTGCTTTGCTTAGGAGCAATTTACAGAAAGACTTCGATTTACTATGTTTAAAAGCTCTTTGAACTAATTTCAGGCCAGCATATCCAACAGAAGAGCTAGAAGAAGAAGAAATAACAGAAGATGATGCAGAATTAACACTTAATAAACTGGAAGAGGATGTTGCGGTAGGTTCACCTGACTTGTTTTGATTATATTAGTATTGGCCAGCTATGAGGAAATTTTCACTCACTGCTCATTTTGTTTGGCTTTGTTTTAGAAGTCTTTTCGGTTAGCTGTTCAGTTGCCCTTTTTTCCTGCATCTCTGAACAGGTTTAACCCCTGCCGGAATCAGAGAGCACGTTGCCGTTGTCCCTCCCACACCCGCGGCCGGTCGGGCTGGAACTTAGGCACAGACCCGCGCTAAAGTAACAAGGAATTTAATACAACAGAGTGATAGAACAATCTGAACAACAACAGTAGCAATGATAATAACAATAAACAGCAATAACAGTGAACAAGATAAAAGATATACAGAGGAATACCAATAACTGGTTTACGGACAAAGGATTCCCGCCACCGAGCCGCCAAGGAGCAAGGTGAAAAAGGTTCCGCCCCTGGACCTGACGCCAGCATGGTATGAATAACCCGGCTGGAGATCCCTTCCCCCTCTCTCTCTGTTGGGGAAGCTTAACTCTATCCTAGCTGAACCAGGACATAATCCACCTCTTTATTCTATACCATCTGCGTCATGTCCAGCTGCCATTTAGCAGTTAATAATAGCAAAGTAATAATTTACACAGACACAGCATAATTTCATGGCATGTTCTCACCCAGAATCAAGTCCCCCTGTGGTACGCATCGGACCTCTCCATTGTCCTGCATCACCCACCATGTGCACTCAGGTCCTTGGGCAAAAGCAGTCCCGTGGATGGGTTTGCCTTTACCTTTGCCTGGCGCAGGACTAAACCAGACCATTTTTCCCAATATATTCCTCATGCGCACCACAGGGACTTTATCCCCATCTACAGCACGTGGAGGTTTCGACTGAGCCGGGCCAGCTCGACTGGCAGACCCTCTTGTGTTGACTAGCCAGGTGGCCTTTGCTAGATGCATGTCCCAGTCTTTGAAGGTCCCACCTCCCAGTGCTTTCAATGTGGTTTTTAACAGTCCATTGTAGCGCTCGATCTTCCCAGAGGCTGGTGCGTGGTAGGGGATATGGTAGACCCACTCGGTGCCGTGTTCTTCTGCCCAGGCACTTATGAGGTTGTTACGGAAGTGGGTCCCGTTGTCTGACTCAATTCTCTCTGGGGTGCCGTGTCGCCACAGGACTTGGGTTTCAAGGCCCAGGATGGTGTTTTGGGCGGTGGCGTGGGGTGCTGGGTAAGTTTCCAACCATCCAGTGGTTACTTCCACCATTGTGAGCACGTGGCGCTTCCTGTGGCGGGTCTGTGGCAGTGTGATGTAGTTGATCTGCCAGGCCTCTCCATATCTATATTTCAGCCATCGCTCTCCATTTCGCTGGGGCTTCACCCGCTTGGCATGTTTGATTGTGGCACACGTCTCACATCTGTGGATGATCTCTGCAATGGTGTCAGTGGTGAGGTCCACCCCTCGATCTCGAGCCCACCTGTATGTTGCATCTCTACCTTGGTGGCCTGAGGTCTCATGGGCTATGAACAGTTCACCTTTGCGCTGCCAGTCCAAGTCCACCTGAGCCACTCTAATCTGAGCAGCTTGGTCTGCCTGCTGGTTGTGTCGATGTTCATCAGTGGCCCGACTCTTGGGTACATGGGCATCCACATGGCGCACCTTCACAGCGAGGTTTTCCACACAGGCTGCAATGTCCTGCCATGATTCAGCAGCCCAGACGGTTTTACCCTTATGTTGCCAGTTGTTCTGCTTCCATTGCTGCAGCCATTTCCACAGCGTATTCGCCACTGCCCACGAGTCGGTGTAGAGGTAGAGCCTCGGCCACTTTTCCCGCTCAGCAATATACAAAGCCAGCTGAACGGCTTTCACCTCTGCAAATTGGCTGGATTCACCCTGTCCCTCAGCAGCTTCATTGACCCGTCGTGTGGGACTCCACACAGCAGCCTTCCACCGTCGATGTTTTCCCACAATGCAACAAGACCCATCAGTGAACAGGGCATATCGCTTCTCCTCATCCGGCAGCTCATTATATGGTGGGGCCTCCTTAGCACGTGTCACCTCCTGTTCTGGTGACATCCCGGAATCTTTGCTCTCTGGCCAGTTCGTGATCGCCTCTAGTATCCCTGAGCGGCTGGGGTTCCCTATTCAAGCCCGTTGTGTTATCAGTGCGACCCATTTACTCCACGTGGCATCGGTTGCATGATGCATGGAGGAGGCCTTTCCTTTGAACATCCACCCCAGCACCGGCAGTCGGGGTGCCAGGAGGAGCTGTGTTTCAGTGCCGACCACTTCTGAGGCAGCCCAAACTCCTTCGTACGCTGCCAGTATCTCCTTCTCAGTTGGTGTATAATTAGCTTCAGAGCCTTTGTATCCCCGGCTCCAAAAGCCTAGAGGTCGGCCTCGGGTCTCCCCAGGTGCTCTCTGCCAGAGGCTCCAGGTAGGGCCATTCTCCCCGGCTGCGGTGTAGAGCATGTCCATAACCTCCTGCCCTTCCTGGACTGGCCTGAGGGCTCCTGCTTGGGCAATCTCCTGTTTAATCTGTTCAAAGGATTGTTGTTGCTCAGGGCCCCATTCAAAATCGTTCTTCTTGCGGGTTACATGGTAGAGAGGGCTCACAATCAGGCTGTAGTTTGGGATTTGCATCCTCCAGAACCCCACAGCGCCCAGGAAAGACTGAGTCTCCTTTTTAGAGGTTGGTGGGGCCATGGCTGTTATCTTGTTTATCACCTCCATTGGGATGTGGTGACGTCCATCTTGCCATTTTATTCCTAGGAATTGAATTTCCCTTGCAGGCCCTTTAAATTTCTTTTGCTTAATGGCAAAGCCGGCCTTCAGGAGGATCTCAATGATTTTCTTCCCTTTCTCAAAGACTTCCTCGGCTGTGTTCCCCCACACAATGATGTCATCCATATACTGCAGGTGTTCTGGAGCCCCACCTTTCTCCAGTGCAGTATGGACCAGTCCATGGCGAATGGTGGAGCTGTGGTTCCACCCCTGGGGCAATCGATTCCAGGTGTACTGGATGCCTCTCCAAGTGAACGCAAACTGTGGCCTGCACTCTGGCGCTATCGGAATGGAGAAGAACTCATTAGCAATGTCAGTCGTGGCGTACCACTTGGCTGCCTTCGACTCCAGTTCATACTGGAGATCTATCATGTCCAGCACTGCAGCACTCATTGCTGGCGTAGCTTCATTCAGGCCACGGTAGTCCACAGTTAGCCTCCGTTCGCCATTAGGCTTTCTCACTGGCCATATAGGGCTGTTGAAGGGTGAGTGAGTTTTGCTGATCACCTTCTGGCTTTCTAGTTGACGGATCAGCTGATGGATGGGGACCAGGGAGTCTCAGTTGGTGCAGTACTGCTGCCGGTGCACATTCTGGTAGCAATTGGCACTCACTGCTCCTCAACCTTAAGCTGCCCCAGCACTGAGGGATCCTCTGAGAGGCCGGGTAGGGTGGACAGCTGTTCAACCTCCTCCAGGGCAGCTACACCAAAAGCCCACCAGTACCCTTTTGGGTCTTTGAAGTACCCTCTCCTGAGATAGTCTATGCCCAGGATGCACGGGGCATCTGGGCCAGTCACAATGGGGTGCTTGTGCCAGTCCTTCCCAGTCAGGCTCACTTCAGCTTCCAATAGGGTCAGCTGCTGGGATCCCCCTGTCACTCCAGAGATGCAAATGGATTCAACCCCACTGTAGCTCGATGGCATCAGGGTGCACTGTGCACCAGTGTCCATCAAAGCCTTGTACTCTTGTGGGTCTGATGTGCCAGGCCATCGGATCCACACTGTCCAGTAAATCTGATTATCCCTTTCTTCCACCTGGCTGGAGGCAGGGCCCCTCTAATCCTGCTCACCATCACTCACTTCTTGCAAGAATGATTTACTGGTCCCCTCAAGAGGGTCAGACATAACATTCACCATTCTGTTCTGCCTGGGGGATTTCTGACTGGACACTGGAGCTGCGCTCCTCTTGGAGGACTCCCCTTTTGTGATGGTCTTCCCTTTCAGCTGCTCTACTCGTGCAGCTAGGGCGGCAGTGGTCTGTCCATCCCACCTCCTCATGTTTTCTCCATGGTCGCAGAGGAAAAACCACAGGGTGCCTCGTGGTGTGTACCTTCTGCTGCCTTTCTCTTGGGTGGGGAAACGTTTACTTCTAATGGCTGAGACATCAGCCCGTGCAGATGGAATGTAGGACATGTCCTTTTCCATTTTCTGGACCCTCTGAGACAGTTCCTCCACAGCTGAGACCCAGGAATGTTGGGATGAAGGGAGATTTCCCTCATATTGCCGGAGCTTGCCAACCACTCCATCCACTGTTAGAGTGTGGGTGTCTGTCCATCAGGACACTATTGCCAGTGCTTTCGAGTGTGCTTCTGGTGCATTCTTCAGGAACTTTCGCCACATCAGGTGTGTGCAGGGGGCCTGATCTGGGTCCATGAGTGACTGCTCATCATTCAGATCACCATAGATCATCTCAAACACAGCCAGTTCCCTGAGGTTCTGAATGCCTGTCTCAATGCTGGTCCATTTGCTTAGCTGACATAGGATATCATCCTTGTAGGGGTACCTCTCCCTTACACTGAGCAGGAGTTGCTTCCAGAGGCTGAGGGTTTGAGTCTGTTTCCCTATTTGCCTATCAATGCCAGCATCCTTGGCCAAAGATCCCAGCTGCCTGCCCTCTCTCCCCTCCATCTCAAAAGCACTGGCTCCATTGTCCCAGCATCAGAGCAGCAAGGTGCAAATCTGCTCGCCTCCCAGGCGGCCGAAATCTCTTCGCATATCTTGCAGCTCAGTCGGGGACAGAGATCGGACAGTCACCTCTGGTCCTTCCTCCTGTTCCCCTGATGGGCCTGGCTCATCCTCATCCCTCACTCTGCGAACAGACTTTCTGGTATACTTTGTTTTCTGTATTGGGGCGACTGACACTGGCACTGCCTGGCTCTCTGGCTCAGTCTGTGTGCTGGTGGAGGTGACTGAGACTGGCTCTGCTTGTGCCCCCGGTTCAGATATTGTTTGTGTGGCCTTTTCCTCCCTTTGAGGGCAGCGGGTGGTATTAAAGAGGACACGGTATGCATGGGCAAGTCCCCAACACATTGCAGCAATTTGTGTCTCCTGGGTTTTGCCAGTTTGGTAACACACCCTTTCTAAGCACTCCATCAACTTCTCAGGGCTCTGCATTTGCTCAGGAGTGAAGTTCCAAAGCATTGGGGGTGCCCACTGACTCGGGCCTTTGCCCATCTTTTCCCACACCCCTTGCCACTCACTATTATCTGACCTCGGGGCAGGTTTCCGGGCACTGCTATTGTTAGAGAAGTGCCGCATGGCCCAAAACAAGATCTGGCAGGCATTCAGAAGGCATAGTGCCACAATCACACTGGCCTGCAGGCTCCAAGGATAATTGAAACTCCCCAAACCTGAGAGGATCTCTTCCCCTGGCTCACCCGCAACAGGGGTGGTACCCCTAACAAAAGCCCAAACGGCAAACAGGTACCGGCCCACCCCCACGCACAGCGATAGAAAGGCATTATAAGCAGTCAATAGCCAGTATAACAACATAAGACCCTTTGCACATCTTCCACTGATAACAAACACCACCACTGGGATTATACACTGGATATAAGGGTTAATCCAGCCCCACCGCGCAAGCAAATGGGCCAGCATTGCAAACATTTTCTCATCAAATAAACACGAATACAAACAGAAAGATTACCCCCAACAGATTGCTCTATCACACTCTGGTCAGGGTCTGCCCCACATTGGGCGCCAATTTTTAATGTGCAGGTTTAACCCCTGCCGGAATCGGAGAGCACGTTGCCGTTGTCCCTCCCACACCCGCGGCCGGTCGGGCTGGAACTTAGGCACAGACCCGCGCTAAAGTAACAAGGAATTTAATACAACAGAGTGATAGAACAATCTGAACAACAACAGTAGCAATGATAATAACAATAAACAGCAATAACAGTGAACAAGATAAAAGATATACAGAGGAATACCAATAGCTGGTTTACGGACAAAGGATTCCCGCCACCGAGCCGCCAAGGAGCGAGGTGAAAAAGGTTCCGCCCCTGGACCTGACACCAGCATGGTATGAATAACCCGGCTGGAGATCCCTTCCCCCTCTCTCTCTGTTGGGGAAGCTTAACCCTATCCTAGCTGAACCAGGACAATCTCCATTCCTGCCTAGTCAGCTTCCCTGTCGAGTTTTTTGTTTCCTTTCAGATAAGGTCTTTAACTCTTCGGGACAGAGCATATAGAGCATATGTTCATATGTGCACTTATAGTTAATGTAAAGTGAAGAGGAATCTGACATTGCACAGATTCAGGATTGTTTGTTTTCTACTGATACAAGCTGTTGATCTTAAATGAAACTTCAATCTCTGTTTACAGAATTGGGTAGTATTTGGTTAAAATCTGCCCAGCACTTAATTAATAGAGTGCTCACTCAGATTTCACTGCAAATAGGAAACAGTAATTTTGGTACTTAGTTGGTCTGAAGATTTGGGAACAGAGTAGATGGAAAAGAACAAATGGAAACAAATTATTTGTTTAAAGACACCAACAAAGGCCTAAGTAAAGTTGTAGAATTGCTTCTCTAGACAAAGGTCATGGCAGCTCATTGCTGTATAGTCCATGAAGGGAATGCCCATCATCTGACTGCAGAGTAAGGCTTTCTGTGTGCTTTGAAATACCTTTTACCAACAACATGGCAATCTTTGAGGATCAACTGTTTTATTTATTTCTGATTTTTAGCTATAACAATTACAGTGAAGTTGTCATGTCTCTGAAACAGTCTATGAAATTCACTTGTAAGTTCAAATATGCTTTTAGGACTTACTGATGGATAGATGTTGAACAGAAGTTGTTTCATGTTGATTGACTTTCTCAGAAGATTCTTTTTATGAGAGTTGGAATCTCACTGTAAACTGGTAGCATAATGGGATCCCAAGACATTGTCATTTTCACAGGCCTCTGTCACTCTCCTCGAAGTGAGTCTTTACTGCTGACTTAAACGAGATTTTTCTGGAGAGGGAAGTTAGCTGAAGACAAAGAGAAAATCACAAAAAGTTAGTTTGTCATCTGATTTCTCCAAAAGCTGTTGATTCTGTGCAAAATAAGTGTAGATCAAAATACTGAAAGCTGTGAGCCTGGAAGTGCTCACTTGCAGCGTCAGTAAATTACTTGAGGAGAAAACAATTTTCTGGAGTGTTAAGGCGCAGCAATACTTGATGGAAAGTGCCACAACTATGCCATTTTTATGTTCACGTTTTTCAAGTGCTTGGGAAAAGTTAAAGGTCATAAAAGTTAGAAATAGAGTGTCAGTAATGTTATCATATGGTTCTGATTTTAGTCCCAATTTATATGCCACAATAGTTGACAGGAATCTAACAGTTTGCTTCTATTCTTCCTCTTCTCACAGTTTTCCTAAGTACTGTGATATTTTTCTCATTTTTATTAGCCAAGAAAAATTCCAAACTTATATTCTTAATTTTCATACAAAATGCAGATACTGTGATGTGGATGTCTGGTTGCATTTTTGTCATCTTTGAAGTCTTCACAGAAAAAGTCTTGAGTAATTCTGAGAAGAATAAGAGACATTCTGTATTGCATGTTTGACCAGACTCAGAAATGTAAGCTGTTGGCTAAAAGCTTTAAATATGAAAACAGTCAGCTGTCTGCTCTTTTCTATGTCTTGTTAAGGTCTAAGCTGTTTAAATTGGGAAGTGGGGAAGAAACAGTTAACTAAAATACAGTTGAAATCCTTCAAAGAACCTCTGGATTCGCTCTCAGGTAGTATCTTAGGCCATGATTTTCGCAACTGACATGTTCTATTAGCTTTTCTGAATTTGTGTGTTAATAAAACCATTGAGCTAGGTTTATACCAAGTGGACAATCACTTTTTAGAGCCCCTAATGTTTCTACAGGGATTAATTATATGCTGATGTAAATTTTTTTCCACAGTCCATTTTTGCTGCCAATATATTGCTATGTCCTGGATGTATTAGCTGTATCCATAATTAAATTTAGCAGTATTTGCAGTAATTAAATGGTAACGATGAGGTTCATTGATTGTTCTGGTTTTGATTTTTCTGAATAAAATTGATGAGGCTGACAGAGACAAGCCTAAGTTCTGTAAATCTTGGAGAACTGGGTAGCCAACAGTAGCCATTGAGGCTGGGTGTGCAAGGAGATCTGCACAGTTTGGATTCTCAGTTCTAATAACTACTCATTGTTATGGTAGAGTTGTAATATGTTCTTATAAGTGCTGCACAAATATGTATTGTCCATTTAACAAAAGACAATCCCAATCTAGTCACGATTAATTCTTGCAAGTATTCAGGGAACTGGGGCCAAACAAGCCAGAAAAAAATAAAGTGGTTCCTGTTAGTTAAAAACTAGGTAAGGTAGAGAAATAAGATCTCAGATTTTCACTGAGTCTTGAAGGGTTCTACACCAAGACCAAGGCAGCTTTCATGATTTGTCTAGAAAGGAGATGGATGATGAAATTTGACTTTGGTGGAAAAGATGGCTATCAGAAGAGCTACAGAAGGACAAGGTGTATAAGTGTGAAATGCATGGGTGATAAAATGGCAGGTGAGAATCAGTATAGATAAATGGAGCATAATGCACAGAAAAAGCATCTTTGACTTTAATTATCCAGTAATGGGCTCTGAGTTGATCATGGTCACTGAGGAATGCAACTTTGAGACTATAATAGAGAATTCTATAAAAACGTCAGCCCAGTGTGTAGTGTCATGGGCAAGAAAACAAATCAATTTGAACCGTATCATTCTGTGCCCTTAAAATGTGTCATCATTCTGCAACTCCAAATATGTAGTACAAACAACAACTTGAAAACTACATTCAGGTCTTGTGGTTTGTTTTTTATTTTGGTTTGGTTTTATTTTTAATGCAAAGCTTTAGGAAGTACAGAAGAAATTACAATTACCATACAACTATTGATAATGGCTCATTTGATGAGAGAGGGCTTAGGTTTTGGGGTTTTTTTCGTTGGTTGGTGTAGTTTTTAAATACTGTGGCACCCTGAGGAAAGTGTGGGGTAGCCTTAATCTCTCGGCTTGTCCCAAATATTGTGTCTCCTCATAAGATTTTAAGTACACACAGGCTCCATGATCAAATTCTCCATGTCTTGTTTTGTTCAGAAATACCCAATTTAATACTCCTTGTCCTGTGCTCCTGCAAAATAAAATTATGGAGAAAGATTGTGCAGTACTTACTGAGGTCTTACTTTGCAACTCTCCTTAAGGAAGAAGAGTCAGACAATGAAGAAAATTTTATTGACCTGAATGTTCTAAAGGCACAAACGTACAGATCGGTAAGTTGTTACCCATCAGTCGTCTCTTGAGACATTTTTACATCTGTACCAGCAATTTATTTCTGTTGGATTTAAGTCTGAAAATCCTTGTATAGTCTAAACTTTTAAAAAAACATTATAACTGAAATGAATCAGTTTATATGAAAAGAAAAATATGCAGACAGTTTCTAAATTGATATCACTACAAGGTTGCTGGAAACATTTGCAAGAAATTTTTGCAGAGACTTTTAGGGAAACGTGGTGTTAGTGTCTTGATTATATTTTAATTCCGCCCCTGCTACTTCTGGAATGTATTATAATTTCCTATTATATACATTTAATTATTTTCAATTTTAAATATGGTGAGAAGATCTATTTATTTTAATTCATAATCTTTATGAATTCAGAGAAAGCCATTAAAGAAATCTGTAGTCTAGATCATTCTGGACTTAAATGGTTTTTTTAATATGAACACTGTAAGCCATTGTAACATGATTTCTAACAGTTTTTACTGTGCATAATGATGGCACTTCCTATATAAACTCTGTGATTTTTACACAGGACATGAATGACACTGCAAAGCAAGAAGAGATTTTACAGTCCACAACAGATGCAGCAGAGTGGAATCTGGAAGTGGAACGTGTGCTTCCACAGCTGAAAGTTACGGTCAGGACTGACAATAAGGTATGCAAAAATGGATTTGCATGTGTACATATGGTGATTAAAGTGTGATTTCAATCGATGTTGTTTACTTTTTTTTGTTTACATTTTACAATTTTTTTCTTTCGTCTTGCCTAGAATTGTGAATAATGGGATCTCCAGTGCTATCTTGTCTGAACCTTTGTCACTTTGACCCTAGAAGTAATAATTTTCAGTAGGTTTTTTTTCCAATATTGTATAAGAATAATTTTTTTGTTACTTACAGGACACCTTATTACAATATGTTTATTACCATACATTTGTGTGGTAGAAAGATAGACAGGTAGAAACTTCTTAAATTGTTAAACGATTCTAATGTATTCACACTTATGAAAAATTATACCCTTAGTTTAGCAGCTATTAAAACTGCTTCCTGGAAGAGAGCTGATGAACTTACCTTTCAGCTGTTCCCTCTGTCAACAACATGAAAGGCTGATTGTATGGAATTCATCTTGCTGAACTTTACATGTCAGTAAAGTAGGTCTGTATCTCTGATCCTAGTCGTCATGTGCTCTCCTTATGTTTAGCAAAAAGAAGTATTTTTGACTGGTTTTACTTACCTGTCCAGATAACTACCTCAAGATGAAATTCATAATTTCTTAGAAATGTATATTTCTCTCCATAATCTATTTCAATGAGTCTAGCAGCTTAGAAGTAGACATCTGTCTTTGACAAGTCCAAACCTAGGACCTATTCCTGGCATTGCCATAAGCATTCTTTCTAGGAGCTTGTATCAGTGTGGTATTGAAATTGCTCATTTGCAGTGACCCAGCTAGTTGGGGTGTTGGAGCAATCTGCAGCAGTGATACAGAATTCAGTGAAAGATAACTGTCTTGCCAAAAATAGGCTAAACTCTCAACTATCTGCTCAATTGCTTGCCTGTCTTGCACTATACTGCATTCTTCTGTGTGAAGAACTGCCTGGTTTGAGCCACCTTTCTGTGATACTCAGCAAGCCCATCTGTTACAAAGAACATGATACTTGATTCTCACAGTAAGAAATCAAAACTTCATGAAGACATACATGGAAAATTAAAGCCACTGTAGGAACTGAGGTTTACTAGCTTCCAGTTTAATGCACGATCTCTTGGCTTTAAGGTATATGTCAAAATGTACATAAAACCAGGATTTTTCTTTTTCTAGCTTCTGTGCTTTCATGCTTTCAGAAATAACTGGAGGGAAGTGTTCACACTTTTTTCGTTCTAGAAGAAAAGTGTCATATTATGTTTCCTAAGCTGTGCATGTAAATGTAGTGCCCAGAGAGGGTTAAAGGTATAATCAATGGCATTAGAAACCAGAACTTTGTAAAGTCCTGGCAGGGGTTGTAGGGGTGTATGTGTGTTTGTGTGTTTGTTGTTGGTTTTATTTAAACTCCAACGTTTGGCAAATTGTGAACAATTGTTACCAGACCAACAAAAGATCTTGAGTCTGCTGCAAACATAAAACCCAACATAAGCACATTTTCTCTACTAGCCTTTGTTTCATTCCAGAAGAGAATAGTGGGCAGCAGCACAGTTGTAGCAGGGGGTGAACCTCATGGGCTGAACAGCTGTTGGAGATGCTCGGCTGTGCAAATGATGAAAATGCCTGTGATTGAAGGGTGGCACATATTTAAGTGTGCAGCTGGTTTAAGCCAGGATTTGGTTTGTCCTTGTACATTATCAGTGACTGTTATCCTCCAGGAGCTCTGGGATTGGGAATTCTTCTTGCTCAGGTGCTGCAGCCCAGACCCATGTGCCTGGGGACCTGCACAGACACACAAAGGACCCAGACATGGCCAGCTACACAACCTGCTGTAAACAAGGCCCTGTCTTCAACAGCACTTGTAGGACTCCCATAAAATATAAGTATAGACAATCCCTTCCTCCTCCTCAGCTAATTAAGATTGATGTTCAGTAGTGAAAGCACACACCCCCTTCTCTCTAGATTCACGAGCGCATGCACATTCATGGATCCCTCAACTATCAGCATAGTCCTGTCTGTCAGATCCCACTGATGAGGGTTAAAGGTTAAAACAGAAAAGTATTTCACAGGACAAGGTCTTGGGAAGAGTTAATGGGCTCAAAGATGTAGAGCCTTGAAAAAAACAAAGAGATAAAAACAGATGAAACCTTGGTCATGTGCTCAGGGATACCATAAAGAATGCCCAAGGTCTGTCCTTCAGATGATTTTAGCTCATTATAATATGAAAACCACACCTCCTGATGAGAAGAAGTCTCCTACTCAGAAAAGACCCCCACCCTTTGAGTTGCTCAGGATAATAAAAAGACACTGTAACTTTAAATTGAGACGAGGTTTGATGATAACCAATGAGGAACAAACTGATAAGAAACTAACCAATGATGATTGTATTAAACATGTCTTTGTGTGGTTTGAAGTTATAAAGATGCCACTTGCCTGTGTGCGGTGTGCTCGCTTTGTGGAATTACTACCTAGCACCCATCTCTGTGCAAGTATGGATTAAACAAGTATCTCAACTGTGTGTTTTCCAGCTCATTGCACACCAGGTAAAAAAACCTCAGATTTTGGGACAACACCCCTGCCTGGATCCTGGGCCCTCTGAACTGTTTCACTGCTCTTCTACTTGCTGGTAGTCCAGCTTGATGCTTGCCAGCAAGCAGATTCACACGCTCATGTGCTTGTCTTAAGGGAAATCTTCATTTGTGGGTCCCCCTCAATACCAGCATATACCTTCTGTGGGCCTCATACCTAGGCCTGGATCTGGGGACTACTACTCGACAGCTAGTTCAGTTTTAAGTCCGCTGTTGAATTTTACACATGGGCAGCAGGTTTAAGGAAGATGCAAACACTTCCCTGTCCCCAAGCCCCTCACTTGCTTTACTCACACTAGTCCTTCCCAGTAGATGGATTTTGGGATACAGGCCAATCTTGCCTTGGTGGCTAAGACCCTCACCTGCTCCTGTGGCTGGCATTGAGACCCCCGCCCTCTGGCTGCAGACACAACAGGCCTGGGACATGCTCAGCCCTGCTCTGATTCCAGTTGCTGGCCCCGTATCCCCTCTCACCAGCAGCTGGCATTTAGTCCTTGCAGCACTCCTACGTGCACGGGATAGAGAGTGAGGTTGCACAGAGGGCTAATTAAAAGAGAATTTATTAAGAAGATAGGACAGACTGCAGTGATCAGGCACAGGGCTTAGACGAGTGGACTGACTGCCAAGTGTTACATGTGACCATCCCCTCTTATACCCTCTGTTCTCCACTTTGTTCCTCCCCCGTCCCCTTTCCCTGCATGTTGCTTCATCTGTCGCATAATTGCACCAACTCTCCTCCCAAATACCCAGACCCCCTAGATTTGCATTCTTGTCAGTTGCAAGGGCCAGGTTTACCTTCTCTGAAGTGATGCTTGCAGTTTCTTGATAGCCCATCAGTTAGTGTGACTGAGGAGCTTTGTTTCTTGTCCTCCTCTCCCTTAGTGTTTGTCTGACAGGTCTGTGTCTCCACAGGTTTTATTTCCTCCCCCTTTTCCTTATCATCCCATTTTAACAAGGTCCTCGATCAGATAATTGTAGCGATACAAACATTCTCACACTCCACATGCCCTTACCCGTTAGTGTAACTGGCCAGATGCATTTCTTGTTATGCCTCTATTATTGTTTGTCGGTCAGTTTTGTGCCCCTTTGTGTTTTGCTTAGCATCTTTTTGACAAGGTCCTTGATCAGATAATCTTACTGAAGGAAATGCTGTCATCTTCCACATATCCTTACAGTACCTATTTTACAAGAAAGTCTTCTACAGTTTGATTTCAAGTGATAAAGATTTATCAACATCACTTTTTTAAAACACCTAGACCAGCATAATGCCAAAAGCTTAAAAATCTTAGAAATACTTTTTAGCATGTTCAGAAACAATACTGGAATAGCAGTAATTCTGCAGTGCTCTACTCTTCTTTGTTTTGAACTCACAGTATCTGCAGCTGTGCTTTGTGTCTGGGAGATATAAAAAGTTTGCACTGATAAAGAAAAAAATTGTGATGGAAGCTTGGGAACTGGAATTGATTTCTAAGTAAAAGATGTCTACCTATCAACACCTTAAAACAGCACCTTTTCTCATCCCCCATCCCTGAGTCCATGTATGTTTCCTATGGCCTAGAAGCTGCAAATAATTTTTCCCCTTCTAATTTTGTCCCACTATCAAAAATATGTTTAGGTATTTCTGCCTCTTTGATTTCCTTCTGTTCTTCTGATAATAGTAAGGGCTAAGTAGAAGGGGAAGATCTGATAGTCTGAAACTGGTTGGGCATTTGAAGGGCTCTTTTTGTCTAAGAATATGCTGAGCTACTGCAGCTATAATCAGTATTTTCAGTATTTGTGCCCAGAGTGGTTTCTAGCAGAAATAGTTCCATGAAGATCTGACTCTAAAAAGCCTAGCTACTATGGTATTTCTGAGGATGTCACTGTTTGTTTATGGATCAGAGTGTCACACGTAATGTTCAGGAGATTTATAAATTGTGTCACTTCAAGCAAGTGCCTCTGGATATGAACATGGCAGTGGCAGAATGATTACATGGTAATAACATAAAAGAGAACTGACCCTGCCTTGTATACCAGCCTTTGTTTAGTAGCCAGAGAAAGATAAAATTTTTACTTACCTATGTTTTGTTTTGTGGCATCTTTTTTAGGATTGGAGGATTCATGTAGATCAAATGCATCAGCATAAGGATGGAATTGAATCTTCTTTGAAAGAAACTAGGGTATGTCTTGTATGTGCAGAATATTTCACTGATCTGTCAGCATCTTTATTTTCTCTTTGATATATATTAAGA